>NC_136267.1:100839649-100989649 GCF_964187855.1 Myxine glutinosa
ACCGGTTGGGTGTCTGACAAGGACAAATAGATTCGATTTTGGTGAAGATCTGAATATGGATTCGGATATGAGAATTATTTAATTGTGTAAGTGATTCTTCACCATTGGGAGATAGGGCCAAAACTATATTTGCGGGATATCTCAAAACGTTGTGGACGGATTTGGACGAAACCTGGTGGACATGTTGTGTGTGTGACAAGGAAGAATCGATTAGATTTTGGTGAAGATCTGAATATGGATTCGGATATGGGAATTATTTAATTTTTAAGTGATTCTTCACCATTGAGTGATATGGCCAACCAGGCGGAGGTATGCTCTCTACTGAGTGCCGTTCTAGTTTTTCTCCGAGTTACACAAGGTGCCTACCTTGAATACATTCAAATATAAAATAACATCCACATCAGGACGGCAGGCTAAAGTTGGTAGATATCACCTTGGTGTAGGTGTTGGCTTACGCACTACACTTGAGGTCAATAAAAGGGTTTAGGTAAGGGATTTAAGTTCGATAATCCAAGACCAGAGTCCAGTCCATAAGGTCAGAAAGCAATTTCGAGCTGGTAATGGAAAGCTTGAGTTGCATTTGCTGAGAGAATGAGAGAGAAAGACAAAAACAATGACTTCTCGTGAAAGTGGGGCCCAGCATAAAAGTATATCAGTCGAGAAAATAATTGCATGAATAATTGGTGCTTAATTTGAATAAAATGTTGTTAAACATGATTAAAAAACGAGTAAAGGGGTGGGACGGAGAGAGAGTGGCAGATTGTAACTAAAATCTTTTATCTTATTAGGATATTTCTCCAGGGGACAGAAGGGATGTCGACTGGGACTACGGGGGTGACGAATGAATCAGGAATTACATGGACAGAAGTGGGTCAGGCAAGTAGAGGCGGTAGTAATTTTGGGTGGGGGCGGAGGTAGGTGGAGGGGTTGGGTAGTTGTTAGGGACGAGGGAGGGGTGGGGTGTCCCGAATGATGCATCAGCCCCATTCGCTTTTAATGAGTGAGCAAGCAGGATTGTGGTGTGATTCCCTACTGCTAATTGGTGCCACGATGGGGAGGGAGGTGGTGCTGGACAGATGGGGCTTGTTCCCACATTATTCCCTCCCTCCGTCCCTTGCATTCCACCCTTGTTTCGTGACAACGTCCTGCCCAACAACTGCGCGTAAAAATAGACATAAGGTGCTGGATTAGCGAACCAACATGGAGTTTTTTGTCTGATGTTTTTTGTTTTATTGTCAGTTTTTTGTTTTGTCTGATCCCAAAATGCTGGCTTTGCTCATCATTACTATATATATATCTGTGCAGCGTCTGTCCTGTCCTGTGTTGTCTTGTGTTGTGTTGTCTTGTCACTGAACTACTTTCTCAAACTTTTGTGAAATCGTACCAAACTTCTGGTATGCACATATCTCTCCCGTCGGTATGTCCGAAGGGTATTTTTTTAGAAAAAATTTCCAATTTTTGTTTTTTGGGGAAAAAAAAAATTTCAACTTAAGTTTTCAACTTCAATTGTTTATAAAATGTGATATCAAGTATATTACAAATACATTTGTGCAAAATAATTGTTTGAATTATGATTGGTTTAAACCATGACAAAACGGCAACTCGGGTACAGTCATTTATCTATATATCTACACATCTGGGCAGTGTCTGTGTTGTCACTTAACGACTCCCTCAAACTTTTGTTTCCGTGGTTGTGAAGTGTTTTTAATAACGATGTGGTGGTTTTGAATCACGTGGTGGTGAGGTATTTTGAATTATGTGGTGGTGAGGTGTTTTTAAATCACATGGTGGTGAGGTGTTTTTAAATCACGTGGTGGTGAGGTGTTTTGAATTACGTGGTGGTGAGGTATTTATAATTACGTGGTGGTGAGGTGTTTTTAATTATGTGGTGATGAGGTGTTTTGAATTAGTTGGTGGTGAGGTGTTTTTAAATGACGTGGTGGTGAGGTGTTTTTGATTTCGTGGCTGTGAGGTGTTTGTATTCCGTGTTTTATGGCTGTGAGGTGTTTTTAATTTCGCGGTGGTGAGGTGTTTTTATTATGTGTTTTATGGCTGTGAGGTGTTTTTATTACGTGTTTTATGGCTGTGAGGTGTTTTTATTCCGTGTTTTATGGCTGTGAGGTGTTTTTAATTTCGTGGCTGTGAGGTGTTTTTATTTCGCGGTGGTGAGGTGTTTTTATTACGTGTTTTATGGCTGTGAGGTGTTTTTATTACGTGTTTTATGGCTGTGAGGTGTTTTTATTCCGTGTTTTATGGCTGTGAGGTGTTTTTAATTTCGCGGTGGTGAGGTGTTTTTATTATGTGTTTTATGGCTGTGAGGTGTTTTTATTACGTGTTTTATGGCTGTGAGGTGTTTTTAATTTTGTGGTGGTGAGGTGTTTTTTTACGTGTTTTATGGCTGTGAGGTGTTTTTATTTCGTGTTTTATGGCTGTGAGGTGTTTTTATTACGTGTTTTATGGCTGTGAGGTGTTTTGAATTACTTGGTGGTGAGGAGTTTTTATTACGTGTTTTATGGCTGTGAGGTGTTTTTAATTTTGCGGTGGTGAGGTGATTTTATTACGTGTTTTATGGCTGTGAGGTGTTTTGAATTACTTGGTGGTGAGGAGTTTTTATTCCGTGTTTTATGGCTGTGAGGTGTTTTTATTTTCGCGGTGGTGAGGTGTTTTTATTACGTGTTTTATGGCTGTGAGGTGTTTTTATTACGTGTTTTATGGCTGTGAGGTGTTTTTATTCCGTGTTTTATGGCTGTGAGGTGTTTTTAATTTCGCGGTGGTGAGGTGTTTTTATTATGTGTTTTATGGCTGTGAGGTGTTTTTATTACGTGTTTTATGGCTGTGAGGTGTTTTTAATTTTGTGGTGGTGAGGTGTTTTTTTACGTGTTTTATGGCTGTGAGGTGTTTTTATTTCGTGTTTTATGGCTGTGAGGTGTTTTTATTACGTGTTTTATGGCTGTGAGGTGTTTTGAATTACTTGGTGGTGAGGAGTTTTTATTCCGTGTTTTATGGCTGTGAGGTGTTTTTAATTTTGTGGTGGTGTGTTTGTATTACGTGTTTTATGGCTGTGAGGTGTTTTTATTACGTGTTTTATGGCTGTGAGGTGTTTTTATTACGTGTTTTATGGCTGTGTGGTGTTTTTATTACGTGTTTTATGGCTGTGAGGTGTTTTTAATTTTGTGGTGGTGTGTTTTTATTACGTGTTTTATGGCTGTGAGGTGTTTTTATTCCGTGTTTTATGGCTGTGAGGTGTTTTTATTACGTGTTTTATGGCTGTGAGGTGTTTTGAATTACTTGGTGGTGAGGAGTTTTTATTCCGTGTTTTATGGCTGTGAGGTGTTTTTAATTTTGTGGTGGTGTGTTTGTATTACGTGTTTTATGGCTGTGAGGTGTTTTTATTACGTGTTTTATGGCTGTGAGGTGTTTTTATTACGTGTTTTATGGCTGTGTGGTGTTTTTATTACGTGTTTTATGGCTGTGAGGTGTTTTTAATTTTGTGGTGGTGTGTTTTTATTACGTGTTTTATGGCTGTGAGGTGTTTTTATTACGTGTTTTATGGCTGTGAGGTGTTTTTAATTTCGCGGTGGTGAGGTGTTTTTATTACGTGTTTTATGGCTGTGAGGTGTTTTTATTCCGTGTTTTATGGCTGTGAGGTGTTTTTAATTTTGCGGTGGTGAGGTGTTTTTATTATGTGTTTTATGGCTGTGAGGTGTTTTTATTACGTGTTTTATGGCTGTGAGGTGTTTTTAATTTTGTGGTGGTGTGTTTTTATTACGTGTTTTATGGCTGTGAGGTGTTTTTATTACGTGTTTTATGGCTGTGAGGTGTTTTAATTTTGTGGTGGTGTGTTTTTATTACGTGTTTTATGGCTGTGAGGTGTTTTTATTACGTGTTTTATGGCTGTGAGGTGTTTTAATTTCGCGGTGGTGAGGTGTTTTTATTACGTGTTTTATGGCTGTGAGGTGTTTTTATTACGTGTTTTATGGCTGTGAGGTGTTTTTATTCCGTGTTTTATGGCTGTGAGTGTTTTTAATTTCGCGGTGGTGAGGTGTTTTTATTATGTGTTTTATGGCTGTGAGGTGTTTTTATTACATGTTTTATGGCTGTGAGGTGTTTTTAATTTTGTGGTGGTGAGGTGTTTTTTTCGTGTTTTATGGCTGTGAGGTGTTTTTATTTCGTGTTTTATGGCTGTGAGGTGTTTTTATTACGTGTTTTATGGCTGTGAGGTGTTTTGAATTACTTGGTGGTGAGGAGTTTTTATTCCGTGTTTTTATGGCTGTGAGGTGTTTTTAATTTTGTGGTGGTGTGTTTTTATACGTGTTTTATGGCTGTGAGGTGTTTTTATTCCGTGTTTTATGGCTGTGTGGTGTTTTTATTATGTGTTTTATGGCTGTGAGGTGTTTTTAATTTTGTGGTGGTGTGTTTTTATTACGTGTTTTATGGCTGTGAGGTGTTTTTATTACGTGTTTTATGGCTGTGAGGTGTTTTTAATTTCGTAGTGGTGAGGAGTTTTTATTCCGTGTTTTATGGCTGTGAGGTGTTTTTATTACGTGTTTATGGCTGTGAGGTGTTTTTAATTTTGTGGTGGTGTGTTTTTATTACGTGTTTTATGGCTGTGAGGTGTTTTTATTACGTGTTTTATGGCTGTGAGGTGTTTTTATTACGTGTTTTATGGCTGTGAGGTGTTTTTAATTTCGTAGTGGTGAGGTGTTTTTATTACGTGTTTTATGGCTGTGAGGTGTTTTTAATTTCGTAGTGGTGAGGTGTTTTTATTACGTGTTTTATGGCTGTGAGGTGTTTTTATTACGTGTTTGATGGCTGTGAGGTGTTTTTAATTTCGTGGTGGTGAGGTGTTTTTATTACGTGTTTTATGGCTGTGAGGTGTTTTAAATTACTTGGTGGTGAGATGTTTTGAATTATGTGGTGGTGAGGTGTAATCGTCCCAAACTTCCAGTCTGCACCTACCCCTCCCCTATGTGTGTGCTGAGGGGTTCTTTCTTGAAAAAAAAACATTCAACCTAAATCTTCAACCTAAATTGCCTATAAAAATGTAATATCACAAACACAACAAATACATTTGTGCAAAGTAATTGTTTGTATTATGATTGGTGTAAATCATGACAACACAGCAACTCAGGTACAGTCATTAGCCTCAGCTAAAATAAGCCCGTTCCTCAGTAACGACGCTCGGTGATGCGAGCGCAGTGATCCGAGCCAAGCTAGTATATATATATATATATATATATATATAATATATATATATATATATATATATATATATATATATATATATATATATATATTATATATATATATATAATATATTATATATATATATATATATATTATATATATATATATATATATATTATATATATATATATATATATATATATATATATATATATATATATATATGTATATATAATTATATTATATATATATATATGTATATATAATTATATATATATATATATGTATATATGTATATATATATGTATATATATATATGTATATATGTATATATGTATATATATATATATATATATATATATATATTATATATATATATATATATATATATATATATATACATATATATATATATATATATATCTGGGCAGTATCTGTGTTGTCTTGTGTTGTGTTGTCTTGTCACTGAACTACTTTCTCAAACTTTTGTGAAATCGTACCAAACTTCTGGTATGCACATATCTCTCCCGTCGGTATGTCCTAAGGGTATTTTTATTTATTTATTTGCCAAATTATTATTTATTTTTTTGGGAAATTTTTCGGGAATTTTTTTTTTCAACTTCAATTGTTTATAAAAGGTAATATCACGTATATTACAAATACATTTGTGCAAAAATAATTGTTTGAATTATATGATTGGTGTAAACCATGACAAAACGGCAACTCGGGTACATTCATTTATCTATTTATCTACACATCTGGGCAGTGTCTGTGTTGTCACTTAACGACTCCATCAAACATTTGTTTCCGTGGTTGTGAAGTGTTTTTAATAACGTGGTGGTGGTTTTGAATCACGTGGTGGTGAGTGTTTTTATTATGTGGTGGTGAGGTGTTTTTGAATTAGTTTGTGATAAGGTATTTTGAATTACTTGGTGGTGAGGTGTTTTGAATTATGTGGTGGTGACGTGTTTTGAATTACGTGGTGGTGAGGTGTTTTGAATTACATGGTGGTGAGGTGTTTTGAATTACATGGTGGTGAGGTGTTTTGAATTACGTGGTGGTGAGGTGTTTTGAATTATGTGTGGTGAGGTGTTTTGAATTACGTGGTGGTGAGGTGTTTTGAATTACGTGGTGGTGAGGTGTTTTGAATTACGTGGTGGTGAGGTGTTTTTAATTTCGTGGCTGTGAGGTGTTTTGAATTACGTGAATTACGTGGTGGTGACGTGTTTTGAATTACGTGGTGGTGAGGTGTTTTGAATTACATGGTGGTGAGGTGTTTGAATTACGTGGTGGTGAGGTGTTTTGAATTACGTGGTGGTGAGGTGTTTTGAATTACGTGGTGGTCAGGTGTTTGAATTACGTGGTGGTGAGGTGTTTTGAATTACGTGGTGGTGAGGTGTTTTTAATTTCGTGGCTGAGATGTTTTTAATTTTTGTGGCTGTGAGGTGTTTTTAAATACATGTTTCGTGGCTGTGAGTGTTTTTAATTTCGTGTTTTGTGGCTGTGAGGTGTTTTTAATTTCATGTTTCGTGGCTGTAAGGTGTTTTTAATTTCGTGTTTCGTGACTGTGAGGTATTTTTAATCTCGTGTTTCGTGGCTGTGAGGTGTTTTTAATCTCGTGTTTCGTGGCTGTGAGGTGTTTTTAATCTCGTGTTTCGTGGCTGTGAGGTGTTTTTAATTTTGTGGCTGTGAGGTGTTTTTAAATACGTGTTTCGTGGCTGTGAGGTGTTTTTAATCTCGTCTTTCCTGGCTGTGAGGTGTTTTTAATTTAGTGTTTCGTGGCTGTGAGGTGTTTTTAATGACGTGTTTTGTGGCTGTGAGGTGTTTTTAATTTCATGTTTTGTGGCTGTGAGGTGTTTTTAATTTCGTGTTTTGTGGCTGTGAGGTGTTTTTTTATTTCGTGTTTTGTGGCTGTGAGGTGTTTTTAATTCGTGTTTGTGGCTGTGAGGTGTTGTTTTGTGGCTGTGAGGTGTTTTTAATTACGTGGCTGTGAGGTGTTTTTATATCTCATGTTTCGTGGCTGTGAGGGTGTTTTTAATCTCGTGTTTCGTGGCTGTGAGGTGTTTTTTAATCTCGTGTTTCATGGCTGTGAGGTGTTTTTAATTTTGTGGCTGTGAGGTGTTTTTTAAATACGTGTTTCGTGGCTGTGAGGTGTTTTTAATCTCGTCTTTCCTGGCTGTGAGGTGTTTTTAATTTAGTGTTTCGTGGCTGTGAGGTGTTTTTAATGACGTGTTTTGTGGCTGTGAGGTGTTTTTAATTTCATGTTTTGTGGCTGTGAGGTGTTTTTAATTTCGTGTTTTGTGGCTGTGAGGTGTTTTTTATTTCGTGTTTTGTGGCTGTGAGGTGTTTTTAATTTCGTGTTTTGTGGCTGTGAGGTGTTTTAATTTCGTGTTTTGTGGCTGTGAGGTGTTTTTAATTTCGTTATTTTGTGGCTGTGAGGTGTTTTTAATTACGTGGCTGTGAGGTGTTTTTAATCTCATGTTTCGTGGCTGTGAGGTGTTTTTTATTTCGTGTTTTGTGGCTGTGAGGTGTTTTTTATTTCGTGTTTTGTGGCTGTGAGGTGTTTTTAATTACGGTGGCTGTGAGGTGTTTTTAATCTCGTGTTTCGTGGCTGTGAGGTGTTTTTAATCTTGTGTTTCGTGGCTGTGAGGTGTTTTGAATTACGTGGTGGTGAGGTGTTTTGAATTACGTGGTGGTGAGACGTTTTGAATTACGTGGTGGTGAGGTGTTTTGAATTACGTGGTGGTGAGGTGTTTTGAATTATGTGGTGGTGAGGTGTTTTGAATTACATGGTGGTGAAGTGTTTTGAATTACGTGGTGGTGAGGTGTTTTGAATTACTTGGTGGTGAGGTGCAATCGTCCCAAACTTCCAGTCTGCACCTACCCCATCTGTATGTATGTGCTGAGGGGTTTTTTTGTTTGTTTTTTAATATTTTTTCAACCTAAATTGCTTATCAAAATGTAATATGACAAACACTACAAATGGATTTGTGCAAAATAATTGTTTGTATTATGATTGGTGTAAATCATGACAACACAGCAACTCAGGTGCAGTCATTATCCTCAGCTAAAGCAAGCCCGTTCCTCTGTAACAACGCGTGGTGAGGCGAGCATAGCGAGCATAGCCAAGCTTGTATACTGTGTATATATATATATATGGGACTGTAAGCTGGATCAACACGTCCCTGCATCCTTGGACGACTCCTCAGCACCATCCCAACACACACCACTGTGTATGCTACTGATTGAGGTGTTTTTACGGCAATGTAAAAATGTTGTTATTTTGCCGACCAATTCGCCGAATTCACCAAAGCCGGTGTGCAAATGCTGCAACCAACCTCCTTGACGGAGGACCCAGTACCCTGGTACTCATTTTGCCGACCTCAGAAGGACGACAGGCTGAGTCAGCCCCACCTGGTATTAATTCAACAGCTGAACAGGATTCGAACTCAGGACCTTAGGATCCCAAGCCCACCACCCTAACCATTAGGCCGACACCAGATATATCATCGCAAATTCTTTACGTTTTATGGATGTCGAGATTCACCAAATGAGATTTGAAGGTCATTGCGTCATAATGCAGGTTTCAACAGATTCTAAATGCCTTGGTTTAACTCCATCTTTTATATCCCTCTTTTTTCTCTGCCCCCACCTCTCCGTTTGCTCAGCTGATGTAGCGATCTGTAAGATGCAAATTGTGCTCGGGATAATCAATTATTCAGCAGATTTCTCTTCTTCATCCATTCTGTCTTTCTTTAGGTGTTCTCTGCTCTCACATGTTGGAAAACATAGGATGTTCTATCCCCTTTTTCCTTCCCTTTTTACTCTTCTCTTCGCTCTTTCATTCTTTCTTTTCCTCTCTCTCTTTTCCTTTCTCCCTATTTTCCTTTCTCCCTCTTTTCCTCTCTCTCTCTCTCACTCACCTTTCTAACTCTTTTCCTCTCTCACTTTCTCCCACTCTCTCTCCATCTCTTTCCCTCTCTCCTTTATCCCCCCTCTCTCCCTTCCGCTCTCCATCTTTTCCTTTCTCCCTCTTTCTCTCTCTCTCTCTCTCTCTCTCTCTCTCTCTCTCTCTCTCTCTCTCTCTCTCTCTTCTCTCTCTTTCTCTCTTCTCTCTTTCTCTCTCTTCTCTCTTTCTCTCTTCTCCTCTCTCTTCTCTCTTTCTCTCTTTTTCTCTTTTTCTCTTTCTCCCACTCTCTCTCCATCTCTTTCCCTCTCTCCTTTATCCCCCCTCTCTCCTTTCCGCTCTCCATTTTTTCCTTTCGCACTCTATTCCTCTCTCTTTCTCCTCCCACTTCTTTCGTTCTCCCCTCTCCCTTACTCTCTCTCTTCCCATCTATCCCCCTCTCATTTTATTTCTCTCTCCTTTTCTCTCCCTCTCACTCACCTTCCTCTATTATTCATGTTTCTCTCTCTTTTCCTATCTCTCCCACTCTCTCCCATTCTCTCTCCATCTCTCTCCCTCTCTCTCTCCTTTTCTCCCACTATATCTCTTCCTCCCTCCATGGTTTTTTTCTCTCACTCTTTTCCTCTCTCTTTTCCTCTCTCTTTCTCCCCATCTCTATCTCTCTCTTTACCCCTCTCTCTCTCTCTCTCCATCTCTCTCCCTCTCTCTCTCCTTTTCTCCCACTATATCTCTTCCTCCCTCCATGGTTTTTTTTCTCACTCTTTTCCTCTCTCTTTCTCCCCATCTCTATCTCTCTCTTTACCTCTCGCTCTCTCTCTCTCTCTCTCTCTCTCCCTCTCTTAGGCTGACCAGGTATCCCTTTCCTCCCCTCCCCCACCTCAAGCCTATCTCCTTCCAAATTTCATTTCTCCTTCCTGAGAGTTAGCTCCTGTATGCATCTTGTCCACCCTATGCATCCTCCCCTGCCCCCCACTCCTCCCCACACCCATTATTGTTTGTCCAAGTCTCCATCTATCTTGTCCTTCAGCCCCGCTGTTGGTTCCTCTCTCTCTCTCTCTCTCTCTCTCTCTCTCTGTCTCTGTCTCTGTCTCTGTCTCTGTCTCTGTCTCTGTCTCTCTCTCTCTCCTGTTCCTTTTGTTCAGTTGCATCCGTTCAGTGCTCTAGCTCTTCCATGAGCCTTGACTCTGTATACAAAAAGGAAAAGGCATCAGATAGAAACCCTGCAATGGTGTCATGGGATGGGAATGATGATGTAACAGTTCGTAAATACGTTCAATTGCTTTCATTTTTATTTGCAAACGAGTAACTGTCTGTGTAAAAGCGATGATAGAATACAGTCGTCAAAATTTCACGAACATTTCATTTATATTTAATAATATTTATTCAAACAGATCTTGGCAATTTTAGAAACATACATTCAAACTCATACAATTGGAAGGATGTGTATATACAAAATAAAACGTACAAAAGTAGACCTCTCACAATAACATGTACATTCACAATGAGGCCGACAGCCACACAATGGCTACGGCAGCCCGCTTGACCCATGGCTGAGAATACCTTTTTTTTTTCTCAGACCTGCTCCCTTCCTCCCTCTTCCTCTCTCCCCTCTGCCCTGCTCCCTCTTCCTCCCTCTTCCCCTCTCCCCTCCACCCTGCTCCCTCTCTTCCTCCCTCTTCCTCTCTCCCCTCCACCCTGCTTCCTCTCTTCCTCCCTCTTCCTCTCTCTCCTCCACCCTCTCCCCCTCCATCACACTCTCCATTCTCTCTGTATTTCTCTTTTCTTTCATCAGATCAATAATTATATCATAGGTTTTCCCTATTGCTTTCCAATTGTATCCCAATATTGATCCCAAATCCATGACCTTGCATAATGTTCCTACTACCCATTAAAAGATTATTTGATGCTGAATAAATTGTAGAAATAAATAATTGGGAAGGTGAAGGCTTTGATCTAGGGGCAAAGAATTATTAGAGGATCAGGAAAAGAAATGTATTCACAGATCACAAGTACAATGGTAGCTCAATTAATCAAAGATATCCTGAGGGTTATTTATGAGTAACTAACTTGTTGATGTAGACAAAGGTTCTGGTAAAGCAGGTTGGTCCAGTAGGTCAAATATATCCAGGATTTGCAAATCGAATTTTTGTAAATCAGTTTCTAGGAAAGGTCACCTTTCACTGGATTGCAAGTAATAATGAATGAATATTTATAAGGAAATAACATTGAAATGAAATGTCAACATCATTATTTTTACAAGATTTTACTATTCGTACATTTCCATTCCGTTGTTTTCATTTTGTATTCAAGGCTGACAATCAGAGTCTTAGCAGTAGTTAAACCAATCCCTCAAGATGCTTACAGATGGTAAAGAGTCTTAATGGAGTAGGTTGATTATTCCCGAAGGAATTTGGGAAAATGGGCTCTGTTATCAACCCAAAGGCCTACTTTTGTTTGAAGCACGAAATGAGATTATCTTAAAGACAGCATAATTTTCCATACATTGTCCCACCCTGAAGGGGATGCGAAGGTCCTCTGTTTAATTGGTTACAGTTTTGCCCACAAGGTGGCAACATTTAGGGTATGGTACACACAGATCTATAGGGTCATGAATGGTCACTCCTTGTCCTGATACAATTTTCCAGACAATGTGACATTTTGTGAAACAGGTAGGAATTGCCCTGCTATAAGGTCAGTCTTCAGTTTCTTGTACAAATGTAGAATCACGTTTATGGATGCAAGGTCAGGTTAGAGAAGGAGTGGCAGACATCTGCCAATCAAATCCTACCCCTGTCCATTCAGTGATGGATCACAATAATGATATGGGCCATGATAGTGTCTGGCCATTATTCTGGTGTAACAGCATCTACAGGGCGAGTCATAAGTCCCAGGACACGGTTTTAGCTGCTTATACCAGATTTGTTTATACCATGTACCAGGGTGAGCCATAAGCCCCATGAGTAATTGGTTCACGAGTTATCAAGTGACCACTATATTCGTCATATGTGTGCATCTGTCTGTGTGTCTGTGTGTGTGTGTGTGTCTGTCTGTCCTCAGCATAACTACCCGATGATATCATCCGATCTTGATGAAACTTGGGTGGGAGGTTGATATCATGATCTAGTTGTGTCCTGCCTAGAGTGGGCGTATTGCGCCCATTGTGGGCGGAGCCACGCCCGAAAAAGATGTCTTTTTAGGGGGTAATCAAGTTCAAGCTACATCTTCTCCGAGGGAGTTGGTGGAATCTGACAGGAGTTTCGATATTTGGTTAGGCCAATGTCATGTGTCTAGCCCCACGGAGCTCGATTTTTAATTTTTTTTTTTCATTTTATTTATGGACGTAGACAAGATGGGGAGAGAGGGGGAAGGACACAAACACAACATTTGAGAGCAAGGACATCGAGAGAACTGTGGGAGGGAGAGGGCTTGGGGGGAGGTGGGAGAGGTATAAAACATATGGACACTGCAAGGACTTCCAGGAAAGAAGTTGGAATTTCAAAAAAGTGGATCTGGGGTGAATTAGCGGGGGTAGAAAAGATCAAGGTTTTGGATGGGGGAAGATAAGAGATGGTGGTGAACAGCTGTTTTGAAGACCTGGAGGGAGGAGTGGGATTGAAGGGAGTGGGGGAGTTTGTTCTAGAGGCGGGAGAAAAGAGGAATGAAAGAGTGAAGGTGAGCCTCTCTGCTGGAGCTATGTCCTGCACATCTCTGCTGGACACCTGCACATTCTCATGGCTTTATGTACAGCCAGAGGCTTGAATAGGGGAGGACAAAACAGCAGTGTAGTGAAAACAAACATCTCACTGTACATATGCAACACATGTGTGTGTGTGTGTGTATATATATATATATATTGCACAAATAGTACGTCACATGCTTGTCTAAACAAATGCTAAGAAATAACTATCGTTCTACGAAACAGTTTTATTAACCCCTAAACTTCATGCCCACAACAATATGTTGCTGGAAAACTGACATAATCAGGAATCCTTTTGAGGAGGTTTCCTCAATATTCACTGAGTTAAGCCAAATAGCAGTGTGATCTATATCAGAAACAAATTGACCTTGTTGGCAGGGATGATGTCAACATTCCGGAATGGTGACTGCTGATTCGCTGTCAACGGACAAGTGATGCGGAAGTTCATTGCCTTGTTCAAAGCAAGCACTGCCATTTGAGAATTCCGAAGCATTTTCCTTCTGTACATTAGAACGGCACTCAGTAGAGAGCATACCTCCTTCAGGTGAACAGTTTACGTTTTGTCTCTCAGAGTAGACCAGAAAATCACAATACAGAATCACATTCAATCAAAATCAATCGCAGGAATCACCATAGATAGGTCCAGTCTTTCATACCCTGATGTATCCCTCGTTTTTGGCCATATCACTCAATGGTGAAGAATCACTTAAAATATTGTACTAGCTGGATCCGGATCCGGATCTTCACCAAAATTGAATCGATTAGTGCTTGTCACACACACAATCTGTCCAACAAATTTCGTCCAAATCCATCCATAACCTTTTGAGATGTCCTGCTATGTATAGTTTTTGGCCCTATCTCTCAATGGTGAAGAATCACTTATCCGGATCTTCACCAAAATCTAATCATTTCGTCCGTGTCACATACACTACATCACTGCCAGATTTGGTCCGAATCCGCCCTCAACTTTTTGAGATATCTTGTTCACAAACAAACAAAGACAGACAGACAGACAGACAGGGGTGAAAACATAACCTCCATCCACCTTTGGTGGCGCAGGTAATAACTTGAGAATTTTCTAAGTGGACTGCAATAATTGCATGAAGAGAATTGCTGAGATGCCAAAGACATCACCCAATGTTCTGAATGTCAGAAATGTGACCTGTAAATCAGCTCAACAGAGGAGGTCTGGCCTGGTGTCACCGGTTGCTCTGTTAGGATCATGGGTTGATTGTTGATTACTCTGTTCATACCTTCCCAGTTAGTCAACACAGCTGGGCTGACTCTGACTAATTCCTTCGCCCCCTGAGTTGGCATCTGATCGTGAAAGTACCAATGATGGGATTGACGATGATGAAACGCCTGATTTCTTTGTTGATGGTGGAAATGTGACTACCTGCCGATACAAACATAACTGGACTTGCCAAGGAAATTGGCAATGAATAAGGTACGACGACGAAACGATGGAGGCTTTGACAGCTTGTTGTGTTTTCTGTAAATTTAAAGATCATACAAGTACAAAGATCTACATTTGAGACAAAAAGGAACGAAATGTAGTATTGTTCATGTTATGCCATACATTAAAAGTAAGTTAGCTATGTGAACTAACTCATTACGATTAGTTCCATTGTAGTACACACACACACACACACACACATGAGCCGTTCATTTAACCTGCAGTAAGGTAAATGGGGGAGTAATGCATTCACTCGTGTCCGTGTGTGTGCGCGTGTGTGTGTGTGTGTGTGTGTGTGTGTGTGTGTGTGTGTTCGTGTGTTTGTGTGTGTGTGTGTGTGTGTGTTCGTGTGTTTGTGAACAAGATATCTGGAAAAGTTCTGAACAGATTTGGATGAAAGTTGGTGGGATGATTGCCCTTGGGATAAGGAAGAATCGATTAGTTTTTGGTGAAGCTCAGGATATTATTCCCGATCCAGGAATTTTTTGAAGGATTTTTTTACCATTGGAAGATAAGGCTCATTTTATTTTTAAACATTATCTTCTATATATTCTATATTTAACATTGTGATATGAAAATAGTTTTCATATTTGTTGTAAATGTAGTTTAAACTCGTGGTTATGCGTTAAGATCGGTGTATTTTTTTTCGCAGTGTCGTCTTCAATGTTCATTTTTTTTTCTTTCTAACAAAGACATATTCTGTCATTTTAAAACCACCAAAGTGTGTATTAGGTTTCCCAGTTTCATAAAATCTCTCATAAATTCTTCTTTTTTTAATTCTTTTTTTAAAATAACCTCAGAAGAGATATCAACATTTAGCTCAGCGAATGTCATTCGCGGTGTCAGTATTTGATGAACTTATAAAGACTTCGTTCCAGATTTGTCAATGGCTGAGGTATATTAACAAACGAATAAAACAGATTTGGCAAAATTCCACCTTTTTTTTAAAGGATCGCATATTCACCCAGGGTTGTGAGAGGCTGAAGACGAAGAAACCTCGCATGGGCTTCCCAGACCAAATAAATAATTCTGGTTCTGGCTCTGCGACTTTCAAGTTTATTACTCCCGCCAGGGAGTAACGCATTCGATCGTGTCTGTCCGTGTGTGTGTGTGTGTGTGTGTGTTCGTGTGTTCGTGTGTTTGTGAACAAGATATCTGGAAAAGTTCTGAACGGATTTGGATGAAAGTTGGTGGGATGATTGCCCTTGGGATAAGGAAGAATTGATTAGTTTAAGATGCTCAGGATATTATTCCGGATCCAGGAATTTTTTTTGGAAATTTTTTTGGGAAAGATTTTTTCTGTTTTACTGCATTAAAGCTTTTATTCTTATTCTTAAATGATGTTTTTCTCCTCTAATTCCGAGATATATCAAAATAAATTATCTGACAGTTAGGGCTTACTTTCTTTTTCATTTATTGTTTTGGGGAGAGGGGATGTTAAACAAAACGTATTATTCCAACTAAACCCACGGCGGGAGTATGCGCTCTACTGAGTGGCGTTCGAGTTGAATATTTAAAATAGTTTTGCCTGAACTATTGCAAGGAAATCTACATCCAATAGGCCTTCCACGATAACAAGTATATTAACTGTGTTAGTCTAAATGGCAAGTATATAATTCTTCAGCTTGACATTTCAGAAACAGAAAAACCCAAACAAATCTGCCCCAAATTCCAGAAACGTTACCTTCATATATGTATTTTCCTAAGAAATAGGAATTGTAGATATATCAAAAATTTTTTTTTACTTCCAACTCATTTCCACGGAACATTATTATTGATTATCTTGTTGATGGAGAAACAAATGTCCACCCAGGCCTGATGTTCAAAATGCTGAGCTTACACACTTCCCTGTCTGATTGCCGAGATCAGCCTGTGGCATAATCCTAGTAATGTATGGAGTGATCTCCCTCAGGATTGCTGAACTCCGTTCCTTTCTCTCTCCCATCTGTTTCTTCTTTATATTGATTGATCAATCCAATTTTATG
The DNA here is from genome assembly GCF_964187855.1 of Myxine glutinosa. Classification (NCBI taxonomy): domain Eukaryota; kingdom Metazoa; phylum Chordata; class Myxini; order Myxiniformes; family Myxinidae; genus Myxine; species Myxine glutinosa. Next base: position 100,855,882 of record NC_136267.1, read on the forward strand.
TAAAATGATTCTTTAAATCCAACATGATGACATATTGGGTTGAGGAAAACGAGGTGTCCTGCTTCACTTTGTTTCCTGTACACTGTATATTTCATGGTGTCAAATGGTGTCCATGCACCATGCTCTGTAAACTGTGCATTTCATGCAGTTTTTTTTCTTGCCGGTGATACCTGAAGATAGAAACAATAGCTTCTTGTATTTTGCCCATACATTTTGGCTTTTGGACTAAGATGCATGTGTATTGTTGACCATAAGGGGTGTATGTTTAGCTTTGTCATAATTTTTGGATTTTGGAAAAACCTTTTTCTCCAAAAAGGTATTTGTCAATTGACATATACAGTCACGTGAAAAAGTAAGTACACCCCATGTAAAGTTTTGACTTTTTCAACATATTTCAACATACAGCTATTTGATCTTCATTTCAACAACATTGATAGATAAAGGTGATATAATATAACAAATATCATGAAACATTTACATTTTGTAGTCCATTGTATAATTTAAATAAAGATAAATGCAAATTTCGCATGTGGAAAAACTAAGTACACCCCTACAATCCTACATTTATCACTACTTCAAATACCTAAAATTAGAATCCGGTGCACCAGCTCAGGTGCAAATGATTAGAACATCATTAGAGAGGATCTTGGAGGAACCTGTCTTATTTAAACCTCAGACATTTAGTTTGGTTTTCTCTTTGTTGTTGAAGTGTGCGGCATCACCATGCCTAGATTAAAAGAGCTCTCTGAGGCCTTCAGAAAGAAGGTTATAGATGCCTACGAGTCTGGGAATGGATTTAAAAAGATCTCCAAACAATTTGAAATCAATCATTCGACTGTCTGGAAGATCATCTACAAGTGGAGAAGATTCCAAACAACTGCCAACTTGTTCAGGCCAGCCGCCCCAGCAAGTTCAGCCCAAGAGCAGACCGCAAGATGCTGAAAGAAGTCTCAAAGAACTCCAGAATGTCATCACGGGACCTACAGGTAGCTCTTGCCACTGTTGATGTCAAAGTGCAAAAGTCTACCATTAGAAAGAGGCTGCACAAATTTGATCTACATGGGAGGTGTGCCAGGAGGAAACCTTTACTGTCCAGAAAGAACATCAGGGCAAGACTAAAGTTTGCCAATGAACACCTAGGCAAAGACCAGCACTTCTGGAACAATGTGCTCTGGACAGATGAGTCAAAGGTAAAGCTATTTGGACACAGTACCAGAAGACATGTTTGGAAAAAACCAAAGACAACATTTGACCACAAGAACCTGATACCAACTGTAAAGTATGGTGGTGGAAATATTATGGTTTGGGGCAGCTTTGCTGCATCAGGGCCTGGGCAGCTCACCATCATATAATCCACTATGAATTATTCATTGTACCAGAGGGTGCTTGGGGATAATGTGAGGCCATGTGTCAGAAAGTTGAAGCTCAACCGAGGGTGGACCTTGCAACATGACAATGACCCTAAACATACCAGTAAATCCACCAAGGAATGGCTGAAAAGAAAGAAATGGAGGGTTCTGGAATGGCCAAGTCAAAGCCCGGATCTAAATCCCATTGAGATGTGGGGGGATTTGAAACGAGCTGCGCATGCAAGAAACCCCTCAAACATCGCACAGGTGAAATAATTCTGCATGGAGGAGTGGGCAAAAATTTCTCCCAGTCGATGTCAGAGACTGGTAGACAGTTATAAGAAACGCCTACTTGAGGTTGTTTCTGCCAAAGGGGGCAATACCACCTATTAGAGCCAAGGGTGTACTTACTTTTTCCACATGCGAAATTTGCATTTATCTTTATTTAAATTATACAATGGACTACAAAATGTAAATGTTTCATGATATTTGTTGTATTATATCACCTTTATCTATCAATATTGTTGAAATGAAGATCAAATAGCTGTATGTTGAAATATGTTGAAAAAGTCAAAACTTTACATGGGGTGTACTTACTTTTTCACGTGACTGTATGAATCTCATGCTTAAAATGCTGAGGTTACTTTTTTTTTTTTTTGGATACAAGATCGGGGCTCGTGAAAGAGCTAACATTAATCACAAAAAAGGACACATAAAACATATAATAAGGGGAGCGGCAGACAAGATGGGTAGAGAGGGGGAAGCACACAAGCACAACATTTGAGAGCAGAGACATCGGGAGATCTGTGGGAGGGAGAAGGCTTGGGGGCTGAGGCGTGGGAAGGGGTGGGGGGGGGGGCGGGATTCGAGAAGTATAAAGCACATGGACACTGCAAGGACTTCCAGGAAAGAAGTTGGTTTTTCAAAAAAGTGATTTGAAGAAATCTTCCCATTATGGGTCAATTAATTTTGGTAATTAGTCAGAGATATATCTTGGGGTTGGTGATTTCAGTTTAGTTTAGACTTCCTTTATCAAATTCATGTTACATTAATCGGTGTTGGTCTCAAATACCATTATAGACTAGACGGATTTATGGAAAAAGGCAATGTATAAGCTTCTAGTTGCATTTTGGGGTAAAAGTTGTAAAGTTAAAGTAAAAGAGCTGCATGTATATACGTGATATCAAAATGCTTGTTCAAAGAAATTGTCAAAAAATAGCAATTTGGCGGCCATTTTGTTTATGCTAATTAGAAGGTCAAAAACTCAAAATTCGGCTTGGGAACCGGGGTAATCGAATTCAGCATACCCTAATCATGTTAACAAGTGATGTTCCCAACTTTTACCCAAAAATGCACCTAACATTCACATTTCTCAGAAATCCGTCTGGTCTATTCGCGCAGTTTTCTTGCAACACTATTAAGGTACAAGGAGAGTCTGAGATTTGATGAGTTTGTCAGCATTTTTCGTCAGGGAAACGGTTTAAGCTGTAAACAGGGTTTTATTTAGTCTACGGTGCAGTTTAACTTGTGTGGTCATGAAATTATTCCAAATGACAATAAGAAATGGAAATCTTCCCATTCTGTTGCCATTTATTATACTTAACCCACAATCCTGCTGCTTAAACACTGGCGGTGACTTTTTGGACTCTTTGTCGACCTACCAACCACTGTTCTTGCATCCTGCCCCAGATGGGTTGAAACATCCTGCACAGAGATTCGTGCTTCCTGGCTCAATAATTCTGCATTGTTTGAACCCAGATGGTGGTATCGGACATGTTGCTTTGGTGAACCACGTAAGCACGTATTCATGAACTGACCATTAAATTCCATCCTTTGCGACCAACTTTTCATAGTTGACCATGTTACAGTATATCAGAATGTGGCAAGATGCTGGCAGGAAATGTGAAGCAAAATATATAAATTCTCATCGTTCCTGTTCTTCATTATACTGAACTAGTTTTCCATTTGAAATTGCACTCTGTACCATTTACCAGAGATCTTCCTGGTGCAAATGTTCAGGATACTGGAAATATAACCGCGACTGTGAGGGTTCTTGCCACACTTTTCCGACAGGGGCATCTTGCCCTGCCTTACTCTATTTTCTTCATCAGGCAATATCACGTCAGACCTTCATGCATGAGACAATAACATGTATGGAATTTATCTTGTTAGTCAGAGCAACTTTCTTTCAATGAGTATTTAATTAATAGATTTCTGAAACAAGAGAGTTTTGTGATGTCATTTTTGCTTAGCAGTGGAGTGCGGAACTATCCTAGGCAGAACAGTCACCTGCAAAGTGATGCAAGGGATTTTCCAGGGATAAAGACACATCATTGATATATATCAAGAACACTTGAGGTGCAGCACAGGATATATCGTAATAACAATAATAATAATTTTAACATTAATGACAAGAAAGAGTAATCAGAGATTGCAGATCCTCACCAGGATGCGTTTTAGTGTTTTTCAGGCTCTTGTGTTAAAACAAATATGACGGCCAAACCACATGACCAATGACGTAATCATTTTTTTTATCCACCAATTTATCCATAGATGACGCTCAAGAAATTTCATCCTAAGCAGATGAAGTTTTGTACTTGTTGAATTATGACGTCATAATGGAGGCACCTATGACATCATCATTAAACTGCTTTATTCTACATGGAGTGTTATTTACAATGAACCATGTCTCAATTTTTTCTATGCAGTGCATTCAGGGACATAGATGTGCAAAGGTTTTCGGTTTATCCAAGATGGCACTCGTACCACGTGACCTATGACGTCATAATTATCATTAAAAATTCTACAGGAGGAGGTGCACCTATGGTGAAAATTTCCTCTCAATCGTACCAACGGTTGCAGAGAAAAATCACATTTATCCTGTGTGGACAAACAAACAGACAGACAAATGGACTCAAATGCAATACCCTCTCCTCTGGCGAGGGTAACGACAACATTATTACCCTCGCCAGAGTGAGTCCATTTGTTACTTGGCAAAACAAAAAATTTTGGACAAGTATGTTGATCACTCCGGTTTGTGGGTTTGTGTGTTTGTTACTTGCAAAATCGAAGATTTTTCAAGTATATTGGTTGGTTTTGTGCGTTATTCTGTCTGTCTGTCTGTCTGTCTTTGTTTGTTTGTCTGTCTGTCTGTATGTCAGTCGTCTATAGGTCACAATTTTCAACCAATCTTCACGAAACTTCACCAAGTTGTAGAGGTCGTCCCAATTGAGAAGCCTATTGATTTTAAGGTCAAAGATCAAAGGTCATTTGGAGGTCAAATGTCCAAAATCGCCATTTTTAATCCGATTGACTTGAAAATTGAACAGCATTTGTATATTGAGTCACTGAATTTGGAAACCAACTATTTTTGAGGTCAAAAGGTCAACGGTCACCTCAAAATCAAACTTCCAAAATCATCAATGTTCTTCTGAAAAACCATCAATTTTCATCAGATTGACTTGAAAATAGAACAACATTTTCATATCGAGTCACTAAATGGTGAAACCAACTATTTTTGAGGTCAAAAGGTCAAAGGTCAACTCGAGGTCAAACTTTCAAAATCATCAATTTCCATCTGAAAAATTCTAAATTTTAATTCGATTGGCTTGAAAATTTAACAGCAATTGCATAGTGCCTCACTGAATTGGGAAACCAACTATTTTGGAAGTCAAAAAGGTCAACAGTCAACTCAAGGTGAAACTTATAAAATCATCAATTTTCACCTGAAAAATCGTCTCACTTTTCATCTATCTATAATTCCAGTAATCTCTGTGTGTGTGTGTGTGTGTGTGTGTGTGTGTGTGTGTGTGTGTGTGTGTGTGTGTGTGTGTGTGTGTGTGTGTGTGTGTGTGTGTGTGTGTGTGTGTGTGTATGTGTGTATGTCTGTGTGTTTGTCTGTGACCGCTGTTTCTCGACAACCACGGGTCCGATATACTTGAAACTTGCCAGGTATATTGCTGGGGACCCGAGGATGTGCCTTTTCAAGGTTTCATATTAATCGGACAAGTAGTTACCGAGCTATGGCGATTTCTTTACCAAACTCCGCAAGCCGTTCGCTTTGGACCAAACCATTTCATGTAAATAGAGGGGGGGGATTGTCACCGTACTCGCAAGCCGTTCGCTTTGGACCAAACCATTTCATGTAAATAGAGGGGGGGGATTGTCACCGTACTCGCAAGCCGTTCGCTTTGGACCAAACCATTTCATGTAAATAGAGGGGGGGGATTGTCACCGTACTCGCAAGCCGTTCGCTTTGGCTTTGCGAATGGACCAAACCATTTCATGTAAATAGAGGGGGGGGGATATAATTTTAGATATATATATAGTACGGGCATGCCCTAGTCCTATTAACCGGAGCTTTGATCAAGATCATCAATTTAAACTTGATGAAATGGACAATTTGATGAATCAATGGTGGAGAGGGGGAGGGGGTGGATTTTGCAAGTATTGTGCTCTGCATGACGTCTTCTTGTTACTTGGCAAAAAAAAATTTTGGGGACAAGTATGTTGATCACTCCGGTTTGTGTGTGTGTGTGTGTGTGTGTGTGTGTGTGTGTGTGTCTGTCTGTCAGCTCACTTATACTTGCCTACAGGTCACAATTTTAAACTGATCTTCACGAAACTTCACCAAATGGCACAGTTCGTGGTCCGACAAAATCCTCTATATTGTTGAGGTCAAAAGGTCAAAAAGTCAACATAGGCCAAAGGTAAACCACTTTTTTCAAATTTCAAAAATCCTCAATTTTCATCCGATTGACTTAATTTGAATTGGATTTTCATATCAGCTAACTGAATGCAACCACCAACTATTTTTGAGATCAGCATAGGCCAAAAGGTCAATATAGGCCAAAGGTCAAGCACTTTTTCAAATTTCTAAAATCCTCAATTTTCATCCGATTGACTTGAAATTAGAATAGGATTTTCATATCGGCTAACCGAAACGAATCACCAACTATTTTTGAGATTAATATAGGTCAATCGTTCAACATAGGCCAAAGGTCAATCACTTTTTTTTCTAATTCCTTAAATCCACAATTTTCATCCGATTGACTTGAAGTTTGAACAGGATTTTCATATCAGCCAACTGAATTAAACCACCAACTACTTTTAAGATCAAAATCGGCCAAAATGTCAACATAGGCCGAAGGTAAACCACTTTTATCAAATTTCTAAAATCCTCAAATTTCATCCAATCGACTTGAAATCTGAATAAGATTTGCATAGCATCTTACTGAAACCTCGCTCTTCCCCTCGTAGACTCCCCTCTCACCCCTCCTCCTCAAAGCATCCTCCCTGCTTCTTCCCCCTTCCAACTTTCACCTTCATCTCCCCCAAACTTCTGCCTCGCTCTTCCCCCTCCTCAAATAACACCTCACTGTGCCTCACCCAATCTCCATCAAACCTTTTGTCCGCCCCATTCTTCCCTTTCTCCAAGCTATTCTGAAATCTCTGAAATCTCTGACACACCTTCAACAGCTCTCCCTACCTCTTCCTCCTCTTCCACATCTTACCCTACCCCTCCCCCCCCTGTTCTGGACCCGATGCTCCCCCTTCCTCTTCATTAACGGTATGGACCTCAAACATCCGGGGCCTTCGCTCAAACTTGACTGATCTCTCCATACAGGTTGCTTCTGACAAACCAGATGTGATCTGCTTAACAGAAACTTTCCTCCTTCATGATGTCTCTGATGCCTTGGTATCTCTCCCAAGTTACTCCCTCCTCCGGTATGATAGACCTGAGCCTCGTCCTGGAGGTGGGGTTGCTATCCTTATAAAAAAAACTCTCTTCCTCACTCGCCCTCTACTGCCCTCTCTCCACCTCACCCCCAGGAATACCTTTGGCTATGGCTTCCCCTTCGCTCCCACCTTTTGTTCATATGTGTGTTGTACCGTCCACCAAAGAGCGATGACTCCATCTACATCTCGCTGTCTGATAATATGGACCAACTTCTATCTACCCATCCCAACTCTCTCTTCCTCATATGTGGTGATTTCAATTGTCACCATGCCAGTTGGCTGGGTGTGAGTACCTCTCTCACCAGCCATGGCTCTTCAGCAAAGGACTTCTGCGACTCACTGGGACTGACACAATCTGTCAATTTCCCGACCCGGATCTCAGTCAACGGAGCATCTTCTCTTCTGGATTTGGTTATGACAAACTTCCCTGAAAATGTCTGCTGCTCTTCTTCTGCTCCAATCGGCTCATCTGATCATGTGCTTGTCAAAGTGGACATCTCTCTGACCATTCTCAGAGAGCCTCCTCAGCGTCGACGAGTCTGGCATTTCACTCAGGCCAACTGGCACGGTCTTCAAGCAGCCATCAATCATCTGGACTGGTCTCCCATCTCTACCGCCTCTGACATCAACTCATCCTGGGAATTCTTTCAAAGTAAATTGCTCTCTCTCATGCACAGATTTATCCCATCTCGTCTTCAGTTGTCATACCCTTCCTCCCGTCCATGGTACACGGAATCTTGTGGTGAGGCTGTTGCCCTGAAACAACTTGCTTTCGTCTCCTGGAAAGCAAATCCAACGGAAGGAAATCTCATTTCCTTTCACAAAGCCCGAAACAAGTGTGTGTCCACCCTCAGGAGAGCCAGGAAACAATATCTCACCGTTCTCAAGACCGAACTCTCTTATCTGTCTCCCTCTTCCAAATCCTGGTGGCGTCTGGTCAAATCTGTTTCTGGTGTTTTTTTCCCCCCCATCCCTTCCCTCACCTCAAACGGCTTAACGGCTGACTCCGCACGTGAAAAAGCTGAATGCCTCAACTCTGTGTTTGCCTCTAAATCTTGTGTCCCAAACCCATCCCTCTCTGTACCCACCATACCCAGTCGTACCCAGCTGCTCCTGGACTCTGTGTCCTTTCCTCCTGACAAGGTGGAAAAGTTTCTGTCAACCCTCGACTCTGATTCTGCAACTGGTCCTGACGGCATCAGCCCACGGGTCTTACAATCATGTTCTTCCGCTCTTTCACTCCCTCTTTCTGTTCTCTTCACCATCTCTTTTGCTCAAGGTCATCTGCCATCTGCTTGGAAATCAGCCAACATCACCGCTTTGCACAAAAAAGGTGCAAAAACAGATCCCAGCAACTACAGACCAATCAGCCTTCTCCCAATTATCAGCAAAGTCATGGAATCCATCATTGCTTCAGATATGAAATCTTTCCTCTTCTCCAATGGCTTGATCTCTGATCATCAATTTGGTTTCAGACCTGGTCACTCTACTCTGGACATGCTGCTTCTGCTTTCTCAACAATGGATGGAGGTCCTCAACGCCAAACAGGAAATTAGAGCTGTCTCCCTTGACATTTCACGTGCCTTCGATACGGTCTGGCACCCTGCTCTGCTCACCAAACTCTCCTCCTTTGGTATCCATGGAAATCTCCACGCATGGCTGGCGGACTTCCTCTCTGGTCGTAGTCAACGTGTGGCCCTGAATGGGTTTCTCTCATCTCCTCTTCCTGTTCAGGCTGGAGTTCCCCAAGGTAGTGTTCTGGGCCCTGTGCTTTTTCTGATCTTCATCAATGATCTCTCTGACTCTCTTGAAAATCCTCTCTATCTCTTTGCTGACGGCTCTACTCTCTGTCGCTCCATTCCTCATCCCTCAGATCGGCAGTCTGCAGCCTCCTCACTCTCTGCAGACCTGGACAAAATCACAGACTGGGCAAACAAATGGAACATGTCTTTCAATCCTGATAAATCTCACAGTCTTACGATGTCTCTCTGAAAAGACCGACTGGAAAACCCTCCCATCCACTTTCTGAATAATCCTCTCCAAGAAGTTCTGTCACTCAAGCTTTTGGGTCTCACTATTTGCCATGATCTTTCCTGGGAAAACCACATTTCAAATCTGGCCTCCAAAGCCAGTCGCCGACTGGGCATCCTCCGTCGTGCGAAGTCCTTCCTTGGCACACCTGAGCTCCTCACCACATACAAGGCTTTCATCCGCAGCTCTATGGAATACTGCTCTCCCCTCTGGTCTGGTGCTCCTGCCTCACACCTAGCCCGTCTTCACGCTGTTGAAACCAAAGCGTTTAGAATCATTGGAATCTCCCGCGATGAAGCTAACTCCAAGGGCCTTTGACTCACTCACCGCAGGCAGGTTGGTGGTCTTTCCGTCTTCTACCGACTCCTCTCTGGCCTTGCCCCCCCAGCCCTCTCTGGGCTCTGTCCCCCAAATATTCCTACAGGTCGCACAAGATCTGCCTGCAACCCTCTTATGGTTAAACTGCCAAAATCAAGACTTTCTGCTCACTTTCACTCCTTCATTCCTCTATTCTCCCGCCTCTGGAACAAACTCCCTCACTCTCTTCAATCCCACTCCACCCTCCAGGTCTTTAAAACAGCTGTTCACCACCATCTCTTATCCTCCCCCATCCAAAACCTTGATCTTTTCTACCCCCGCTAATTTCGGTCCCCTTGTGTTTTATACCTCTCCCCACCCCCCCCCCCCTCCCCTTCCCACGCCTCCTGCCCCCAAGCCCTCTCCCTCCCACACTTCTCCCTGCTCTCAAATGTTGTGGTTGTGTGCTTCCCCTTCTCTCCCCATCTTGTCTTCCGCTCCCTCTTTTTGTATATTTTGTTTGTCTGGTTGATTTGTTTGTGAAATAAATGTTAGCTCTTTCACAAGCCTTGATTCAGTATTTAAAAAAAAAAAAAAAAAAAAAAAAAAAACTAACCGCCAACTATTTTTGAGGTCAACATAGGCCGAAAGGTCAACATATGCCAAATTTCTAAAGTTTTCAAGTTTCATCCGATTATCTTAAACTTTGAAGACGATTTGCATATCAGGTCACTGAATTCAACCACTAATTATTTTTGATGTCAAAAGGATGCTCTACTGAGTGCCATTATACTTTATTCTGTTTTTCCAAGTGTCGCTCTGTGAGTGATTTTCCGGCAAGTATGTTGGTTGGTTGGTTTGTCTGTCTGTCTGTCTGTCTGTCTGTTGTCTGTCTGTCTGTTTGTGCGCAGTACTACGTCAACACCGTTGCACATAGAATCGCCAAACTTTACACACATATTTGTCTTGCCCTGGAATAGACTGTGCCCAATTTTTAACTCTCTCGGCCAAAGGCCTCCCTTATGACTTCATAATTCGATAATTCGACAAGTACAAAACTTCATCCAATCAAGATGCAATTTATTGAGCGCCATGTCGGCATAAACTGGTGGAGGGAAAAAAAAAATGATGACGTCATCGGTCACGTGGTTCGCTCGCCATCTTGGAAAAACCGAAAAACTTTGCACTATATCTCCGAAAGTGCTGAATAGAAAAAATTGACACATGACTCATTGTAAAGAACTCTCTGTGGGGAATAAAATATGTTAATGATGATTTCATAGGTGCCTCCATTATGATGTCATAATTCGACAATTACAAAACTTCATCCGATCAAGATGCAATTTCTTGAGCGCCATGTCGGCATAAACTGGTGGAAAAAAAAAATAATGATGACGCCATCGGTCACGTGGTTCTGCCGCCATATTTGTAGAAAATGGCCGATAAAAAAGCACATTCCGGCAAGTCCTCAGTCTCTGACCGATTTTTCATTTGTTTGTTTGTCCGCACAGAATAAATATGATTTTCTCTGCAACTATTGATCTGATTGACATGAAATTTTCACCATAGGTGCATCTCCACCTGTGTAATTTTAAGTGATAATTATGACTTCATAAGTCACGTGGTATGGACGCCATCTTGGAAACACCAACATACTTTGGCCCTCCATATCTATGAAACCACTGCATAGAAAATATTGAGACATGGCTCATTGTAAAGAACTCTCCATGTGGAATAAAATAGTTTAATGATGATGTCATAGTTGCCTCCATTATGACGTCATAATTCGACAAGTACAAAACTTAATCCGATCAAGATGAAATTTATTGAGCATCATCTAGAGATAAATTGGTGTGAAAATAAAAGAATAATGATGACGTCATCGGTTACGTGGTTCGGCCGCCATATTTGTTTCAGCACAAAAGCCTTAAAAACCACTGAAAACACATCCTGGCAAGGGTCTGCAATCTCTGAGTGCTCCTTATAGTTTTATAGAGCATTACATTTTATAAATTTCCTACAAAAGAAACCCACTGCCTGTGACCGCACAATAAATCTGATGTGCTGTTTTGAAGTAACCCATTTTATAAATTTTATACTGCATTTATTATGTCTGCACGTAGGATGCACCTGAGTAGTTGCTTGCAGTGTAAAAGAATGCCCCGGTATGCCCTGGTATACTTGGTATGTAGTACATATACGTACTTATGTATATATGCAGTGGCTTCAGAAGTATTCACACCCCTTGATTTAAAAAAAACAACATTTGGTTGTGTTACAGCGTGAATTTAAAATGGATTAAAATAAATTTCCTTTTATCCCTGATCTACACATATAGTGGGGCGGCTTAGCTCAAATATTCAAAAGAATTGTGCATTTTGTGATACAAGCACCAAATTTGGCACAAATGTACATTAATATGTTGCGAACATTTTCAGATATTGGGCCACTTGAAATTCCGTAATTTTTTTTTTCAAATTTTTTCAAATTTCGTAATTTCAAATTTTTCGGGTGACACCGTCACAATTTCGGTCTTCGAGGCCGGCCGATAGGCAAAGTGTGACCGGAAGGGACGAGGTTCTCCTGACCACGTGGCCCTCGATCTGGGAAGCGAGAGGCGTTCCATTAGTGGACGCGCCCCTCACGCCCGACTTTTGGGCGGCCCCGGCAGGCCGTTTGTTTTGACGTTCCGTGACAGGCCCCGCACCCCCACCTCCGGGCCGACCGGAAGCTTGTGCTGAGTACATCATACCTGAACAACTCAGTGAGGCAGAACACAGCAGTGCACACCAGGGTGACCCCTTCAGTGCATAAACCAATTAACCTGTCCACTGCAGGGCATATAGAAATGAAGTTATTTTCTGCATATAATAATAATATAAGTTCAGTTCTATATAACAATTTCTGTTATCACCACTACCACTACAACTACCACTACTACAAGCTTTGTCTGGAATTTTGTGGACTAACAGACAAACAGACAAGCTGGGATCAAAACATTACCTCCTTCCACCATTGAGTGTAGAGGTAAACATCATGGAAATTATATCATGCCCTAGATTTAATTCATGCTTACCTGTGTATTTGCTTCACTGGTTCACAAGGTCTTTTGCATACATGTAATTCAGACTCTCGTCTTCATTGCTGACCACACAATGTTCGCAACATATTAATGTACATTTGTGCCAAATTTGGTGCTTGTATCACAAAATGCACAATTCTTTTGAATATTTGGGCTAAGCCGCCCCACTATATCGGCCGGCCTCGAAGACCGAAATTGTGACGGTGTCACCCGAAAAATTTGAAAAAAAAAATTTGAAAAAATTTGAAAAAAAAAATTACGGAATTTCAAGTGGCCCAATATCTGAAAATGTTCGCAACATATTAATGTACATTTGTGCCAAATTTGGTGCTTGTATCACAAAATGCACAACAGGTTTGCTATGCTGCTACACTAATATTATCCCATAATGTCAGAGATTTTTACAAAATAATAATTTAAAATGAAATAAAGAAATATCAAATTTTCATCAGTATTCAACCCGCTGAGTCAATGCTGTACTTTGTCGAAGCGCCTTTGTCAGCGATTACTGCTTTGAGTATTCTTGGGTATGTCTATACGAGCTTTGCACATCTGGATTTGGGGAGTTTTTCCCATTCTTCTTTGCAGATTTGCTCAAGCTCTATTAAGATGGATGGGGAGCATCGGTGAATAGCAGTCTTCAAGTCTTTCCACAGATTCTGAAAGGGATTCAAATCTGGGCTTTAGCCAGGCCACTCAAGGACTTTCACGTTCTTGTTCTGAAGCCATTTCAATGTTGCTTTGGCTGTATGCTTGGGGTCATTGTCCTGTTGGAACATAAATATTCACCACAGTCTAAGGTCTTTTCCACTCTGAAGCAGGTTCTCCTCAAGGATTTGCCAGTATTAGGCTCCATTAATTGTTCCATATATCCTTGCAAGTCTCCCAATTCTTGCCACTGAAAAACATCCCCATAACATGATGCTGCCACCACCATGCTTCACGATAAGAATGGTGGTAGATGGATGATGCTTGGTTTCTTCGTTTCCACCAGACATAGACCTTTACATTCAGGTCAAAGATTTCAATGCTTGGTTTCCACCAGACATAGACCTTTACATTCAGGTCAAAGATTTAAATTTTGGTCTAATCAGACTACATAATATTTTGCTTCATGGTCTCAGTCTTTCACGTGCGTTTTTGCAAACTCCAGGGGTGCTGTCATGTGGCTTTTTCTCAAGAGTGGCTTCTGTCTGGCTACTCTGCCTTAAAGCCTAGATTTGTGAAGTACTGCTAGATTTGTCAACTGTTATCCTTCTGGCAGGTTGTCCCATCTTAGACAAGAATATATACACACCCAGATTAACAACAGTGCCCGAGGAGCACAGGCCAGGGGCCTTTCATCTTGGGGGATCCTCAAACTCTACCTTTATTTGCCTTTTTACTTTTATTCATCATTCATCAGCTAACTGCCATGCATCAGCTAACGTGTCAATAAGTACCGCAAGGCCTTCGAGTGCAACTTTCCAAAGAGATCTGCCATTGCCAAACATGGTCTTAAGGCTGGCCATGTTCCCCTATGGGATAATGCCAGCACTTTGGGGGCAACCCCCAGTAAACGAAGAAGGAGGATTTTGGAGGCATGGCATGTGGAGGAGTTTGTGGTGTCGCTCACGGAGGAGGTGTTGGATTTACCACTCGCTTTTGGCCCTCTCATGTGGAAACATACCAGGGAAACTGCGTCACCAAACATATAAATTATTACCAATCATGTTGTTTATTTTTCATTGATTTATTTGAATTATGCTACGTTTTGTTTGATTCAACGGGTGATTTCACGGTTGTTTTGATGTGACATCCCAAGGTGTGGTTTCAGTGGTGCAACGGTTTTTATGTACGGTTTAAATTTGAATGGCATGAGTTGTTCCAGAAAGGCATTGATTGGTGGTTCAGTGTCCCCACCCCTTTTTCCCTTATATAAGGGAGGGTATAGAGTTGTTTTGCTTTACTTTTGAGAAAGGTCAGTGAATGGACGTTTGTCTGTGTTGCTGATCGAAACGTCGAGCAGTTGTTTGTTTGCTCATTAAAGGTTAGAGAACTAAAAATCGATTCATTTGATTTTAATCCCAACCACAAGTCATTACTTTCTATATATATATATATATATATATATATATATATATATATATATATATATATATATATATATATATATATATATATATATACATATATACACATATATACATATATATTGTTACTGATCGCGGTTTAAGATGTTAGTTACCGAGCGGTTTGGTATTGCCGCGACCGTTACAGGATCCCTGACTCACCCGATTCACCCAGAACTTTGGCCGTATCGCACCACAGCTGCTCAATGAGGGAAAAGACAAAAACGACGCAATGCAAGAGGAAAAGGAATAAAACGAGAAGACGTACAGATGAGTAATGGGGTTTATTATTTACACACACAAGCAAAAAGGAGCAATCAAGTTTTATTTACAACACATAAGACGCAGGTGACAGTGCAAATTTTAGCTTACCTACAGACTTAATTAAATACCCAGGGACAGAACAAACAAAACAAACTCACGTATACAAGAAGGATGGAATGGAATGAATGTTGGAAGGAGGAATGGGAAGGTTCAGCTGGGGGCAGATGGTTCGGGCTTGATCCCGCACGGGACGTCGGCTGGACCTCGACGGCCACCGATGCCACCGCTATTTGGTCCCCGCGGGGTAACGGGTTGAAGCTGCCTGGTGGAGTCAACGCTGCCTCTCTGGCTCAGCTCAGGGCGCGTCTGCCGGTAATGGCCCTTGGCACCTTCTCTCTCTTGGCCCTGGTGTCTCCTCACCATTGACAACTCAACGCGACCAACGCAACCACTGACCCCTCGACGCCACCACTTCTCACCACCGACTTCTTACCACCGCAACCAACACAACCACTGACCCTCCTCTGGCAACCGACTCAGACCAACTCACTACTCACTTCCGTTTGCGCCTTTTATAGCGCCTCCAGCGATTACGCCGCCGGCGTTTTGGACACGCCCATCGGGGTGCTCACCTCGGCCCTGGTTGGTCGCGCGACCCTCGGGCTCCGCCCTGAATGACGGGCGGGCACGCCTCTCCTCCCCTCTGACGAGGTGGAGACACGCCTTTCTTCTCCGACTCAAGCACATGGTCAATGGCGGTTATTGGAGGGGAGGTGATTGGGAATCGAGGGCTCAGCAATGACGAGAGGGGATGTAATATGGAAATGGAGGTTTTGGGGATGGGAAGGAAAGGGAGATTTTGGGGATGGGAAGGAAAGGGGATCTATTCTCTTTCACTGGTGCAATGGAGTATTTCAATTAATGGAAGACACAGCCTTACACTAATACACATAATAAGGATATAACTGTCAAAAAAGATATATCGTGTCCTGCATGTATGTTTTATGGACTAACTACGGGAACGCCCTTTGACCTTTATACAACCACAAACGGAGGGAGGAGGGGTGATATTTTACAACAACCTTTTACAACAACATTTTACCACAACAATAAAATAAAAAAACATTCTCATATCCACAACACTGCACCCTCCTCCCCTTAGGCACGTCCCGGGCCTATAACTTTTACCTTAGTGTGGCACGTAGGTGTAGTTCCCTCTACTTTTAACCTGACCCTGAGTGCGACAGTTTTAAAACATAAATAAATGTGTCCCGCTGCTCCATTGCACCCTGCCTAACAGACTTACGCCCACAGTTAACCGAATTGCGGAATGGTCTTCAAACTATACACTGACGGTGGGAAGCATTATTTACAATGACGCTATTTTTATTTACAAAACTAACCCAGGACCTGTGATTGTTCTTTCTGGGGGGGAGACAGTCTGCTCTGCATCGACGCACCATTAAAGCACCCAAAAACGCACCAATACAAGCACCCAAGCACCAATCGGTGCAGTCACCATAGTTCATCAGTGTTCCATAAAAATAAAATCAACAACCCCTAACCCTGCAGGTGATCTCTTGCTCTTCGGCTCCCTCTGCTGGTTATTATTATTTGTTCTTCCAGATGTTGTCATTCTTTTGCTTTGCTTACTGGCGGCCTATTTGTATTAAAACTTGCACCCAATGTGTCCTTTTTATTTATTTTATTTATGGCCCACAGGGCCGACTAGTGTGGTTCACCTGTGGGGCATCGGTGCCCTGTGGCAAAGGTCCGCCAGCAAGATTTCAGGCCCTCATGGCCGGTTCCAGCAGAGGGGCCATGCCCCAACCCATGGGGTCCATAAGTGGTGCTCGGCCACAGGCATGTGGTCCATAATGTGGTGCATCGATGCAGACAGCTGGTTCTGGGAATTTCGGGCGCACAATGGCCGACCCACGCACGCTCCCCTCGGCACCCAATGGCGCACAGGTCATGTGGGAGACAAAAGGGGAAAGACAATTGAGCGAGGGGTAAGGTCACAAGGGTACACATCAATAAGGCAATGCAAGGCGAAATGCGTATGGAGGGCGAAGTGAGAAAGCTCGTCCCTACCGTACGTCACCCCCCTGTCACCTACCCTACCCTTGCCCTTACCCCATATGTACAAAAATCTACACATTTACAAATTCGTCACTACTGTCACGTCTTCCCCATATTTCCCCTATACCAAATTCGTCTCCACAATCCCTCTACTTCAAAATTTGCCATCACCAAATTCATCATCAATCCTCATAAGGAGGCAGAGATGGAACATCAAAGCACAATGTCACACCCACGTCATGATGCATCTCACAATCCAAATATTTGCACAGTAAAAAATAATTAAACATGGCATGGTGCGGAGTACCTGTCACCTCAGGTGAGTGGATGCAGATGGTGTGAGGAGACTTCATCCTAACTACTTCCTAAATGACATTAACACACTTTACACTACCCGGGGTCTCTCCCTGCCAATCCATTGGCCAACTTACACTATGGGTTCTAAAAACCAATTCCCATTGACCAAACTGTGGTGCTTCTCAATTTGGGGTCTCACTCCCCCGATTCCTCTCCCGGTGCCTCGCACAATTTCTGGGCTGCGACGTGTAGCTCTCCCAGCAGGTCTACCCACCTGCACACCTCCACCACTGCAGTTGCCACCCGAGCTTACCTGCTCCTCACCCTAACCTATCTAACTGGGGACAGCCCCTCCTGGCTCTGTCACCCCACTCGGTGCCCTCTGGCACTGGGCTACCCGGGTCCGTCCTCCGGATCCTCGGGCCCCATCCACAACAACTACTACCGGCTCCCAGAGCCCACCTGCGACCTCACCTGGCCGACATCCTTACAGTGGTGGAGCGCCCAACCAACTACACACACTAACAGGCTACACGCCCAGCCATTTCCACAACACTAATGCACCCATCCAAATACCATTCTTTCACCTCGCACCACAGATGCCAATATCCAACCACAATTTACCTATACCCTCTACCTAACACTTACACTACCCGCCCCGGGTATCCGTGATGGGGGTCCACTCTTCCCCCATTCACACCTTCGCACCATCCACTCCACTCCACAATTTCCACCATACTCACTCCACGACCATCCATTCCTATACTCCATACCATTTATTCCATACACCTGTCCTTCATTCACCTGTCGTTGCACACCTGTGCAATCACACCTGGTGCCACCTGCACCCTCCTCCTCTTCCTGGACCATTTGGTCAACACAACACACCTCACTATTACTCACTCATACACGGCTCCACACACCTGTTCAGTTGCACACCTGTGCAATCACACCTGTTCAATCACACCTGTTCAATTCTCAACACACACGGCATCATCTCAGCTAACTACTCCCCTCTGAAACTTGCGCTTCCCAGTCGTCCCTTTAAACTATTGCGCTCCCACGTCATTATCATCCACACTAAACTACCTGCGTCCCCACTACAGGTATCAGTCACTAACTAAACTTAACGTCACCTAATGTCATCTTCGCTAGATCCCTATCAATATAACCTAACCCACCCGGGCTAGTTTTCACTGCCATACACCCCATAAGCTATTGCGCATTTGCCCCACTTTTGTGAGGGATGGCAGAGTTGCCATCCCACCACATCGGGCATCTCCCACTACCAATTTTGCACATCAAATTTCAACAAATCAAAAATTTGCCAATCACTACCCATCATCTGCCAATCATTACTGCCAATCCTTGGCCAATCATCAAATTTTGCTTTTTTCTAATTTCGGGGCCAAAACACTATCCTCATCACCCGTCTACTTATTACATCCTCTCGGTGCGCCAATTCACGTCTAAAGCTCGGCTTCGTACAGCCGAGCCATGAACGCGGGTTCTTTTGTGCCAGCGGCTGGATACGTCCCGCATTCGTGGCAGGGACGGGGGCTTACCCGGGCCGAGATCCCACGCACCACCTCGGCGTGGAGCCATCCAATGTCCCGATCTCGACCTGCCGGCACGTCTCAATAGAAAGTGGTCGCCATGACGACCCTTCCTATCGGGCTGCCCGCTCCGCCTAGTGGAGCCCGGACGCGGCCGTTCCACGCGAGGCCCAGCGTGGATCGCGCACGGCGGTCCTTTCGAACCCGCCGTGGCTCGGATCCCCGCTGGTTCTCGCGGCACGCGAAGCCCGGCACACACCGAGGGCCCGATTCGGCTATAAGTCGCTCTAACCGCTAAACCGGTTACCGTCGATGCTTCACCTGGACGCTTACATGCATACGCTACCCCTTTCTTGCTCATACATGCAGCCGTTTCCATGCTCCTCGTCGTACCTCTTCTTACACACCTCGGTACACTCATTCCGCTCACCGACTTGGTCACACACCTGACCACCGAACACCTTGGCACACATTCGTCGCTCGCACACCTCACCAACACACCTCTTCGCGCCCCTTTCTCGGTCACCTCCTTTGTGACAATCACAGGTGTGCTCTCACCCACACACCCAACCACGTGCCTCACTACCAATTCCAGCGTGCATTCCCACTCACGCTCTACCATTCCAGGTGTGCATCCTTCCATTCCAGGTGTACATCCTCGCTCACCTGCCACAACCAACTCACGCTCCGTGTCACTCTCACTACTCTCACCTCCACTCTCGGTCGCGCACTCACCCTTACTCTCGACAGCGCACTCTTTCCTCATGCACCTGTCCGTTACACACCTTTCTCGCGCACACTCTTCCGCACATTGTCCCGTTACACCCTCTGTAACACTCACCACAGGCATGCATTCTCCCTTACTCTTGACAGCATGCGCTTTCCCCATGCACCCGTCCGTTACACACCTTTCTCGCGCATCCTCTTGCGCACACTTTTTCGTTACTTCCTCCGTAACACTCACCACACCGCGCTTCCCTGTGCTCCCTCGCACACGCGCTACGACCGACTCACTCCTGACGGCACACTCACTCCTCGGCGTGCACTTTTTCCTCACACACCCCATGGTCGGACATTCTCGCACACCTCTTTTTTCGCACACCTGACCTGTCGCACACTTCACCAACGGCCTCTCACGAACACCCGGATCCAAACCAATCCCCAAGCCGACTGAAGCTTTCCTCACATCATATACATTGCCACTCACCTCCGTACCTCGTCTCCGCACCTCCTTTGCCACCTGCAAACTCTTTATTTGGTTAGTGAGCATCACATTATGAGTTGAGCACCGACCTTGCACATATTCCATCACCTCCTCCTGGATTTCTCTTTTAGTTTCTGTTCGTCCCTTCTTAATTTCACTCACCTCTTCTTCCACTTCCTCTAATTTTTGTTTAACCTCTTTTATTTCTCGGTGCGTCTCCTCAAGTTCGTCCTCTAAGGCTACCGTGACCGTCTCTATGTGCATCCTCACCTGCCGGTCCTTTGTCTCCATTATCTCTGTCACCTCGTCCACCCTCATTGTCAGTTCCTCCCGTACCATCTGACATTGCCTCTGCGTCGCTATTAATTCGTTTTTAATTTCTTTTTGTGTCGCCTTTAACCCTCCTAGTACCGCAGTGTTCTTTTGAACCTGCTCCACTAGTTCTTTTTGTCCCTCCGTCAGCTGTTCCCCCTCCTCCGTCAGATCTTCTATTCCCCCTTGTAACTTAGCCGTATTACTCCTCACTTCTTTCTCCATACGCTTCTCACCTCGCTTTACCTCCTCGCGTAGCCCCGAGACCTCCTCACTCACACCTCGTCGTATCCCCTCTTTCATCTCCTCCATCTCTTTTGTAGATGCCACCCTCATCTGTCCCAATTCATCCCTCTGAGCATCCAGTTTACTTTCTAACCCGATTTGCACCTCCTCTATCTGGTTCCCCATTCGTTTGATTTCTCGGGCGGATTGCTCCCCTATCTCCCGCAATTTGTCCTCCATCCTATTTTCTAACCCCATTAACCCATTTTTCACCCCCTCTAACTGATTCTCCTGGGCAGCCATTCTGTTTTCCACCCCCATTAACCCATTCTTTACCTCTTTTATCCCGTTGTCTAACCCCTCAAAATTATTGTCTAACTTCCCAAATTTCTTGTCTAACTCCTCAAAATTATTGTCTAACTTCCCAAATTTCTTGTCTAACTCCTCAAAATTATTGTCTAACTTCCCAAATTTCTTGTCTAACTCCTCACCGGTACCCCTCGCTTCGTCCCTCATTACCCCCATTTGGTTTCCCATTACCCCCATTTTTGCTTCTAGCCTCTCCATAAGGGCCCCCATTTGCAACATAAAAAGGTTCGAATCCACCTGCGGCGCTGCTACGGTCGCGGGCGCGGTCGCCGTGGCCATGTGCGAGGCGCCATTTTGCGCGCCTGATACTCCCTCAACCGCCTCCTCATTGCTCCCCTCCATTTGATCCTGGGTTACTCCTAACCCCTCTTCTAGCTCACCCACCGGCATTCGATCGCCTTGACCAGCCATGGTGCGATTTCAAAATTCGGGTTTTATAAAACAAAACAAATTTCGGCCGCTCCAATTTCCAAATTTCGGCGCCGGGTTTCGGCTACACCTGGCCAACACTTGTGCAAATGTGTTTGTGTTAAAGCTTGTGCAATCATATGGCTATCACTTTTAATTGATTTCACCTGTCCAAAAAACAATAAACCCAACCAGATTAAGCAATGGTTTAGCCTTGAGACTTCTCCACAGAAAGGTCGCTCCATGTCGGTGATTTAATCCTATTTGGCTGTGAACAAGATAACTCAATAATACTGGGTCATACAAAGCTGAAACTATACACAGACTTTACGCCCTGCAGCACAACAGCTGAAATTACATTTTATATGCAATCTGTAATCGTCGCATATAGTTACAGAGAAATATCGCAAGCGGTTACAAATAAATGTCACAAATCGCTATATTTGTGACATCTCTGAAGTACAAAGTCACATAAAACTGAACCTTTGCACATTTATTTTTAAAACAACTACTTAAGTACTCAACATGAATTCATACTAATTTTAACTTGGTTGCTATTGGTAAATGTCACAGTTACAAAGGGCAAACGTCACTAAGGGTAAACATCACAAAGGAAAGATATATATACTCCTTTTTTTTACATTTCAAAAACAGTCAATCTTGTTCGGTTGCAATTTTAGACACGTGATATCGTGCTTCCCTTTAGAATTGACCAGTCAATGTGATAGCAAATATGCATAGCAAACAGTCACAAACAGAGAAGTTACAAAATACAATATCGTTGATAATTTTAAAAACACGTTCTAAGATTGTTCATTTCTGCAATGATTATTTTCTTTTTATATTCAGGAAAATTACCATGAAAAATGGAAATGGCTGAAATTGCATAACGAGATCTTAATAATGCATGCTTGCCAAAAGGTAAAAACTTGTACGCTCATTTATTTTCATGCAGTGCCTTTAGAAAGTATGCACACCCCTTGACGTTTTTCACATTTTGTTGTGGTACAGCCTGAATTTAAAATGGATTAAAGTTAGATTTTTTTGTCACTGATCTACACATAATACCCAATAATGTCAATGTGGAAATATTTGTAGAAATGTTTACAAATTCATAAAAAATGAAATGCAGAAATATCTTTGCCTAAGTATTCACCCCCTCCCCCCTCCCCCTGAGTCAATACTTGGTAGAAGTGCCATTGGCAGTGATTACAGCTTCAAATCTTCTTGGGTATGTCTAAGTCAATTTTGCACATCTGGATTTGGGGAGTTTCTTCCATTCTTACTTGCAGATTTGCTTAAGCTCTGTCAAGTTGGATAGGGAGTGTTGGTCAAGTCTTTCCACAGATTCTCAATGGGATTCAAGTTTGGGCTTTGGCTGGGCCATTCAAGAACTTTCACATTCTTGTTCTGAAGCCATTCCATGTTGCTTTGGCTGTATGCTTGGGGTCATTGTCCTGTTGGAATGTACATTTTTGCCACAGTCTGTCTTTTGCACTCTGAAGGAGGTTTTCCCAAACGATTTGCCTGTATTTGGCTCCATTCATTGCACCCTATATCCTTAAAAGTCTCCCAATAACTGCCACTGAAAAGCATCCCCATAGCATCATGCTGCCACTACCATGTTTCATGGTAGGGATGGTGTTAGATGGGTGATGAGGTTGCTCGGTTTATGCCAGACATAGCGCTTTGCATTCAGGCTAAAGAGTTCAACTTTCGTCTCATCAGACCACAGTATATTTTGCCTCGTACTCTGAGTCTTTCATCTATCTTTTTGTAAACTTCAGGCATGCTGTCATGTTTTTTTTTCTCAGGAGTGGCTTCCATCTGGCCACTCTCCCATAAAGCCAAGAAAGGTGTGCTTCTTTCTAAATAATGTCCAATCAATTGAAGTGGCCACAGGTGGATTCCAATCAAGTTAGATACATCTCAAGGATAATCAAAGGAAATTGAATGCACCTGAGCTCAATTTGGAGAGTCATTGCAAAGGGGTCGAATATTTATTGACTCAAGACATTTCAGCTTTTCATTTGAA
Organism: Myxine glutinosa; assembly: GCF_964187855.1. Lineage (NCBI taxonomy): Eukaryota > Metazoa > Chordata > Myxini > Myxiniformes > Myxinidae > Myxine > Myxine glutinosa. The sequence continues at coordinate 100,879,243 of NC_136267.1, forward strand.
ATTAATTTGTAAAATTTTCTTTAAAAAAAATCCACTTTGACATTGTGGTATTATGTGTAGATCAGTGACAAAAAAAAACTCAGTTTAATCCATTTTAAATTCAGGCTGTAACACAACAAAATGTGAAAAAGGTCAGGGGGTGTGAATACTTTAATGTTGAAGATGTTTGGCATACTCGCCATGCTTGCCAATTCCACATTTATGAGAGCGAGCAGCCATGTGGAATGGAACCCACCCTTCTACTGCAAAAATAAACATGTCTTCAGCGGTCTGTCTCTCTGTCGTCTCCTGCATCATTTCTGGTCTTCCACCCTCTGCCTTATTTATTTATTTAATTGTGACCTAATCACGTAATGCTGCATTGTGGTGAATGTTTTGACATGAGGATCCAACGTGGAATTAACAATCTCAACACCGCATGGAAGTATGTCCACCTCTGGCAGAAATCACTGCATTGCACAGTCGTCTCAATGACTGTATGAACGCTCAGATATGAACCTGGGGAATGCCATTCCACACCTGAATCAGCTCCTGCTCCTGCTTATCGAGGATATGCAGCTGGTATGGCAAGGTTAAAATGCAACAATCAATGTTATCCCAGATATGTTTAATTGGATTTAAATCTGGTGAGATGGCTGGCAAGGGTGTCATGACATGAACATTGACATTGACAAGAAAGTGCCTTGTTTGAATGTCCCAATGAGCAGGAGCATTATCGTGCATAAAGATTTTTATTGGACCATGTTTTTTCGGGTAGGCAACACATGTCGCTAAAAGACCTTGTTTATGTCAGATTTGTTGTCAGATTGCTATGGATACAGATCAAGTTGGTGTGAAATGGTTCAGCAATACCACCCCATATCATGACACTTTCACATCCAAAAATCTGTGGCTTTTTAGACAGACTGGAGCATATAGCTCATTGTATCTTGGCTGTCATGCCTTTCAAGGTGAAACCCGGATTCAGCACTGAACATAACATTTGCCCATTGCCTCCATGTCCATCATACATGCTGATTTGATCAGTCCAAGCATGCTTGGATGTGTTGCGGTGCAAGTCTTGTATGCTGAACAGGATGATGAGCATGGATTCTTGCATGAAGGAGACACCTCAAAATGGTGTTGACACTTATCCTTTGACGTTTAGGGGATGTGTTTGCAGTACCCTGAGCAATTTGAAACCGATTGCGTACATGAGTTGTGTGAATATGTCTGTCCTGGGCGGGAGTCATTATCCTTGGACATCCATTGTGTTTTGTAATTCATGTGTATTTTGGATGATCCACATGCTAGTGTATTGGGAAGACTGTTTCACATTTGCTCACAATGCCTGTTGTCACCTCGAAAAACCTAAGGGTGCATGAGACGCACTTGCTGAATGATTATTGCACGAGGCAATTGCGTTACATGGGAGCTTGCAATCAGGTGTTCTACACATCCCTCGTGCCAAAAGATCCTTGGCATGAACACTGATAATGTTACTTTTTCAATAATTATTACATTATCAAATATACATGTTTGGTTTTTATGGTGGAGAGTATATGACTGACAAGTTACATTTCCTGTTTCAGATGAGAGATTTTCACAACGTTTTCACAACGCTCTAAAAATTAAATTTTGCCTTTGCCTAATTATTGCAGATTCCAAAAGACATGCAGAGGTTTACTGGAAATTTGAGTTTACAAAACTTTAAGAGATTGATTAAACTAGATGTTAGCACCACTGGATAAAAATGAAATGAATTTTAATAAGTGCAGTAAATCCAACATGCATCATTCTTTTACAGACTTCCTGTATACATCTTACTACAATTCACCAAATGTCTGTCCGTCTGTCCGTCTGTCTGTTCCCAGGTACCGCAAAAACGGCTGAACCGATCGCAACGAAATTTTGGAAGGGTAACCCTGGAGTAAAATAGGCGATATTGTTTTTCCATTTTTTTCCCCAATTTTTCCAATTTTCCAGTTTTTCCAAACACGATGGAATAATGTTTACCGATATGAACAGGGATGTGGCTTTTATTGAAATTCTACAAATACTGTTTAGATTTTGATGATTTGCGTGTGATATGATTTAACGGATGTTTATATGAATCGTTTAAAATAAAAAAAAAGCCTTCAATTTATGATATTTTGCCTTTTCATTTGGGCCTCCCAATTGAAGCCCCGCCCAGAGGGCGGGTACCGTTGCTAGTTTATATCATGAGCGATGGGATTGAATAATAAATGTTTGTGTTCAAGGTGTTGGGTTGAGGAAGAGGTGGGCAGAGGAAGAACTTCTTAAATTTAATACATTCTAAAAAATTTCGAATTTCAGCAATTTTATAATGTTATATTGGGCACCCTTCCATTATGGTGTATCGTTTTGGCTCTTGAAGCATAGCTTTCCACATGTTTACCACATAGCTTTTGAAGTATAGTTTTCTTCTTCACACTCAGCATTTCCTGTCAGAATATCAAGCTGGCAATGCAGTTAACAAAGTCATTTGGCAACCTGTAAGTCTCAGCAGTTGAGATCAGCTTTTAATTAAGTGATCATTAAAATGTAATGTGATTTGTATTATCATCCAAGTGAATTCCCAGTTTTGAAACTGCGTGTGTGTGTGTGTGTGTGTGTGTGTGTGTGTGTGTGTGTGTGTGTGTGTATGTGTGTGTATGAACATTAGTATATATATATATATATATATATATATATATATATATATATATATATATATATATATATATATATATACACATACACACACAGTGCATTCAGAAAGTCTTCAGACCCCTTAACTTTTTTCACATTTTGTTATGTTGCAGCCTTATGCTGAAATCTTTTAAATTCATTTTTTCCCTCATCAATCTACACTCAATACCCCATAGTGACAAAGAGAAAACGGGATTTTAGAAAATATTGCAAATTTATTAAAAAGAAAAAACTGAAATATCACATTGACATAAATATTCAGACCCTTAACTCAGTACTTAGTTGAAGCACCTTTGGCAGCGATTACAGCCTCGAGTCTTCTTGGGTGTGACGCAACAAGCTTTGCACACCTGGATTTGGGGATTTTCTGCCATTCTTCTCTGCAGAGCCTCTCAAGCTCTGTCAGGTTGGATGGGGACCGTCGGTGGACAGCCATTTTCAGGTCTCTCCAGAGATGTTCGATTGGGTTCAAGTAAGGGCTCTGGCTGGGCCACTCAAGGACCTTCATAGAGTTGTCCCTAAGCCACTCCTGCATTGTCTTGGCTGTGTGCTTAGGGTCATTGTCCTGTTGGAAGGTAAACCTTCGGCCCAATCTGAGGTCCTGAGCGCTCTGTATCAGCTTTTCATTAAGGATATCTCTGTACTTTGCTCCGTTCATTGTTCCCTCAACCCTGACCAGTCCCACAGTCCCTGCTGCTGAAAAACACCCCCACAGTATGATGCTGGCACCACCATGCTCCACCGTTGGGATGGTATTGAGCAGGTGATGAGCCGTGCCTGGTTTCCTCCAGACATGACGTTTAGAATTGAGGTCAAACAGTTCAATCTTGGTTTCATCAGACCACAGAATCTTGTTTCTCACAGTCTGAGAGTCCTCAGGTGCTTTTTTGCAAACTCCAAGCGGGCTTTCATGTGTCTTTCACTGAGGAGAGGCCACTGTGCCACTTCCGTCTGGCCACTGTGCCATAAAGCCCAGATCGGTGGAGTGTTGCAGTGATGGTTGTCCTTCTGGAAGTTTCTCCCATCTCCACACAGGATCTCTGGAGCTCAGCCAGAGTGACTATCGGGTTCTTGGTCACCTCTCTTACCAAGGCCCTTCTCCCCCGATTGCTCAGTTTGGCCGGGCGGCCAGCTCTAGGAAGAGTCCTGTTTGTTCCAAACCTCTTCCATTTAAGAATTATGGAGGCCACTGTGCTCTTGGGAACCTTCAATGCAGTATAATTTTTTTTTGTAGGCTTCCCTAGATCTGTGCCTCGACACAACCCTGTCTCTGAGCTCTGCAGGTAGTTCCTTCGACCTCATGGCTTCGTTTTTGCTCTGATATGCATTGTGAGCTATGAGACCTTATATAGACAGGTGTGTGCCTTTCCAAATCATGTCCATTCAATTGAATTTACCACAGGTGGACTCCAATCAAGGTGTACAAACATCTCAAAGATGATCAAGAGAAATAGGAGGCACCTGAGCGAAATTTCAAGTGTTTTAGCAAAGGGTCTGAATACTTATGTCAATGTGATATTTCAGTTTTTTCTTTTTAATAAATTTGCAAAATTTTCTAAAATCCCGTTTTCTCTTTGTCACTATTGGGTATTGAGTGTAGATTGATGAGGGAAAAAATGAATTTAAACATTTTCAGCATAAGGCTGCAACGTAACAAAATGTGAAAAAAGTGAAGGGGTCTGAATACTTTCTGAATGCACTGTATATATATATATATATGGGAGTGTAAGCTGGATCAGCACTTCGCTGCTTCCTTGGACGACTCCTCAGCACCATCCTGACACACACAACTGTGTGTGCTACGGAATGGGGTGTTTTTATGGCAGTCAAATACAGCAAATACAGCAAATTTACAGCAAATCCTGCCACCAACCCAGTACCCTGGCACTCTTTTCGCCGACCTCGGAAGGATGCCAGGCTGAGTCAACCCCACCTTGTATTAATTCAATAGCTGAACGGTATTCAAACTCAGGACCTTAGGATCCCAAGCCCTCCACCCTAACCATTAGGCCAACACCTGGCACAATCCTGTGTGTATTATATTGGTAAAAAACAAAACAAAAAAAACACCTTTGGAGGCCATTTTTCCCCGCAAAGGGGGGGTTGGCCTTTTTCGGGCACCGTGGTTGTTGTTGTTTTTGTTGGCCCCCTTTTTGAAGCAATGTTTTACGGCCGGATGCCCTTCCTGCCGCCGTGTATTATATTGGTACAACTACAATATTTATTGTGTCCCCATATGTTCACGCCCCTTGAATGTTATGAAAGCGGCCACATTGATAATGGTTTGGGGAGTAGAGAAGAGGACAGAGCAGATTGCAGTATCTGAAAGAGTAGACCATGATAACTCGAGTTTAGGTCCACATTTTATCTGTTAAAGCCTGGTTACATAAATTGAGGCCTGTAAGCCCGGTGCTAAGGCAATGTTGAACGAGACTAAGTGAATTGCATTGCTGTCTGGTAACTGAGTCCAGAAAAGCAGAAAACCCTGTTGACGTGATTATGTTTTAATATTTCTGGCCTCTCCTTTGTCACTATTTTATTTTCTCATTGAAAAATAATGCAGTCACCGGACAAAAGGCTACATCATAGTTAGACTTCTCTTTCATTTGACTGTGAACCTTGGATCAATTATTGCAGACACAATGTCATTGCTTAGAAAGTACTCTTTTCCCAAAGTGCAGTATCTATATAATAATAGCGTAAGGACTCGACTTTGTTATCCCTTTTACGCCGCACCCAGTGACCCGATGCCCACGGCACTAATGGATTTACGATCTACGAACCGCGCTCTTTGTTTATCACATACAGCCATACTCGAAAAATCTGAATTAGCCGACGTTGGGGCCCAAAAGCATCTGATTAACTGCCGATACGACGCCATCTTACGACGCCATCGTATTGGCGTCTGCTGGGGGAAGGCGAAGCAAGCCGTCCGCTGATTGGACAGGCGAAGGCGAAAGCAAGCCGTCCACTGAGTGGACAATCCGTAGCATGCATTTGTGCCGGTGTCGGCGATCGTTGTTCATATACGCACTCTTCATTCTCATCTTTCTTCCTAACTCTTACTCGGACAAGCAAATCCCCTATGCCATCCATAATGGTGCACTCTATCCATACACCACATCCTCCCTTCCGTGGATGTTCTACGGGTTTCGGCTAGTTTGAAGGATTTCGTGTGATGGCTGATACATTGCTTGTCTGATACAATGCAAGATTTAATTGCTGGAAAACAACTGTTCTTATTCTCATACACAACTAGAACGGCACTCAGTAGAGCGCATACCTCCACCAGGCTGAACAGTTTACGTTTTGTATCCCACTCATAGGCCAGATCTGGATCCAGACCTGAACCAAAATCTTGTACTTCGATAGATGGGAGAAGCTAGGAAAAAAAAAAGAGTTGAGGTTTGCAGTCACTGTGGGGATGTTTTTACCTTCCCTGAGGTTTTGCTTTTTCCGGTAAATATGCAATCCAACAGCATAGAGAAGAAGAAGAACCAAACTCAAGGCAATTGAACGTCCAACCACAATCAATTGTTTGCCTGTATTGGTCAAATGAATCACATGGTCCTGTGCCGTGCCGTTCTTGTTGCCTAACCAACTCATCCACCAAGTTTTATGAGTTGTGGTATCAGTTTATCAGTCCACAACTTTTTGAAATGTCATGTTCCATATCGTGTTTGGCCCTATCACTCAATGGCGAAGAATCACTTGAAATAAATAAAAAAACTCTCGTATCCGGATCTGGATTCGGATCTTCATCAAAATCGAATCAGTTCTTCCTTGTCACACAACTTTTTGAGATATCCTGTTCACACACAGACAGACAGACAGACAGACAGACAGGGGCGAAAACATATCCTCCATCCAGTTTCAGTGGAGGAGGTAATAACGCCAACAAGAACCCTGAAATATTTTGTTATGATCCTGAAGTTGTGACAAAATATTAATTCCTTGTTAAAGAATTTCAACATATCTGGACCCATAGATAATTATGCGGTTCTGGATAATTCCGCGATCCAGTGGTTTCTGGTGGAGGCAGCTGTTCTTCTCTCCTCCGAGTGACCTGCTTCCAAAGTTACTATTCAGGATTGATCTCCATTGACATCGATTATTGTGCAGTTTGTTTGTATCGATTGTTGTTCATATCGTGTGCTCCTTGCTGGGTCTCTTGTGTGCCCATTTGGTTATTTTGATCTCGTGTCCACCTCGGCTAGTTGGGCCTTTCCTCAGAATCGCAACAGACTCACACATCCGTTTGTCTTGCTTTCCTCTGATCTTCACAGTACCGGTATCCTATTTCCCTGCACTAGTTCTGACTTCTTCCTTTTACCCTCTATTACAGGGTGAGTCATAAAAACGTACCCGATTTGAAAGGATTATTTAAAATATATATTAATGGATAGACATGCCAAATCTAGCGACCGACTCCTCTCTGGCCTTGCCCCCCCAGCTCTCTCTGTCCTGCAAATATTCCGACAGGTCGCACAAGATCTGCCTGCAACCCTCTTATGGTTAAACTGCCAAAATCAAGACTCGCTGCTCACCTTCACTCCTTCATTCCTCTTTTCTCCCGCCTCTGGAACAAACTCCCTCACTCTCTTCAATCCCACTCCACCCTCCAGGTCTTTAAAACAGCTGTTCACCACCATCTCTTATCTTCCCCCATCCAAAACCTTGATCTTTTCTACCCCCGCTAATTTCACCCCAATTCCACTTTTTTGCAATACCAACTTCTGTCCTGGAAGTCCTTGGTGTCCTTGTGTTTTATACTTCAACCACCCCCCCACCCCCTTCCCACGCCTCCTCCCCCCAAGCCCTCTCCCTCCCACACATCTCCCTGCTCTCAAATGTTGTGTGCTCTCAAGTGTTTGTGTGCTTCCCCTTCTCTCCCCATCTTGTCTTCCGCTCCCTCTTTTTATATATTTTGTTTGTCTGGTTGATTTGTTTGTGAAGTAAATGTCAGCTCTTTCACGAGCCTCGATTCAGTATACAAAAAAAAAAAAAAAAAAAAACTATCATGGGCTACCCAGGACTGCCTGGGATGAGGGAGAGGAGTTGGGGGAATACCCAGTGCTGTTTTTCCTGTGATCGTTTTGGGATGCGTTGGACATTGAAAAGCTATGGGGTTATTGGCCTCATGGCGGTTGCCTTTTGACTGCGGACCGGCAGCATTACTGCCTGGTCCCACTTCTCGATCATACATACACTTTATGGTGGCTTTTGTTGGCCTCAAAATGAACGTTAAGGCCAACGTGTCGTAATTTAAAACCGTGCCCAGATTATGAACTTCTGCCGTCCTCTTCTTCCTCCAAACGTCCCTCCACCATGGTGTGTCTTTCCCCTTCTCCAGTATGTTTTTTTTGTTCTGTTGTGTTCTGATCTATGTTGTGTTTTTGCTTAAAAACAAAGGATGCTGGATGGGCTTGGATTGCATGAATGATGGGAATTCAGTTGTGTTTCACTATAAATTGCATAAACTGGCAAAAATGTCGTTTTAAATGCAAATCGAACCAATGATGATAGTAATACTAATTATACACTTGAAGCAGTTGATACAGCACTATCTCATGTCATCCCCAATTTATATCTGTGATCTTTTCTACCTCCATTAATCCTACCTCTTCCTTGCAGGTTCATGTATTTCCTCACCATCCCTCTCTCATATTTTCCTGTTTCTTCATCCTCTCGTTTATTTTGTCTAAATGTGGACCCACTGCCCCCCCCCCCCCCTCCATAAATAAATAAGCAATTCCTTTCACGCTGTCGGGTGCAGATGGCTGCTGATGCAGTTTCATTGGCTCGGGGCATGATCTTGGACGGGTCACCACTCCAATTCTGGATGCTCAAATGGCTCATTTTTCCCAGATATGGTACTTATTTTTCTGACCTCGGTGGGTTGACAGGCTGAGTCAGCCCCACCTGGTATTAATTCAACAGCTGAACAGGATTCGAACTCAGGACCTTAGGATCCCAAGCCCACCACCCTAACCATTAGGCCGACACCAGATATATCATCGCAAATTCTTTACGTTTTATGGATGTCGAGATTCACCAAATGAGATTTGAAGGTCATTGCGTCATCATGCAGGTTTCAACAGATTCTAAATGCCTTGGTTTAACTCCATCTTATATATCCCTCTTTTTTCTCTGCCCCCACCTCTCCGTTCGCTCAGCTGATGTAGCGATCTGTAAGATGCAAATTGTGCTCGGGATAATCAATTATTCAGCAGATTTCTCTTCTTCATCCATTCTGTCTTTCTTTATGTGTTCTCCGCTCTCACATGTTGGAAAACATAGGATGTTCTATCCCCTTTTTCCTTCCTTTTTTACTCTTCTCTTCGCTCTTTCATTCTTTCTTTTCCTCTCTCTCTTTTCCTTTCTCCCTATTTTCCTTTCTCCCTCTTTTTCTCTCTCTCTCTCTCCTCTCTCTCCTCTCTCTCTCTCCTCTCTCTCTCCTCTCTCTCCTCTCTCTCATACATTAGTTACATTGAAACCAAACCTTTGGAAAGGTTGCTTATGTAAAAAAGGACATTTTTGTATAATATTTGTTGTCGTCAATTGAGGCCAGAAAATAGTCCTTTATCGGAAATACTGTCCATGGTGTTCTGTACTGCCAAAGCGTTTACTGGCAAGGGTTATGCTGGGTGGTTTGCCATTGCTTTCCCAGCAGTAGTCATGGCAGGAATTTTTAATTTGTTCATGATGCCGGCGATAACCGTGGGGGCTTCAACGTCCACGAGACCACCAACTAATGCTAGCAGATGGGACACCCAGTTCAACATCCATGCGTGGATGACACACATGTTGATGAATCACCCTGTCTGTGAAACACCAGGATGACAGTTTATATCTGGGTGATGATTACAACCCAGGCTTGACAGCTGAGGTGAGTGTGCAGACCTATAGGGCCTAGGCCATCATACTGGCCTACAGACCATATACCATATACCCCATATTATGATGACTAATAAATCGACATTGATAAAATATACATTTTTTGAAGGATGTATGGGAGTGGAGAAGAAGAGGTAGATGGAGTATAGTAGGGAGTTAGGGTTTGAAAGATTGGGGGGAGGGTTTAGTGGGTCAGGGTTCGAATCCCAACCTCGTATTGAAAATTGAGGGAGTGGTGACTGGTTTGGCCAGACTTCGATCGCCTGTCTGTCATAACGAGTATATGCCATGTTGCGCATTCATTAGCCCATCCCATGCAAAGCAGGAGACAGGGTTTTGTAATCACTTCTGTGTGTCTGTCTGTCTGCCTGTGTGTCTGTCTAGGCCTAACTTTTATTTACCATTTGAGTTTTGTCATCAATTTTTCACCAAACCTTTATTATGATAATAAGAAGTCAAATTAATAATTTTGTCAAAAGGTGAAATGTTAGCGTCACATAAAATCATCAATTTTCATCCAATTGACCTGAAATTTCAATTTACCATTTGAGTTTTGTCATCAAATTTTCGACAAAGCTTTATTATGATAATATAGAGAAAGCAAATTAATAATTTGGTAAAAATATCAAAGGTCAGCGTCACATAAAATCATCAATTTTCATCTGATTGACCTGAAATTTTAAGAATTTGCATATTGGGTCACTGAATTGGTTCACCAATCAAAAACTAAAGGCTGATTATTTTTTAGATCTAATGCTCAAAGGTCAAGGCTGCATAAAATCATCAATTTTCATTTTTATCTTTTTTTTAACTGTTTTCGTTATTTTGAGCCTACAGCAGAAGAAGAAGAAGAAGAGGTCTGAATACAAACGGACGCGCTCGGGCTTTACATTTTCAGATGCTTTCTAGTTAACTAATTTGATTTGATTGAAGGAGTAAGTTCCTGAACATTGAGATTCCAAATAGTTCTGTTTTTTGATGCACTGGAAGAAGGAATTTTGTAAACAGCAAAATGACATTACCAAATGAATTTAATTTTGAACGGGTTATTGAATTTAAGTCTTTTATCAAACATACTTGGGTTTATTCTGTGTTGGCTCCACATGCAGAGCCACTGTTGGATTCTGATAACTGCAAGGTCAAAGCTTTATCCTTCTGAGAAGGTGACAGTAAACCCCAAAGTATATTCCTTGCCAAGAAACTGCTTTGCAAGCAGTTAATCGTTTGTTATAAAGGACGATACACCAGATGGATTGATTATATTCACTGAATTTGACCTTCACTTATATTGTGCAATAATAAAAAAATTCATGTTGTCGAAGCACCAGATTTAAATATAACATAATTCGGTGATTTCATCATCGTTTGCAAAAAGTATTTGGGCCTTGTCATCCTTCGTAAATTTGTTACGATAGCACAATGAGAAAATAAATGTAAATGGCGAGGCAAGAAATGCAATCGGAATGATTTTAAATTCTTCAACAGAAAACCATTTTCACTTCCACAAGTAAATAAGGTTTATGAAGAGGAATATAAAAACCAAATTCATTGATCTGGTGCATCCAACTTTCTGAATGCAGTACCAGAAACAGGCTCTGTGAAGTGCAAAAATGGACCTGGCCCAAAGCGCTTCTCTAACGATTTTAAGACACATTAGCATCAGACATAAACATGCATCATCTGTAGATGTAATATTTCAAAAGACTTAACTGCCCCGTTTATCAGCAAGTGCATGAACAGAGATGGAACCTCTTTTCCTTGAAACTCAAGGCATATCGATGTGGTAGGAAAACGCCACATTGACTAAAATTGGTACTGTTCATCAGGTGGACACAGAAATAGTGGAAATATTAAAAGAGTAAAATGCTACTCGGTAGATCGCATACCTCCGCCAGGCATAACAGTTTGTTTTGTATCCTTTTACGGATCTCGGTTTCGGCACTCCCCTTACCGAGGGGGGTTTAATCCCCTCGTCTTTCACACTGGCCGTCCGAGTCCTGGAGCTATGACGTCACCACCGGTCAGCACTGAATAGGGTAGTAGGCCAATTATTCCTATGACCTAATTACCAGCGCCTTCCGGTAAGCGAGGAAATGAGCCCCGCCCGGGCCGCAGCGTGATTGGACGCGCCGAACGAAGCGAGCTGTGACTCGGGCCGTTAACAAGAGACTAAACCCGAATATAGCGGTTGGCCAAATCGCGCCACAGGTACTCAATCGGGAAAGGACTAAAGCGATCGGGGGAAGAAGAAACCAAAGTAAAGGAATACCAGATATTTATTAATTATGTACACCAAAACCAAGGAAGAAACGAAAGGTAGGACTGTACAGGAAGAGGAAGAAGCAGATACACAGGGCAACCTTAAAACAGTCTTATATTACAACCCCGGACAAACAAACAGACTCACACGACAGGGAATGGCTGGAAGGAAGAGAAGGGTCCACGCAGCTGACAGGGTAGGAAGGTCCGGGCCGGTGTGCAGCGTCGAGGTTGGCTCCAGTCCACGCTCCGGGCTCGAGGCGAAACCCGGCAGCAGCTGCACATATTCGTTTCACGTGGGCTGACAACGTGAATAGATGGCGTAATGTCAGCGGACCCACTCTTCTGCCTCATGATCCTTCGCACTCAGCTCTCCTCTCTTTGATCTCTTGACGCACTCATCCCTCTCACTCATCTGCCGAAGCAGTCCCTCGCAGCCGCTTTTATTGTCCATGTAGAAATCAAGCCGCCAGCTCCGATGACACGCCTACCGGTCGGCTCACCTCGGCGCTGGTTGGCCGGCAAGTGCTCGCTGGCTCCACCTCTGATGACGAGTCGACGTGCCACACCTTGTTCTTGTGGTTCGGCCCCTTTCTCCTCGGTTTGAGACCGCGTGTTTAATGGCGGTTTGGCGCCAACAACCGAATCAAGCAAGGAGCAGCGAACACCGCCCTACTGCTACTTTGAAGAGTGGGTGAGAGGATAGGGGAAATTGAAAGGGGCCTATCTTATTTGATTAATGCAACGCAGATTCAACTATTGGGAACAGATCCTTAACTGAAACACATAATAATGAAATAACTACAGAGAGGTCCTATGGTTCTCTACGTGTTGTACATGGACTAACTAGGGTGTGATTTTTAATAAAGCCAATTGATGGGGATATTTACAGGGGATCATTTATAAGGGAAACATTTACTAAAATTTACTAGTGAAGGTTCTAAAAACTGTAACACAGCACCCGTCTTTCCTCTAGGGCCGTCCCGGCCCGAAATAACTTTACTTAATGTGACACTCAGGTGTAGTAACCCTCTACTTTTAACCTTACCCTTGAGTGTGACAGTTTTAAAACAACTAAGTATATCCCGCCTGCTACGTTGCATCCTACCTAACAGACTCACGCCCACAGAATAACTGAATTGTGGAATGGTCTTCAAACTATACATATACGGTGGGGAGCATCTATCTATAATTCCAGTAATCTCTGTCTGTCTGTCTGTACGTTTGTTTGTTTGTCTGTGACCGCTGTTTCTCGACAACCACGGGTCCGATATACTTTTAACTTGCCAGGTATATTGCTGGGGACCCGAGGATGTGCCTTTTCAAGGTTTCATATTAATCGGACAATTACTTACCGAGCTATGTCCAAAAAACGATTCAACCAATCAGAGAGCAGCGAACGATCGCGTGTGCCGAACGTGGCGGGCACACTCTGCCTCGGATGGCACATTTGAGAGCGTATTCATTTATTTCACGTTTGCAAACTATGTTGGCGTTAAACTATGTTTTACAACTAATAAAAACGAATTTGCGATTCATTCGCTTTCCTGCGCGTTTGTGCACGCGATGGCGATTTCTTTACCAAACTCCGGAAGCCGTTCGCTTTGGACCAAACCATTGCATGTAAATAGAGGGGGGGGGATTGTCACCACTCGCAAGCCGTTCGCTTTGGACCAAACCATTTCATGTAAATAGAGGGGGGGGATATAATTTTAGATATAGATATAGTACGGGCATGCCCTAGTCTATCTATAATTCCAGTAATCTCTGTGTGTTTGTTTGTACGTTTGTACGTTTGTACGTTTGTACGTTTGTACGTTTGTTTGTCTGTGACCGCTGTTTCTCGACAACCACGGGTCCGATATACTTTAAACTTGCCAGGTATATTGCTGGGGACCCGAGGATGTGCCTTTTCAAGGTTTCATATTAATCGGACAATTACTTACCGAGCTATGTCCAAAAAACGATTCAACCAATCAGAGAGCAGCGAGCTATCGCGTGTGCCGAACGTGGCGGACACACTCTGCCTCGGATGGCACATTTGAGAGCGTATTCATTTATTTCACGTTTGCAAACTATGTTGGCGCTATGTTGGCGTTAAACTATGTTTTAAAACTAATAAAAACCATTTCATGTAAATAGAGGGGGGGGGGGGGGGGATTGTCACTGTACTCGCACGAGCAGATGGCGGAAGTGCCTGACCGCCAAGTGAAGTCCGAGCAACTCGCGGTCGAAGGTACTGTAACGGCGTTCGGGCGGGCGAAGCTGCCGGCTAAAGAACGCCAGCGGTTGCCAAGCTCCGTTTTAAAACTAATTAAAACCCCGGGGGGATTGTCACTGTACTCGCAAGCCGTTCGCCGTTCGCTTTGGCGTTGCGAATGGACCAAAACATTTCATGCACCAAACCATTTCATGTAAAGCGTTCGCCGTTCGCTTTGGCGTTGCGAATGGACCAAAACATTTCATGGACCAAACCATTTCATGTAAATAGAGGGGGGGATATAATTTTAGATATAGATATAGTACGGGCATGCCCTAGTTATTTACAAAACACTAATTGGTATTTACAATGTGAACCCAGGACCTGTCATTTTGGGATACAAAAAGATGAACTTTTGAGAAGAGGAAGAAGCATGCACTGCACTGCACTGATACACCATACTCAAATGCCCGGGGATGCACAATTGATATTGCAGTGCACCCCTGAGCACAAGAGCATTACAAATCACCAAAGTACCAATCAGCACCAATAAGCACGAAAGCACCATAAAACACACAAAGCACCATCCAGTGCTCATTTCACACATTTCAACAACAAACAAACTGATGACCTTATCTCTTGCTTCCCCTGCTCTGCTGGCCGTTGCTTCCTGATGTTGTCGTTCTTGATGTCGACTTGTTCTTGTGGCTTGCTGCCTATTTGAAAATAACAAAAAGGGCACACAACACGTCCACTTTTTATTTATGGCCAACAGGGGCCAACTAAGGGTGGTCCACCTGTATGGCAAAAGGGACCACATCACCGTGGTCCGCAAGCAACTCTTCTCTGGCCACCATGGCCGGTCCCAGCAGAGGGGCCAGGCCCCAACACTTGGGGTCCATCAGTGTGGTGCTTGGCCACAAAACGTGTGGTCCATAAAGTGATGCTAGGCCGCAGGTCATGCGGTCCATAAGGTGGTGTACCGGTCCAGGCAGGCTGTGCAGCGGCGGCTCGGGCACACAAGTGCGGCTACCTGCGCACTCCCCCCTGGACCCAAAAGAACAAGCCGTGAGTGGGGAAGGAAGGGACACAGCAAGCATCGGGGCAAGGTCGCAAGGGTACACATCAAAACAAGGTAACGCAAGGTGAGGTGCGCATGTGAGCGAGCGGAGAAAGCTCGTCCCTACCGTACGTCACCCCCCCCCCCACCCCCCCCCCCCCCTCCTGTCACCTACCCTACCCTTGCCCTTACCCCGTATTTACAAAACTCTACACATTTACAAATTCGTCACTACTGTCTCGTCTTCCCCATATCTCCCCTAATACCAAATTAGTCCACAATCCCTCAAACCAAATTTGCCATCAAGCCCAATCTCTCATCAATTCCTCCTAAGGAGGAAGAGATGGAACAGCAAGCACAATGTCACACTTACGTCATGATGCGTCTTACATCCCGAAAACATATGCAACAACAAAAAAAACATGGTGTGGAGTCATATCATTACCTCAGGCGAGTGGCTGCATATGGTGCGAAGGGATTTCAATCCTAACTATACTTCTAAATGACTTTAACGCACTTACTCTACCCGGGGTCTTTCCCTGCCAAACCATTGGCCATCTTACACTATGTGGTTCTAAGAACCGAACTCCCATTGACCAAACTGTGGTGCTCACCAATTTGGGGTCTCACTCCCCCGATTCTTCACCCTGTGCCTTCGCACAATTTCCGGGCTGGGTCATGTGGCGCTCCCAGCAGGTCCGCTCACCTGCACACCTCCGCCACTGCAGTTGCCTCCGAGCTTACCTGCTCCTTACCCTAACCTACCTGGGGAAGGCCCTCTGGCGCTCTCACCCCACTACCGCCCTCTCTGGCGTCGGGCTACCCGGGTCCGTCCTCCGGATCCTCGGGCCCCATTGAACAACTCTACTGGCTCCCAGAGCCTACCTGCAGCCTCACCTGGCCGACAGACTAACAGTGGCGGAGTGCCCATTTAACCATACACACACTAACAGGCCACACGCCCAGCCATTTCACTCCACTAATGCACCCATCCAAACACCATTCTACCACACGCACCACAGATGCCAATATCCACCACAATTTACCTATACCCTCTACCTACTCTTAAACTACCCTCCCCGGGTATTCGTGAAAGGGGTCCATCTTCCCCATCCACTCCTTTCGCACCAACCACTCCACTCCACATATTCCACACTACTCACTCCACACCATCCATTCCATACTCTATTTCCATCGATTCCATACTCCATTTATTCCATACTCCATTCACTCCAGACCATCTATTCCATACTCCATATATTCCATGCCATTCATTTCATCCAACCCTTCTCCATACACCTGTGCTTCGCTTGCACACCTGTGCCCACACACCTGGTGTCACCTGCACACCTGGTGGCACTTGCACCCTCCTTCCCTCCAGGACCATTCACTCAATACAACGCACAATCACACCTTTCACTATACTCTGCTCAATGCACAATCATGCCAATCATCATGCTCACCACAAAGAAATTCCTGCACACACACTGCATCATCTAAGCTGACTACTCCCTTCTGAAACTCGCGCTTCCCAGTCGCCCCTTATACTACGCGCTCCCACTTCATTATAATCCACTAATCTGCTACGTCCCCTCTACAGGTACATGTCGCTACTTAACTCTACAGTTACCTATGGTCATCTTTCTAAATCCTAACAATAACCTAACCCTCCCGGGCTAGTTTGCACAGCCAAAACCCCATAACTAATGCTCATGTGCCCTGGTAGGATGGGAGGGATGGTGGATTTGCAATCCCTCCACATCGGGCATCTCCCACTATACTATATACCCATCAAATTTTGCCCATCAAATTTTCCCAATAAAATTTTCCCAATAAAATTTGCCAATCATTACTGCCAATCATTTTTGCCCATCAAATTTCAATTTTGCCAATCAAATTGGCCCATCCAATTTGCCAATCCAATTCACTATCCCTCCCATTGTCCATTAAACTTGAGCCTCGGTGCGTCATTGCATTTTCATCACAGCTCGGCTTCGAAAAGCCGAGCGATGCATACGGGTGGTCTGTCTCCTGCAGGTTGAGTCCGTCCGGCATTCCGGTCAGGGGAGGAGGTTTGGTTGGGCCAAGGTTCAAAGCACCATCCCTACGCAGGGCCTTTCGCTCCCATGCGCGGTGGGCCAACCTTGCCCGGGTGGAACGCCGCCACCACAAGGGGGCGCCATTCCAACCCCTCCTACCTTCCCTCGAACCAGGCCGGTCGCCTTGCCCGCCAAAGCGCGGACTCGATCGTTCAGGGCGGGGCCCGGCCCGAATCGTGCACGACGCTCCGAACAGGAGCAACGCGACACCGATCCCCGCCGGCTCCCGCAATACACAAAGCCCGGCACGGACCGAGGGCTCGCGTCGGCTATACGTCGGGCTAGACGCTAACCCGGTCAACGTGGATACTTTACTCGCATGCTCACACGCATACGCGGCCCCTTCCACACTCACCAAACCCAGCGCTCCAACGCCGCTCATACATCCCACGCACTTTGTTATTGCACTTTCTCTTACACACCACCCAGGTACACTCATTCCGCTCACAGACTTCATTACACACCTGACCACCGCACACCTCCTTGCACACCTTGGCGCACACTCGTCGTTCGCACACTTCATCAACACACCTCCTCGCGCCCACTCCTCGGTCACATCCTCTGTGACAACCATGGGTGTACACTCTTTTGCACACCCAATCACACGCTTCACCACCAACTCAGGTGTGCATTCCCGCACCCGGTCCTCATCCATCTCACTCTCCGTATCACTCACATCACACACACACTCCGACATGCATTCTCGCTCGCACTCGGTATCACTCCCACACTTTGTAACACACTCACTCTTCGACGCACACTTTTTCCTCAAAGCGTGCCATTGCCTACCATAACGCGCACCACGGACCTTTTACGAGCGCCCGGGTTACGCCTTGATCCCAAGCGCGCGAAAATTCTTTTCGCGGCAAACACTCTCCTGCAAAATCTTTTTGCACCATATACCACCTTGCTCACCTGGGCGTTTCTTCCTCCTCGCTCCAACACCTGCAAACTTTCCATTTGGTTAATAAGCACAGCATCACGATGCGAATCCAGACTTTGTGCATTATCCATCTTTTCCTCCAACGAGTGGCTTTCTAAGTCCGGCGTCTTGCTTAATCCCAATTTCCATTATTTCTTTTTCTTTATGGATTAATTCTTCTCCTCCGACAACCGCTGGCCCATATGAATTTGCCTTGTCCAATTCGGCGGCCGTCGGGTTTTTCACACCCCATGTCGGGATTTCTATCCCGGTCCACCCGGCTGTGCTTTGCTCCAACTCGCTTCCCCCGCACTTCTCAAGTCGCGTTACCTCGTCGCGTACCAATGTGCTTTTCCCGCTTGACCTGTGGTCTATGGCCCTCCCCATCATTATTTCTTTCGTTTCCCGGGTTTCGTTTTTTATTTCCCTTACTTCCTTCATGAATTGCGCCATGAAGGCTTGCATGTACCCTGGCATCTCGGGCTCGGCTGCCGCGACCACGTGTGAGGCGCCGCCATCTTGTGCGCCTGCAACCCCCGCTACCGCATCCTCATTGCTCTCCTCTTCCATTATTCCCACTGCTTCCCTGGGGTCCTGGGTCGCCTCTACCTCCTCATTCCCCCCTACCAGCACCCGATCGCCTTGATTATCCATGGCATGATTTAAATTTGGTGGTGTTAATAACAATTTTGGCCGCTCCAAATTTTGACCAATTTTTTTTCGATGTTTTAAAGATTTGGTTCGGGTCCAAAACCCAACTCCTCGACACCAATTGTTATGGCCAATAGCACAATTGGTGTCCAAAATTTGGTCTAAATAAATTTAGTCCCAGGTTCCAGATCCCAACTCCTGACTACCAATTGTTACGGATCGCGGTTTCGGCACTCCCCCTTACCGAGGGGGGTTTAATCCCCTCGTCTTTTACACTGGCCATCCGAGTCCTGGAGCTATGACGTCACCTCCGGTTAGTGCTGAATGGGGTAGTAGGCCAATTATTCCTATGACCTAATTACCAGCGCCTTCCGGTAAGCGAGGAAATGAGCCCCGCCCGGGCCGCAGCGTGATTGGATGCGCCGAGCGAAACAAGCTGCGACTCGGGCCGTTAACAAGAGACTAAACCTGACTATAGCGGTTGGCCAAATCGCGCCACAGGTACTCAATCGGGAAAGGACTAAAGCGATCGGGGGAAGAAGAAACCAAAGTAAAGGAATACCAGATATTTATTAATTATGTACACCAAAACCAAGGAAGAAACGAAAGGTAGGACTGTACAGGAAGAGGAAGAAGCAGATACACAGGGCAACCTTAAAACAGTCTTATATTACAACCCCGGACAAACAAACAGACTCACACGACAGGGAATGGCTGGAAGGAAGAGAAGGGTCCAGGCAGATGACAGGGTAGGAAGGTCCGGACAGGTGCGCAGCGTCGACGTTGGCTCCAGTCCACGCTCCGGGCTCGAGGCGAAACCCGGCGGCAGCTGCACGTATTCGTTTCACGCGGGCTGACAACGTGAATAGATGGCGTAATGTCAGCGGACCCACTCTTCTGCCTCACGATCCTTCACACTCAGCTCTCCTTTCTTTGATCTCTTGATGCACTCATCCCTCTCACTCATCTGCTGAAGCAGTCCCTCACAGCCGCTATTATTGTCCGTGTAGAAATCAAGCCGCCGGGTCCGATGACACGCCTACCGGTCGGCTCACCTCGGCGCTGGTTGGCCGGCAAGAGCTCGCTGGCTCCACCTCTGATGACGAGTCGACATGCCACACCTTGTTCTTGTGGTTCCGCCCCTTTCTCCTCGGTTTGAGACCGTGTGTTTAATGGCGGTTTTGGGCCAACAACCGAATCAAGGCAAGGAGCAGCGAACGCCGCCCTACTGCTACTTTGAAGAGCGGGTGAGAGGATTGGGGAAATTGAAAGGGGCCTATCTTATTTGATTAATGCAACGCAGATTCAACTATTGGGAACAGATCCTTAACTGAAACACATAATAATGAAATAACTACAGAGAGGTCCTATGGTTCTCTACGTGTTGTACATGGACTAACTAGGGTGCGATCTTTAATAACGCCAATTGATGGGGATATTTACAGGGGATCATTTATAAGGGAAACATTTACTAAAAGTTACTAGTGAAGGTTCTAAAAACCGTAACAAAGTATATTCCTTGCCAAGAAACTGCTTTGCAAGTAGTTAATCGTTTGTTATAAAGGACGATACACTAGATGGATTGATTTATATTCACTGAATTTGACCTTCACTTATATTGTGCAATAATAAAAAAATTCATGTGGTAGAAGCACCATATTTAAATATAACATAATTTGGTGATTTCATCATCGTTTGCAAAAAGTATTTGGGCCTTGTCATCCTTCGTAATTTTGTTACGATAGCACAATGAGAAAATAAATGTAAATGGCGAGGCAAGAAATGCAATCGGAATGATTTTAAATTCTTCAACAGAAAACCATTTTCACTTCCACAAGTAAATAAGGTTTATGAAGAGGAATATAAAAACCAAATTCATTGATCTGGTGCATCCAACTTTCTGAATGCAGTACCAGAAACAGGCTCTGTGAAGTGCAAAAATGGACCTGGCCCAAAGCGCTTCTCTAACGATTTTAAGACACATTAGCATCAGACATAAACATGCATCATCTGTAGATGTAATATTTCAAAAGACTTAACTGCCCCGTTTATCAGCAAGTGCATGAACAGAGATGGAACCTCTTTTCCTTGAAACTCAAGGCATATCGATGTGGTAGGAAAACGCCATGTTGACTAAAATGGGTACTGTTCATCAGGTGGACACAGAAATAGTGGAAATATTTAAAAAAGTAAAATGCTACTCGGTAGATCGCATACCTCCGCCAGGCATAACAGTTTGTTTTGTATCCCACTGATAGGCCGGACCTGGATCCGAACCTGAACCAAAATCGAATCGGCTTGTACTTGTCACCTAACCAACTCATTCAACAAGTTTTGTCATAATCTGTCCATAATTGTTTGAAATACCGTGCTCCATATCGTTTTTGGCCCTGTCACTCACAATGGTGAAGAATCACTTAATTAGAAAATTAAAGAAAATTATCATATCGGGACCTGGATTCGAATCTTCACCAAATTATAATTGATGCCACTTTGTCACATACCCAACCTGTCCACCAAGTTTCGTCGGAGTCCGTCCATAACTTTTTGAGATATCCTGCTCACAGATAAACAGACAGGGCGAAACCATACTGTAACTTCCCTCCACCCGGAGTTAATAAAGACATTTGACATGACGTGTCTTGACATGCCTTGACTTGACTCACATATTTCATTTCACTGTCGGACAAAGGCCTCCCTCAACATGGTGCATATTCTACTTTTCTTCAATTGGGGGCCCGTTATACTCCAGTGTATTGTTCTATTTCTTGTACTCGAGTGCGTATTGTTATATTTAGTCTGTCCATCTTATCTTTGGTCATCCTTCGCTTTTTCCAAGTCCTTATCTGGGTTGGCAGTTTGTAATTCTTGTTTTCCACCAGGTTCCGTTCTGTTTATTACGTGTCCAGCCCAGTTCCATTTCTCTTTTTAATTGTCACCAATATGTCATTGAATTCAGTTTTTTCTCCAATCCATCTTGTGCTTTTCATATTGTCTCTTTTTACCTGTGACATCTCACAGGTCCACACCAGCTTCATGTGGTTGTTGTTGCTGTTGTTGTGGTTCTTGTTGGGGGTCTATTTTTGAAATGTGCACCAATTGGTCAGACAGCTGCCGGACCCCACCCACTTTTGTTGCTTGACTCCACCCACCCAGACAAAATAATATGGCCGCCATCTTGGTTTTTTGATGGGCCTAAGACATCAGGCCCTGTAGGCCTCTGCTAATTATACACATGCCCGGGTTTGTTGCATCAGATTTCCATTGGCTTTGTTTGGGTCAAGTGTTACTCACAATGAGAGACCCTGAAAAATCTAATCATAAGTCAAATCGAAATTATTAGTAAGGTTTAATCAATCGGTAGGCCCATCCCAAAAAGAAAGCATTACATAATTTTTGAACGACCCCATATTGGAGTTAAGCAATCCGTAACCGTGTGATGAATCAGCTCGTTCTGATATAACCATGGCAGAGGGTGACATGGATGAGAGGTGTTGAGTTAATTTTTCAATAGCGCATTAAATGTGTGTTTCCCAATCACGCTGCTCATCTTTTAAGAGTGATTTTAATGTGCATTTCACAATCAGCACATTACTGGATGGTGTCGCAGGTTGTGACCACAGTGCGGTCATTCTTTTTGTTATGTCATGACAACACCTTTCCATGCTTCTCTGTAAGATAATCCATCTTTGCCTCAATTTATTTGTAAGAGACGATGCTTCACTGCATTCATTGTAAACGTTATTTTTCAGACATACAGTCACGTGAAAAATTAAGTACACCCCATGTAAAGTTTTGCTTTTTAAACATATTTCAACATACAGCTATTTGATCTTCATTTCAACAATATTGATAGATAAAGGTGATATAATATAACGAATATCATGAAACATTTACATTTTGTAGTCCATTGTATAATTTAAATAAACATAAATGCAAATTTCACATGTGGAAAACGTAAGTACACCCTTGGCTCTAATAGGTGGTATTGCCCCCTTTGGCAGAAACAACCTCAAGTAGGCATTTCTTATAACTGTCTACCAGTCTCTGACATCGACTGGGAGATATTTTTGCCCACTCCTCCATGCAGAATTCTTTCAGCTGTGCGATGTTTGAGGGGTTTCTTGCATGCACAGCTCGTTTCAAATCCCCCCACAAACATATCGATGGGATTTAGATCCGGGCTTTGACTTGGCCATTCCAGAACCCTCCATTTCTTTCTTTTCAGCAATTCCTTGGTGGATTTACTGGTATGTTTAGGGTCATTGTCATGTTGCAAGGTCCAACTTCGGTTGAGCTTCAACTTTCCGACAGATGGCCTCACATTATCCTCAAGTACCCTCTGGTACAATGAAGAATTCATAGTAGATTCTATGATGGTGAGCTGCCCAGGCCCTGATGCAGCAAAACTGCCCCAAACCATAATATTTCTACCACCATGCTTTACAGTTGGTATCAGGTTCTTGTCGTCAAATGCTGTCTTTGGTTTTCGCAAAACATGTATTCTGGTACTGTGGCCAAATAGCTCTACCTTTGACTCAGCTGTCCAGAGCACATTGTTCCAGAAGTGCTGGTCTTTGCCTAGGTGTTCATTGGCAAACTTTAGTCTTGCCCTGATGTTTTTTCTGGACAGCAAAGGTTTCCTCCTGGCACACCTCCCATGTAGATCAAATTTGTGCAGCCTCTTTCTAATGGTAGACTCATGCACTTTGACCTCGACAGCGGCAAGATCTACCTGTAGGTCCCGTGATGACATTCTGGGGTTCTTCGAGACTTCTTTCAGCATCTTGCGGTCTGCTCTCGGGCTGAACTTGCTGGGGCGGCCTGGCCTGAACAAGTTGGCAGTTTCTTGGAATCTTCTCCACTTGTAGATGATCTTCCGGACAGTCGAATGATTGATTTCAAATTGTTTGGGGATCTTTTTAAACCCCTTCCCAGACTCGTGGGTATCTATAACCTTCTTTCTGAAGGCCTCAGAGAGCTCTTTTGATCTAAGCATAGTGACGCCACACACTTCAACAACAAAGAGCAAACCAAACTAAATGTCTGAGGTTTAAATATGACAGGTTCCTCCAAGATCCTCTCTAACGATGTTCTAATCATTTGCACCTGAGCTGGTGCACCTGATTCAAATTTTAGGTATTTGAAGTAGTGATAAATGTCGGGGTGTACTTACTTTTTCCACATGCGAAATTTGCATTTGTTTATTTAAATTATACAATGGACGACAAAATGTAAATGTTTCATGATATTTGTTATATTATATCACCTTTATCTATCAATATTGTTGAAATGAAGATCAAATAGCTGTATGTTGAAATATGTTGAAAAAGTCAAAACTTTACATGAGGTGTATTTACTTTTTCACGTGACTGTAAAGGTAGTTTTCTTTGTACGATTTAAATTTTATTTTTGCTTTTACAACTGTAAAAGTTGTCACCATCCAAGCTCTCGCTTTTCTAAAGTGATTCAGGATCATTTTTATGAGTTGGTCTAAGTATGTAAATGTAATCACTGGTTTCTTCATTTTGTCATAATCTGCATTTTTTTAAAAACTGTAGCATATAAACACGCGATATAATAATGTGTACATAGCAGCTTATCCTCGTGTACTTGATACATATTTATGAACGCATTCGATTGCTGCACTTGTCTACATACATTACCATATAATCTGTGACCCCTTTGGCCTTGAATGTCGTTCATTAATATAATTGCATGCAATGTTCCTCAAACCTTCCTGTCCTGTGTTGCACTATTTTGCTACGTTGCTTAATTGGTTACCTGATTATCTTCTTCAAATACTAATAGGCTGAAGATCTCCAAATGATGTTCAGATAGCGTAAGCAAAGGTTTCCATTGTCCCATCATACTCATTGCTTGTGGGGATTTGAAGCATCGTTACTGGAACTCAAACTGGTATCCCCATGCCAAACATGCTGCCATTCAATATGACCAGACAACCTGAATTTAGATTTACTTCCAAACAACACATTTTGTCAGGTCTGCTCAACTCACCCATTCCATTGCAATTTCAGGTCTCATTTGATTGCCTTCCTTCATTAAAGGTTTGTCCCATCATACTCATTGCTTGTAGGGATTTGAAGCATCGTTACTGGAACTCAAACTGGTATCCCCATGCCAAACATGCTGCCATTCAATATGACCAGACAACCTGAACTTAGATTTACTTCCAAACAACACATTTTGTCAGGTCTGCTCAATTCACCCATTCCATTGCAATTTCAGGTCTCATTTGATTGCCTTCCTTCATTAAAGGTTTACGTCACATCAAACGATGGTACACCAAACCATCCACTTGCCATAAATATGGTACATTTTTTGTCAAAAATGCAGTATGCTCTTCTTGGGAGCCATATCCTTGCCGTTCCCAACACAGCGAAATGTTACTGTACTTTGTCTAAAAGAAAGTAAGGTTTAATACAGTGTTCGAAGACATCCAGTGTTCTGTCTCCTAATTATTACCCTGCGCTTGTGAAGCGAAAAGCAAGGTTAGGCATTCGGATGCGTACGTACGTGTGGCTTACATGTGGTGTATGTGTCTGCATTTTTAAAATTCATTTTCTTGGCAACCGTTGGTCTGATTGACACAAAATTTTAACCATAGGAGCGACTCCTCCTGTAGAATATTTTAATGGTAATTATGACATCATAGGTCATGTGGTACAGGCGCCATCTTGGAAAAACCGAAAAACGTTGCACCTCTATATCTCCAAAACCGCTCCATGGAAAAAATTGAAACATGGCTCATTGTAAAAAATTCCACATATTGAATAAGTGTTGTTAACGAAGACGTCATTTGTGCCTTAATTATGGTTCCATAATTTGACAGGGACAATGCTTATTCTGATCAGTTTGAAATTTTCTGAGCATGATTTATGCAAAAATTATATTAGAGAATGTAAATTTCTGATGTCATCGCTCACGTGGTCTGGCAGCCAGCCATATTTGATCAAAGAAAAAAAACCCTCAAAAATAAAAGAGATGGCTCGCACCAAGTAGACTGCGTGAGGTAAGTATTCTATGAATATCATCTAGTTGCATTATTTAATTAGTTTCAAATTCAATTATTGTGTGTGCTCATATATCTTTACAATTGAAATCGAGCTCATGTTTCCCCTAACAAGTCATTTGCATTACTCATTTTACTTTAGTAAAAATGCAATCCCTGGAGTTTCTGCAACATACATACATGCATACATACATACCCACATATACACACATACATACATACACACATATACATACCTACATACACACATACACAGTACACACATACACACATACACATATACATACATACACACATAGTCACATACACGCATACATACATTCACATACATACATACATACACACACACTGTTACGTGTTACCTCCCCAATCCCCGATTACAGTGCCCCTCAGAGTCACGAGAGGGAACGCGGCAGGAAGATTTGTTATTTTGAGTGTTCTAATAAACCATGGTGAAACCACACCAAGGCAATTGTGTAGAACAAACAAGTAATTGTATTAAGAACCCTCACATACACAATAACAACACTTAAAGAAAGTACCATGAAAATATCACTTGCATCAAATGAACAATACATATGATGGTACCATCATTCCCCAATGCTCTCAAAGCAATAAACTCACGATACTCCAAACGTGAGTGGAATGTAACATTACCCAAAGTCCGTGCACGAATCCCCATGCTGAGTGAAGGTCGAAGTCATGCAGAACGACAAGAACAGGCACGTATCGGCGCGGCTGTGAATGAGGAGTTACGAGGTGAGAGGTCAATAAGGGAATTTAGCCGATATGGGAACCAACGGCGATCCACACGATGATGTCGATATGGGAATCCCAACGACAAAAACGAAGCACCAGGCTGTCAGCCTCTTCGAGGAAAAATGGCAGATCGGCCTGTAATGGAGGCTCTGGCTTTCCCGCCAACAATAGCTCACACTTGGTAATAAAATCTGAGATGCACGTTTAATTACAATCGCAATATATGTACTATGTCGCGGCAACTCCCTTTCACGGGAAGCCTCAACTCATTTGCGACCAATATCAAAAAAGTCCACTCGCAGCCTCGATGAGACTCACAGATGTCTCTCTCATGGCCGTCTCCTCTCCCATGCCGATCTCCTCCTCTCTCCTCTTCCGGTTTCTTTGCCTTTTTACCTTTTACTAAAGTCATCTCCATTTCACACAGAAAATCTTAACAAAAATATTACCTGAAAATAAACATCCTACAAGTATATAACAACAACAAAGGCGGACCACAAAAGTGACGAATCCGTAACAATACATACATACACACATACATACACACATGCAAACATACATCATACATATTTACATCCATACACACATGCATACATACATGCACACAAACGCCATAGTTCCATTGCAGAATAATGATGAAGATACATAAAACCAAAAAACACTGAAGCCTTGGTCGACCCATGTGAGGACATTTATTAATTACGTACAATGTGAATGTGAGAACTGCACTGTACTTCTATCAATTTTTAATTACATGGTATTGCACCATGATTACATCTACTAATTACCGATCATTGCACCACGAGTACTTGCACTAATTGCATGTTATTGCACCGTGACTACGTGTAGAGTGTAGACCTTTCAATTTCACCTTTAGACCTTTCAGACCGTTAAACCTTTAAGACCTTTATGGTAGGGGTCGTACTGGATGTGCATGAAGTCTAGAAATGTTAGAATTTCTGTTTTATGTATATAACACAAATTAAACACGGCACTAAAGACAAACAAATCATTTTCTTCTTAAAAGTCAAATAACCTTCGTAATAACTGCCTGCTATTTATCAAGTGTTCCAATAAACCAATAGCCATAATGGAGCCAGCCAGGTTGATAGCTTGCAAGTGTTATAATTATACATGGTACTTATAATAATAATAAAAATACTTACTCGTATTAATTGTAGTTTAAAATTATATAATGCTAGCAAACAAGTGTTATACTTCTCCATGATACTAAATATGAGGATTAAGTTGGACTTACTGTGTCGGCTTTGCACAGATACTATAATACTGCTGTACATGTTATTATTGCTGCCTATTATATAATAGTAACACTATTTAATGTGAAGTGCACAATACATTTTAAAAGTACAGAAACAAGTAATAAAAACGTTTTTTTTAAACGCAAAAGAATGTGGGGATGGTATGCCAAAAAGAATGGAAATAAGGTAGGGATGATCACAAGAGATTATCATGTGAAACAAATCCCTACATCATTCTATGAATGGTTGTTCTCTGTCCATCCCTCCGTCCATTTGCAATGATAGTGCATGTTGACTGCTTCCATATGAGTATGAATTTGACCAGTGATACACTACATGACCAAAAATATGCGGATACCACTTCTAATTAGTGGATTCGGAAATTTCGGCCACACCTATTACTGACAGGTATATATAATCAAGCACACAGCCATGCAATCTCCATAGACAAACATTGGCAGTAGAATGGGCCATACTGAAGAGCTCAGTGACTTTCAATGTGGCACCGTCATAGGATGCCACCTTTCCAACAAGTCAGTTCGTCAAATTTCTACCCTGCTAGAACTGCCCTGGTCATCTGTAAGTGCTGTTATTGTGAAGTGGAAACGTCTAGGAGCAACAACAGCTCAGCCACGAAGTGGTAGTCCACACATGCTCACAGAATGGGACCGCCGAGTGCTGAAGCGCGTATCATGTAAAAATCGTCTGTCCTCAGTTGCAACACTCACTACCGAGTTCCAAACTGCCAATGGAAGCAACATCAGCACAACAACTGTTCGTTGGGAGCTTTATCAAATGGGTTTCCATGGCTGAGCAGCCGCACACAAGCCTAAGATCACCATGCGCAATGCCAAGTGTCGGCTGGAGTGGTGTAAAGCTTGCCGCCATTGGACTCTGGAGCAGTGGAAACGCATTCTCTGGAGTGATAAATCACGCTTCACCAGCTGGCAGTGCGACAGATGAATCATGGTGTGGCGGATGCCAGGAGATCCCTATCTGCCCGAATGCGTAGTGCCAACTGTAAAGTTTGGTGGAGGAGGAATAATGGTCTGGGGCTGTTTATCATGGTTTGGGCTAGGCCCCTTAGTTCCAGTGAAGGAAAATCTTAACCCTACAGCATACAATGACATTCTAGAGTCTAGATGATTGTGCGCTTCCAACTTTGTGGCAC
The DNA here is from genome assembly GCF_964187855.1 of Myxine glutinosa. NCBI lineage: Eukaryota > Metazoa > Chordata > Myxini > Myxiniformes > Myxinidae > Myxine > Myxine glutinosa. Next base: position 100,908,244 of record NC_136267.1, read on the forward strand.
AGTTTGGGGAAGGCCCTTTCCTGTTTCAGCATGACAATGCCCCATACACAAAGAGAAGTCCACACAGAAATGATTTGTTGAGATTGGTGTGGAAGAACTTGAATGGCTGCACAGAGCCCTGACCTCAACCCCATCGAACACCTTTGGGATGAATTGGAGCGCCGACGGCGAGCCAGGCCTAATCGCCCAACATCACTGCCCGACGTCACGAATGCTCTTGTGGCTGAATGGAATCAAATTCCCACAGCAATGTTCCAACATCTAGTGGAAAGCATTCCCAAAAGAGTGGAGGGTGTTATATCATATCAGCAAAGGGGGGGGGGGGGGACCAACTCCATAGTAATGCCCATGATTTTGGAATGAGATGTGTGATGTTCGGGTGTCCACATACTTTTGGTCATTCAGTGTATATTAAAGCATCAAAACACACACACACACACACAAACACACACACACACACACACACATATATATATATATATATACAGACTTGGCATTTAATATGGAATATTTTTTTGTGGGGGTGAACTTACTTTTCAAGATGTCTTAGAACCAAAAGTTCATTGGAATTATGTTGAAATTATTCTAGATTTTGTTAATGTGACCTTTAAAAGAAACAAAAACCACATTTGACATTTCGAAGCAAATAAATTGATCCTTGAAAGTGATGTAAGCTGACCGAACTCAATTCATGGACAGTACTATGTTAAACTTCTGTACGTTTTCCAGAAGTATCTCTTTATTTTGCACATTAGCCCAAAAAAATTTCAACAAAAACAAAAGTAAAATTACGACTGGGATTACGGACAGTAAAATTACAGTTCAGTACTTCGTGTAACCCCCACGAGCATTCAGGAGAGCACGTACACGTTGACGCATGCTGTTCACGAGATTTGCCAAGGTTTGGACAGGAATCACTTGCCATGCAGTGACAATAGCCTGCTGCAATTCACGCACAGAGGTCGGCTGCTGGTCCAAGTGGTCGATTTGACGCGTTAATTCTGCCCACAAGTTCTCTATCAGATTCATATCGGGGGACATGGCAGGGCACTCCATATGCTCTACACCACGGTCAGCAGGAAAGTGTTGGATCATGCGAGCACGATGAGGCCGTGCATTGTCATCTTGGAAGACAAAGTTTCCTCGAAAGGCTGCACGAGCAAATGGAAGTAATGTTTCTTCCAGAATGGCCCTGTACTTGAACTGTTTCAGGTTTCCATTCAGAACAACCAGGTCAGTTTTGCCCCCTGCATGAAAAGCAGCCCAAACGGTCACCCCACCACCTCCAGCTTGGACTCTTGGCACTATACAATCTTCGTTGTAGGCTTCATGCACTTGTCTGTGCACTCGGACGCGGCCATCTTGATGATAGACCAGAAATCTAGACTCGTCACTGAAGATCACGTGATTCCAGTGTCCTGGCTGCCATTGACGGTGCTCTCTGGCCCACTGCAATCGGCGCTGGCGGTGTTGTCTGGTCAGGCGTGGCTTTCTCAGGGGACGCCTGGCATGATAGCCTGCTTGAACCAGTCATTGGTTGACTAGCCTTCTGGATACAGGTACATTTGTCAGTTGCTGCCACTCAGCCCTAAGCCGATTAGCTGACTTTGTACGGCCCTTGCGGGCTAACCAGTGCAGCTGGCGATCATCCCTCCTTGTGGTTCTGTGGGGACGTCCTGGCCTCGGTATTGGAGTAGGGACACCCCTCTGAGCATTTCGTTTCAGGATCTTTGACACCTGACCTTGAGTGATGCCATACTGCCGAGCAATAGCACACTGTTTCATGCCGTAATTTCGTAAAGCCACCACTCCATGACAAACAGCATTGTCGAGTTGACGGACCATCTCCAGAGGAAGCGGCAATAACTTTTGGAGACGTGCAGCAGTTGTTTTCCACTAATACAGAACGCAATAACCCTTGTATACCCGACTGTGAAGCCAATCATCAAATGCACCTGTCCGGAGATTTTGCCACGTCCCCTGTGATATAATCCTGTTGTTGACTTCTTGCTGTGACAGACAATCAGTGACATGGTTCTTTTAACAAATAAATCACCAAAGTGCAAAAGAAACTCACCAGATTGATATACTGAGTGAAGAAAGTAAACCCAAGTCAAGAAAAAAAAAAAAAAAAAAAAAAAAAATATATATATATATATATATATATATATAACTGTGAGAAATAGTAGGAACTCCACAGTACGAGCAGGGCGGCTCATTTGCATTAAATAAATAATCGGGAGATTAAATCAGACGCGGACGTAACTTCAGGACTTCGATCTTTAATTGTCGACAAGCCTTCGACCAACAAAGGTCTTCTTAGTCATCCCCAAGTTCAACGGAAGGTGTGCGTGTGTGTGTGTGTGTGTGTGTGTGTGTGTGTGTGTGTGTGTGTGTGTGTGTGTGTGTGTGTGTGTGTGTGTGTGTGTGTGTGTGTATATATGTATGTATATAGGCCTATGTATATATATATATATATATATATATATATATATATATATATATATATACACACACACACACGCACATACATACACATAAACACACACACACACACACACACATACACATGAACACACACACACGCACACACACATACACATGAACACACACATACATACACACACACACCCGCACGCACACATGCACAGACATACACATAAACACACACGCATGCACATACACACACATAAACACACACACACACACACACACCCACACACATACACACACACACACACACACACACACACACACACACACACACACACACATGACAAAAGTGAGGTAACAGATACAAATATATATCCCCTGTTCGGAATTACAATTAATCTTCTCTTCCTTGTTGTGGAGGTAGGTACTCATTACCTGAAACCAGACCCAACTGTCCGTCAGACTCGTAATTGATCGTGAATCAAACTATGAAGACCCACGGAGGTGTATAATACCTTCAACAGCAAGGATGAGGGAGTTGAAAGCAGTGCCGGATGAAGCCTTGTCAGGGGACAAAGAATATTTTCGGGCCGGTCTCAACACGAGGGCCACCCCCGGAGCACAGGTTGTCTGAGGTTGAGTAAAGAATCTCTCATCTCTCTGGCTTATTTAGATTTAGAGTTTGAGGAGTTATATTAATAAAATACGTTTTTATTTTCCTCATTTAATTGATTACCCGCACACATATAAACACAGAACTCAAGCCATCCTTACACCATTCACTCACCTGGAACAACTCGCAGCTCCCTTACACCATTCATTCACCTGGCACAACTCACAGCCCCCCTTACACCATTCACTCACCTGAAACAACTCACAGCCCCCTTACACCATTCACTCACTCGGAACAACTCACAGCCCCCTTACACCATTCACTCACTCGGAACAACACACAGCCCCCTTACACCATTCACTCACACAGAACAACTCATGACCCTCCTTACACCATTCACTCACATGGAACTTATCACGGCCTTCTTACACCATTGACTCACACGGAACATCTCACGGCCCTTCTTATGCTGTTGGCTCACATGGAACATCTCACGGCCCTTCTTACGCTGTTTACTCACTCGGAACCCATGGCATTCTTTACACTGTTCACTCACTCAGAACATCTCACGGCCTTCTTACACCATTCACTCACATGGAACATCTCACGACCTTCTTACACCATTCACTCACACGGAACATCTCACGGCCTTCTTTACACTGTTCACTTACTCAGAACATCTCACGGCCTTCTTACACCATTCACTCACACGGAACATCTCATGCCCCCCCCTTACACCATTCACTCACATGGAACTTCACATGGAACTTCTCATGGCCTTCTTTACACCATTCATTCACACGGAACATCTTACGGCCTTCTTTGCACTGTTCACTCACTCAGAACATCTCACGGCCTGCTGACACTATTCACTCACACGGAACATCTCACGGCCTTCTTTACACTGTTCACTCACTCAGAACATCTCACGGCCTTCTTACACCATTCACTCACACGGAACATCTCATGGCCCCCCTTACACCATTCACTCATATGGAACTTCTCATGGCCTGCTTTACACTGTTCACTCACTCAGAACATCTCACTGCTAACACACCACTCACTCGCAAGATTCACTCCACAGTTGTCCTTGATTGCTCCATCATCCCACGCTATTTTAGTAAGAACAGAACAGGTTATCAAGTTTGGGCCATGTCCACACCGCTATTTTCGTTTGTAAAAAGAGAAACTGCATAAAAACATTTTATTCACTCAATTATTTTGGGCCGGTCAAGATCTGGGGCCGGGAGCAAATGCCCCCAATGCCCTAGGAGGTGAAAATATGTATTTTATGTCGCAGGTTGTGATGACAGTGCGGTAATTCTTATTATTATTTATATCAGTTAAAACATACAGGATCATATGTTAAAACATACAGAATCTGTCTTCTACCGAGTCCTCTCCAGCCTTGTTCCCCCAGCTCTCTCTGTGCTCTGTCCCCCAAATATTCCTACAGGTCGTACAAGATCTGCCTGCAACCCTCTTCTGGTTAAACTGCCAAAATCAAGACTCTCTGCTCACCTTCACTCTTTCATTCCTCTTTACTCCCACCTCTGGAACAAATTCCCTCACTCTCTTTCAATCCCACTCCTCCCTCCAGGTCTTTAAAACAGCTGTTCACCACCATCTCTTATCTTCCCCCATCCAAAATCTTGATCTTTTTTACTCCCGTTAATTCACCCCAGATCCACTTTTTGGAAATTCCGACTTCTTTCCTGGAAGTCCTAGTAGTATCCACCATGTGTTTTTTTTTTTTTTTAACCTCTCCCCCCCCCCCCCCCCCTTCCCATGCCTCCTCCTCCCCCACAAGCCCTCTCCCTCCAACAGATCTCCCGATGTCCGTTCTCTGATGAACTTGTGTGCTTCCCTCTCTCCCCATCTTGTCTCCCGCTCCCTTTATCATATGTTTTATGTGTCAGTTTGTTTTTTTGTGATTGATGTTAGCTCTTACACGAGCCTCGATCTTGTATACAAAAAATAAAATAAAAAAAGTGATAAGTTTAGAAAATATAGTTAAAATGGCCAATAATTTGGTGTTTGTTACGAATCTTCACACATTTATCTTCCATAATTATATGTATGCCTTGTCTTTACCGTTGTTGGTGTAGAATTTGAATCCATTAGTGTTTTTTACAATGGAAGTGAATTGTGGAACCAGGAGCGAAAAATTCAACCTAACTGGGTTTTGCTTCAAAGCTGGTGGACCCTCTGTTTAGGTTGCACTTAACTGTTGAGAGCTTTCAGAGAGAATGCAAAGAGGTTTGATGGGGGTTCGTTTCCATAGCGATCCCCGGCTAGTGCAACAAATAATGCTCTTGCTGTCTTATGCTCCATCTGATCTCCTTTGCAGTCGGACGAGGTTGTGAAAAGTACAATTTGTCCTTTCATGTTTAAGTACGCTTTCGAACGATGCATTCAGAATGCACACACAGCCACCAATCGTTCTGCACATCTCATCTCAAAGATCTATAACTCTCGGGCAGACAGCATCGAGCCTTGAGCTACCAGGCAGCCTGAAATGCAACTTGCAGCATTAACATCAGACCTCCAGCGTGTCTGCACCAATAATTACGAACCGAGCCCCTCGCACTCAGCACACAGCAGCTGGTACCAGGCCCTCAGCATTCAGCACCAGCCAGCCGAGCAGGCTATTTTAATCAGTTGGAGCTGTATTGCATCTCAGCTGCTCCCTCCGTCCCAGGCCGCTCCCATCCACCCACCCGCGCTCTCCGAAACATCCCTTTAATTGCCCCGTGCTGTCTCCATCTTCTCCGATGCCCGCCCTGTGCCACGTGGCAAGTGATAGAGGCCGGTTTAACACGTGCTATCTTTTGTTATCAGCTGTATATTGCTGTTTGGTGATGTGAGGTTTAAGGACAGTTTACACAGACAATAAGGCTTCCTTTTTAGTGATATTATCTGCTGGATTATCCTGCCGAAGCAGAGGTTTTCATTCTTCAAACCAGTAGAGCGTGGCCAATCACTGCGTTCCATCAGGACGTAACAAGACAGCAGGCGCTTAGGCCATGTTAGCTTCCACAGCAGAGAAATTGCACTGCATCGGCCTTCCATTAAACCTGTGCTCGATTACACACAGCAGTCAATCCTGTGCAGGGGGTGGAGTTCTTGTGATGCGACATGTTTGTTCTGGGCTCCTTAATGCCGGAGCGGGCGAGCGAATCAATCAAGGAGGGGAGTAACAAACCATTAACATGTTCACGGGGTAACCAAGCACGAATTATTGCTGTCCCACCGAGATTACTTTTGGGAATGAAAATTCGGATTCGTAAAGAGAGTTCAGCATTCTCAAAATTGAAGTATTTCGCCCTATTTGAACAGAACGCGGAGTCCATTCGAGGCTGAGCGCTTCATTGTTTAAGGCCCCTTTGTTGCTCAAAACCAAGGGGCATGTTGTGGCCACAGCATAATGAATGGAACAAGGAGGGAGAATAATGTTGGGTTCAAATTAATGAAGCATTGCGGTAATTGTAATTACAGGATCCATGGCTGGTTCCCTGCGTCATGGGTGACTGAGTGGGCAGCACTTTTCCTCAAGCTAAGCCGTCACCTGATGGTACTTGACAAAATCTCTGCTTGGCAGGAAAATCTGGTAACTCCCGGTCCTTGAAGTAAGTTTTGATTGCCTGGGAGGATTGGTACCCGTGAGAAAGTGCTCCGCATAGGCAAGACAAAAACAAGGATGGCAGGGAGCATTGGGAATTGAAGGGAGAGTATATAGGATAAACTGGAATGGAGGTACTTGTAGGGCACTGTGGAAAATTTGAATGAGATTGATGTATGGGAGGAAACTGAATGAGAAAGAAGAAATGTCTGAGAGGAGAGGCTAAAACAAACAAGCACGTCTAATTATATGCAGAATTGGTTCACAAGCCCGATGTATGTTGTGGAAATGAAGAGAAGGAACAGCAGGAGGATTAATACTGGAAAACAGAAATGAGGAAGACCCAAGGCCATGCTCCGAACCTCCCATGGGAGTGAGGGTGGGAGAGTGATGGTGGGAGTCGCGGTTTCAAGCTGTCAGGGAGTGAAGGATGAAGATGGAATATTATTCGATATTTTGGGATATTAACACGGGGGTGGACTGGAGAGGGTGAGGGGTGGGCCAAAGGGAGAAAGGTAGGCCTACAGTAAGTGGGATGGCTACAGCGGAAACGGTTTTACAAACATGTTGGGTGGGTTTCAAATCTGTCAGGAAATGCAGAAATACATGTCCCTAATTGTACACAGAACTGGCTCACAAGCTAAATTTACATTGAAGTGATGAAGAAAAGGGACAGTAGGAGGAAATGTTTGACTCATCAACTTCGATGCATGTGATCCTGTAAAATGTCAGAACCCAATTAGGCAAAAGTCAAGCTTAGTTATGGCTTGGGTGGGTGGAAGGCCTCTGGATTGCCATGTATTTTTGGCTGAAGGAGATATGTATAAATCCCAGTTGACAGTGTGCTGTGTTCACTGAGCTGACTGTTCCTAGATTTGTTTCCTAGAGTTGAATCAGTGTTAAAACTGCTGTGGAGTTGTGAAGCGCAGGTACGTATCGTGTGATGCCTCACAGATCACGCATCTTTTAAATTGGGAAGCAAAACTAGTGCTGGTACCTTATGTAGATTCCCCTGCCTCTTGATTTAAACATAATATGTGAGTTCATTGTAAAGGGACATGGGTATCGAGTTAGATTAAGTTTATTGGCTGTGGAAGTGACATGACATAGATGGCCTAAATGGAATGCTGCTCCTATAAGTTTCCTTGTGTCCTCCCTGCGTATGGAAGGATCAGATAAACATGAAATTGGCCGACATGGAGGTAAGAAGATAAATTAATGTGAGCCAAAGTTAAACTCAGCTGCAAAGGTTAAAAGGTCATTTGTGGACATGACATGATGCCAGGGAAGCACTTTATAAGTCCTGTTTGGTGGAACAAGCATGACTTAAATAATACAAACAGGAATTTCCGCTGGCAGGACAACAGGGGGAAAACTTCCTTATCAGGATGTTTGGATCTGTGACCAAGTAACAACTTGTCCAAGTTATTTCTCAGCAACGGAAACATTCCTGATTTGGTGAGTGTTGACCGACGTGGAATAGTTGGCTATTTCGAAGAAAGCCACAAATAAAACTCTTGATAATAATTCAAATAACGGTTATAATTCTGCCATCTCCCAGAAATGAAACATCACCTTTTTAACCTGACTCCATTATCCTCTCTTCTTTTTTTTATTTCCCCCTCCCCCCTCTTCGTCTCCCTTTCATAATCTTCCTCTTCCTCCCTTTTTCCTCCTCTTCCTCCTTTTCCTAAAAAAAATTGAATTCAAGACAAGCACCAGGTCAAAGCTGTTACAGACCAACGAAATTCTTAACCATGTACTTGAGAGAGTCAACCATATCTTTGGCCACAACCCTGGGAGGATCCTATCCAAAGGCGTGTTATTATTTTTGAAAGATCCTATGGAATATTTAACTTGCAAATCCTCTCTTTATCCTTGAGCCACAACCTGGGTGGATCCTATCCAAAGGTGTGCTCTTCTTTTTGAAAGATCCTATGGAATATTTAACTTGCAAATCCTCTCTATATCCTTGAGCCACAACCTGGGTGGATCCTATCCAAAGGCGTGTTCTTCTTTTTGAAAGATCCTATGGAATATTTAACTTGCAAATCCTCTCTATATCCTTGAGCCACAACCTGGGTGGATCCTATCCAAAGGCGTGTTCTTCTTTTTGAGAGATCCTATGGAATATTTAACTTGCAAATCCTCTCTATATCTTTGAACCACAACCTGGGTGGATCCTATCCAAAGGTGTGTTATTCTTTTTGAAAGATCCTATGGAATATTTAACTTGCAAATCCTCTCTATATCCTTGAGCCACAACCTGGGTGGATCCTATCCAAAGGCGTGTTCTTCTTTTTGAAAGATCCTATGGAATATTTAACTTGCAAATCCTCTCTATATCCTTGAGCCACAACCTGGGTGGATCCTATCCAAAGGTGTGCTCTTCTTTTTGAAAGATCCTATGGAATATTTAACTTGCAAATCCTCTCTATATCCTTGAGCCACAACCTGGGTGGATCCTATCCAAAGGTGTGCTCTTCTTTTTGAAAGATCCTATGGAATATTGAACTTGCAAATCCTCTCTATATCCTTGAGCCACAACCTGGGTGGATTCTATCCAAAAGTGTGTTATTCTTTTTGAAAGATCCTATGGAATATTTAACTTACAAATCCTCTCGATATCTTTGAACCACAACCTGGGTGGATCCTATCCAAAGGTGTGTTATTCTTTTTGAAAGATCCTATGGAATATTCAACTTGCAAATCCTCTCTATATCCTTGAGCCACAACCTGGGTGGATCCTATCCAAAGGTGTGCTCTTCTTTTTGAAAGATCCTATGGAATATTTAACTTGCAAATCCTCTCTATATCCTTGAGCCACAACCTGGGTGGATCCTATCCAAAGGTGTGCTCTTCTTTTTGAAAGATCCTATGGAATATTTAACTTGCAAATCCTCTCTATATCCTTGAGCCACAACCCTGGGTGGATCCTATCCAAAGGTGTGTTATTCTTTTTGAAAGATCCTATGGAATATTTAACTTGCAAATCCTCTCTATATCCTTGAGCCACAACCTGGGTGGATCCTATCCAAAGGTGTGTTATTCTTTTTGAAAGATCCTATGGAATATTTAACTTACAAATCCTCTCGATATCTTTGAACCACAACCCTGGGTGGATCCAATCCAAAGGTGTGTTATTCTTTTTGAAAGATCCTATGGAATATTTAACTTGCAAATCCTCTCTATATCCTTGAGCCACAACCCTGGGTGGATCCTATCCAAAGGTGTGTTATTCTTTTAAAAATATCCTATGGAATATTTAACTTACAAATCCTCTCTATATCTTTGAACCACAACCTGGGTGGATCCTATCCAAAGGTGTGTTATTCTTTTTGAAAGATCCTATGGAATATTTAACTTGCAAATCCTCTCTATATCCTTGAACCACAACCTGGGTGGATCCAATCCAAAGGTGTGTTATTCTTTTTGAAAGATCCTATGGAATATTTATTTAACTTACAAATCCTCTCTATGTCTTTGAACCACAACCTGGGTGGATCCTATCCAAAAGTGTGCTCTTCTTTTTGAAAGATCCTATGGAATATTTAACTTGCAAATCCTCTCTAAATCCTTGAGCCACAACCTGGGTGGATCCTATCCAAAGGTGTGCTCTTCTTTTTGAAAGATCCTATGGAATATTTATTTAACTTACAAATCCTCTCGATATCCTTGAGCCACAACCTGGGTGGATCCTATCCAAAGGTGTGCTCTTCTTTTTGAAAGATCCGATGGAATATTTAACTTGCAAATCCTCTCTATATCTTTGAACCACAACCTGGGTGGATCCTATCCAAAGGTGTGCTCTTCTTTTTGAAAGATCCTATGGAATATTTAACTTACAAATCCTCTCGATATCCTTGAGCCACAACCTGGGTGGATCCTATCCAAAGGTGTGCTCTTCTTTTTGAAAGATGCTATGGAATATTTAAATTGCAAATCCTTTCTATATACTTGAGCCACAACCTGGGTGGATCCTATCCAAAGGTGTGTTATTCTTTTTGAAAGATCCTATGGAATATTTAACTTACAAATCCTCTCGATATCTTTGAACCACAACCCTGGGTGGATCCAATCCAAAGGTGTGTTATTCTTTTTGAAAGATCCTATGGAATATTTAACTTGCAAATCCTCTCTATATTCTTGAGCCACAACCCTGGGTGGATCCTATCCAAAGGTGTGCTCTTCTTTTTGAAAGATCCTATGGAATAATTAACTTACAAATCCTCTCTATATCCTTGAGCCATAACCTGGGTGGATCCTATCCAAAGGTGTGTTATTCTTTTTGAAAGATCCTATGGAATAATTAACTTACAAATCCTCTCTATATCCTTGAGCCACAACCTGGGTGGATCCTATCCAAAGGTGTGCTCTTCTTTTTGAAAGATCCTATGGAATATTTAACTTGCAAATCCTCCATATCCTTGAGCCACTACCTGGGTGGATCCTATCCAAAGGTGTGCTCTTCTTTTTGAAAGATCCTATGGAATATTTAACTTGCAAATCCTCTCTATATCCTTGAGCCACAACCTGGGTGGATCCTATTCAAAGGCGTGCTCTTCTTTTTGTAAGATCCTATGGGACATTTAATTTACAAATCCTCTCTTCTTTACCCAACATGCTCCATGGATGTCCTTTCCCTTCCTTACTTTCATCTCCTCCAAGCATCTCTCTTCTCTACTCATTCATCCCATATTTCCTGACCCTTTATCTAGCCTTTGCCTTTCTCTATCTCTTCCATTTTACAATTTTAAATTTTCTCAATTTGCCCCTTACCCCCCTCCTCTTTCAATACCCATGTCATTACAGGATGGCTTTACATCAGCGTCAGCATTTGACTGTGCTTTCCATCATATGGAATTTGAACCTGAACCACAGCATAGTGAAATGAGTCCTCGGACAGGGTCTCCAAATAGGCCAGATTTTCATCAAAGCGAAACATTCTCAATCAAGTTAATGATAAATGTTTGGATTATTGGATCGTGGGTTGGGGGAAACGCAGTGTTAATAATATGATCCATCATTTGCATTTCAATTGGTGTGAAGAATAGCATGGAATTAGATCCAGCCATTGGTATTCCTCAAGTGATGTTTGTTTATGCCACAGCAATTCATTCCTGTTGATCACCAAATATCCAGTCCAATGACGAAGCAGATGATGGGATAATCAACAGCGAGTTGTTTCCCAATTTGAGTTGTGCTGCTACTTGATATTAATCATCAGTTTAACAGGTGGGAAAGGACATGATACATGTTTAAGATGTATCTACAGTCTATGTACACAGCAAAAAAACCATGAATTAGGGTCCATCCTGGAGCATGGCATTCTTCGGACGGGGGCGTAGATCCAGCTGTCGGATTTACAAATAGGTTGTGGATGATGATGTCCCAGGGAATCTTTCAAAATTATTACATCATTGTCTGATGGTACCTCAGTCAAATATCTTGCTTGTGCTTAGCTGTAAGATTAACACTACATGCAGTGATGGATTTGCTGAGGTGTGAACACAGCACAAACAGCAAAATGGAACTCAGTATGGAGCATAAATCTGCCTGGCTGAACAGTTCACGATTTGTATCCCACTGATAGGCCAGATCCGGATTCGGACCTGGACCCAAATATAATCGGCTTGTTCTTTTCCCGAATAAACTCATCCACCAAGATTTGTCATAATCCGTCCATAACTTTTTGAAATACCATGCTCTATATAGTTTTCGGTCCTATCACTCATTGGTGAATAATCACTTAAAATATTTTAAAATTCTCGTTGCTGAATCCACATTCGGATCTTCACAAATGTCGAAACAATTCATCCTCGTCACACACCCAACCAGTCCACTAGTCTAGGACCTGGCTTAGATATGTATGCACATAATTTAGGAGAGGATAACTCAACTGTTGTAGGTTAATATGACCCCAAGGAACAACTTGGGATGTGTGCCAAAATCTCTATCCGGGACGAAAAGCCCGAAAATGCCCACGCCCTTTTTAAAATGACCACGCCCTTTTTAAAATGACCACGCCCTTTTTCATCAGAAGTGCTACTTCCGACATAGCTGTATCTTCGAAACCGTTGGAGCTACAGATTTTCTGAGATGCTCAAAATGTTCAGAATCGCCATGTTTATGGGGATCATAGAAGAGTGTAAAATTTCTAATTTGATATTTTACGAGAAAATGGCTAAAAACCGTTAGGTCAACTTATTACCATACAACTACCTACATACTGGAATTGCCATATATTTATTAACTTAAACTTTCCGGACTTAGAGCAAAGTTAGAACATTTGTGTCATCTACTAGAGTTGAACTGACAATTTGGAATTTAAACAATACAAGGGATTTTTTAAAAAGAAAGAAAGCGAGCATTTGGTTAATATAAAGAAATACTATTTTCAATCATTACATACTATTATCAATGGAATGTGACCTTAAAAAAAAAAACATTACTTTAGTGGGCAGCAGTATCTAGAGAGCTTAAATGTTTCAAAGATCAGCAGGGAAATTGTCCAACAGCGAACAATACAACTTTTAACACCACATTAGTACTGTTTATGTGTCATGTAAACCAGGGTCAGGAACATGAAGAGTAACACAACAGAGTCCAGGTATGAGGATGATGAGCAGCGTTCATTCAGTGATAGGGTTTTTACAACAATCACCTCCCTTGCATTTGCAGTACTTGAAACACTTGATCCCAGCTACCCTGCAGGGACACCCATTCTTGCGAGCACATTTGCCACACGTGCAGGGATCTGGCAGGCCTTCGGATTTTGAGATCACAATCTCAGGGACTAATAAACTGCCCCTTCTTACAAAACCATAAGACTCGGCATTCATAATCAAGGTGGCGTCTCTAAATGGGGCTTGGACCCACAGCTGCTGTTGGTGATAGCCTCTATGGATATGTTTCCTTGCATTAGTTGAGGTGCAAGTGGTTCTCTCAAAGTCCATCTTGAGGGCATTGCTATCAAATGCAGCGAGACGCAGGTCGTCAAATGTCTTCAGGTCTGTTGATGGTTTGAGGCACTTGACCAAGAATGTCTCCGCCATCTGTATTGCGCTTTCTTTTAGCTGTGGACAGTCGAAATTCAGGATCAGAGAGGAATTTCCTGGTTGGCGGACAGCGTTCAGGGCTGCAAGTTTAGTTGATATCTTGCTGGTTGTATCGCACCCAGTCAGTGCATGGAGTGCTGGGAGACACTTTGTGAGCTCATCTCCCAGCGCTATGCAGATATCGTGGAGTGGCAATATTGATCTTTTCACTCCTGAGTTGCGGACGAGCCAGAGCTCTTGGAGGCCAAGATATCTCCAATTGACTGTGATGTGGTATAACAGGCACACAAAGACATCTGTGTCACCTGATGACAGCGTCATGGATGTAGGTCCTGACCGGTGACTTAGAATGTCCTGCACATGGAACATCATCCTGTCATCAGCTTCCTCGTGTGTGCAGTTGAGCCGAGGGAATGGAAAAGCACACCCAGCTGACACCATCCATGCCTGTGGTGATATACCAAGGTATAGAGGTTTGGTGCCTTGGTAATTGGTGGTGAGCCACTCAACATAGAATGCCTGGAAACCAGTTTTGCTGATGGAAGACGACCAAAAGTTCTCTAATACCACTGGAACATTTTGGTTCGGTGATATCACATCAAGGACAACCATTTCTTTTGACTTTCCTCTTCTCCCCCTCTCTCCATTCTTGATGCTGTCCTCTCTGTAAGTGTCGAAAACGATGTGGATCTCATCACAGTTGTGCCCAGCTTTGGTGACCATAGATGTCAAGGCAATAGCAAAGTCATGGAATGTCTTGACGGGCGGATCAAGCTTCTTTAAGGGGACCTTTCTCACCAAGGCCATGAAGTCGATAACGATGGCGTGGGTTTGTGGGGAGGATTCTGGCCCTTTTTTTAATCTATTAATGGGCATAACTTCAGCAGCCCAGTCCCAAGTTGTGATTTGGCACTCTTCCTCAAGTAACCATCTTTGTCAATCAAGAAGAACGCAGAGTTGGTGATCTCATGCTGGAGTAGCTCCTCAACAGTGAACCCCCAGTGACACCCATACTCAATAAACATGAGAGCTTTGATTGTCTCATCTTTGATGTCTGCTGTGGGAGCCAAATTCAAGGTGATCTTAGGGGACGTAAACTTGATTTTGCTAATAGTTGAGTGTATCGATATCGACCTATTTCTGAGTCGATCATCGATAAATTTAGCACAAGCAGCGCTGCCCTCATTGATACAGCACAACAACTTGTCTACGTTTACGTTGGTCACAATTTCTCCAGTGAGAACATTCTTCAGCGGTACCTGGTCTTGTAGAGGGCTGCATACCTTCAGGAGATACTCCTCTATATCTTGCACCATCCCAACTATCTTAGTTGCAGCACTCGGGTTGAAGTCGTGGTGAAGTGAGAGTTCTCCTTCGACATCATCCTTCTTCTTCAGGAGGTCAACGTACTGGTCTTTTTATGCTTGATGATTCCCCACAGAGCTACTGTTTCCTTCTTCCTGGTGACCACAATTATCCCCCCACTCACTTTGGCAGGCCGGTTGTAGCACTGCTCTAGCGCCTGGTCAAAGGGCACTCCACTACCTTTCTTGGTGGTGTTCACGACAAATCCACCGTTCATGTAGGAGTCGTAGAGGAGTGGGAACTTATCTTTCAGTTGATAGCAGTCCTGCAGGAATAGTGGTGTCCATCGACAGTAGTTTGTTCTCCCCAAAAAGAAGAACAGTGACGTTGCCCTCTCCATAGCACTGAGGTAGAGAATCCAGTCTCCAGAGTGCAGAGAATTGGTCAGATCCTTGACTATTGGGAACAGGTCGGAAACGTATGTGTTCCAGTAATCAAAGGACTGGGACAGCGATGCTCTTTCCTTAAGGTAGACCTGAAAGGATGCTTTGATGGTGTCAGCGCACTCCTTTGTGGTGTTCCATTCTTCGCCCGTGAGCTCTTTGGACTGACAGTTGGTCTCTCAGGGTATTCGGAGAGGAATGCTTCCAACACCATAGATGTGAGGACCTCGTGTATCATTGAATGGGCAGTGCGGGCCCTGGAATAGTGGGAACCGGGGATCACGGTCTGGATGACATCAGTACCATAGCACTCTGTCTCAACTAGAACAGCAAAAATTCCAGAGGGTTCCAGGTATGTACCAAGACAGGCCAACACAATCTTCTCCATATGGAACCCACCTAGACCAAGTAATATGTTGTTAAACTGGTCTGGTTTCATGAGCTGGATTTCCTTGGCAATAAGGTACACACCTTTGTCGGCCCACAACCCACCGTAGGTATCACCCTTCTGTTTCAGCGCATCCTGAATGTTAATCATCATGGTGAGGATTGCATCGTATGTTGTAGCTGGATAGGGAAGGATGGGGGTAAGGTAAGAATTGCGGTGGTAGGATGAAAGTTGCAATTCACGGTTGCACTTCTCACAGCTGTAAATACTGGGACATAGTCACTCTCATGTGTCGCTATTTTGGAGAAGCGATTGACTATCCACAGAAAATAGTCCGAATTTATTGACTTGGTGGACTCAGTGAAGTCTGTTGCTGTGGCGGAACTGTCCGTTGTTGTGGGAGAGGGGTCTGTTGACATATCCGAGACTTCTGCTGCTGCAGTAGTGGATCTCGTTGTGTTGGGAGTGGCCTCTGCTGCCATGGCGATGGGGCATGTTGTCAAGAGTGAGGGGTCTGTTGCCATGGAAGTGTGTATCACATCAGATACTACAGTGGTGGTCTCTGTTGCTGAGGTAGAGGGTTCTGCTGCTGTAGTAGAGACTGTTGTTGGATCAACAACTGTTGCTGGGGCTATCAGGCCCAGTGTAGTAGAATTGGAGAGGGTCTCTGATACCTTGTAGTTGGTGGGTATCTCCCCATGCTCCTTCACTGCCCCCATCCTGATGAGCTGTTGGCAACTAACTTTAGACCTAAGCTTTACTGTGGTCCGGCTCTGAGTGGCAAGGGGCCTTGCAGAGATCTCACTCTCCTCTGATGGTTTCTCCCGATTAATTGGAACATTTTGGAAGAGAACAAGGATGGTATCGTGTGTGGAGCCTGTTCCTGCCAGGGTGCTTTCATTGCGGTCAAAGTTGTCAAATGCCCCATTTAGTGGGCTTGTTGCTTCAAGGACAGCGGGAAGAGGTACTCTGTTGTCACCTGCTGTAGTGATGATCCGTTCAGCGAGGTCCACATCAATCCTCTTGACTGTGTTGTAGCTGACACACATTCCGTGATGGTTAAGAGCCGTCACTAGCTCTTTTGATCGTGTCAGACTGTGCACTCCATGAGCCACCATGACATGGAAAGGTGTTGGTTCCTTGCCATCAGTCAGGATGTAGTGCAGAATTTGAAAGACTACATCAGTCTTCAGCTGAGAGGTTGTTTTCCCCTTGAAAATATAGGAGCAAAACTCCTCCCATCTTGGTGGTGGGTTCTTAATGAATCTGCCCATGGACAGTTGGAGGTCTTGGGGCTCACAGAAGCTCATCTGCAGTCCAAACCTGTATTCTTTCAGCTCCTGCGCCAGCTCAGTTGCAACCCGTTTGACAGGTGAAACTCTCAGGGACTCTACCAAGGCCTCTGGAGAACTCTTGGTACAAAGTACCATCTGGGATATTTGTTTGTTATTTGGGTATGTAAAGCAGACGGCATCTCCATACAGCTCGACGATTAGCTTCTTTACAGCTCTGTTTGACACTATTGCAGCTGAATCTTAATTTAGCCTGTCTCTGATGGAAGTCAGACTGTGTGCTGACCTACTAAAATCAAGCCCAAGGGCTAAAAATCTAGCCTTGAAGGAGTCGTCTCCGGCTGTTACCGAATCCTCTATTTCGAGGTTTTTCAGTATTTCCTCAATTTTAGCGTGATATTTATTGAAATAGCCTTTACAACAATGGTCGTGATATCGGATATCAGCCGCAAAAACATCATCCAGCTCACACATTGCCGCTGTTTCAGTGTACACTTGGTCCTTGAACAACATGGCCGCATTTAGTAGTTTTTGGGCCATCGGCTTTTCACAGATTCTGAACAATGTGTGTATTTTATTCTGTTTAACTGTCTTGCAACCTGCAGCACAAATGATACAGACATTTGTAGGTACACTGGACTTAAATCTCTTGCTGCGTCGCTCAGATGTATCATTAATAAGCCGCTGCTGAGATGGTTCTGATTGTTCTAATGGTTGGGTTATGCTGCCAGTCTTCGCCATATCCCTTTGAAAGCTTCTGTAGCAAGATGAGGTGTGGTATTTTATGATACCCTGCTCTTGCACTGTCAGTCGAAGAACCCTAGCAGCTCGAGTGTCATTACTCTCTGTTTGTTTGGCAAGCGAAACAATATAGCCCCTGCCGATTTCACCACTAGAGAGGTACTCAGATCGCTGCTTCTTATGGCATAGGATGCACTCCTCGAGATTGATCGGCCTGATCGGCTTAGGTGTAGCACAAGGAGCAACGAGAGGTACCTCATCCTGAATATAAAATAAACATGTTTCAAATTCTCGATCGGCATGGGATATCACTATCACCAATACAATTATACTACTATTAGATTGCTAGGCAAAGCTAAGACTAAAGTTTGCTCTACCATCAAATATTTTCCACCTCAAACAAAAGACCCCTCTTGGCCTCTAATCCGCGGTAGAGGTGGAACCACAACTGTACTGTACTGGGTGCACTGTAACATGCGCAAACTGCAAAATGCGTCTCCTTTAACTGCATCCTCCCTTTACCGTGGCGTGGTGCCTTTCTACTTTTCTAACCCACAGAAGCCACAGATATAAGACTAGGTAAATAAATTAAAGCTCGTCTTACCATTTCGCTGTACTTCAGTGAGATATTATCTCTGTGACACTGGATGGATAAGTCGTTCTCTCACTGTTTCACTCTCTTCGGATCTTGTAGCACTGGTGCTATGAAGCAGTCTTGTTAGTTTAAAATTGAATGATTATATTAATTAGTAGAGGACCTGGCTTAGACATGTATGCACATAATTAGGAGAGGATAACTCGACTGTTATAAATATATGGCAATTCCAGTATGTAGGTGGTTGTATGGTAATAAGTTGACCTAACGGTTTTTAGCCATTTTCTCGTAAAATATCAAATTAGAAATTTTACACTCTTCTATGATCCCCCTAAACATGGCCATTCTGAACATTTTGAGCACCTCAGAAAATCTGTAGCTCCAACGGTTTCTAAGATACAGCTATGTCGGAAGTAGCACTTCTGATGAAAAAGGGCGTGGTCATTTTCGGGCTTTTCGTCCCGGATAGAGATTTTGGCACACATCCCAAGTTGTTCCTTGGGGTCATATTAGCCTATAACAGTTGAGTTATCCTCTCCTAAATTATGTGCATACATGTCTAAGCTAGATCCTCTACTACACCAAGTTTTGTCCGAATCCGTTTGTAACTTTTTAACATATCGTACTACATAGCATTTTTTTGCCGTATCCCTCAATGGTGAAGAATCACTTAAAAATTCTCAGATCCAGATCCGCAATCACATCTTCACCAAAATGTAATCATTTCGTCAGTCACACACCCAACCTCTCCACCAAATTTTGTCCAAATCTGTCCACAACTTTTTGAGATATCCTGCTCACAAACAAACAAACAAGAAGACGTCATGCGTAGCACGATACTTGCAAAATCCGCCCTCCCCCAAAAGTTTTCCAATGATACATGATGGCCTATGTTGACCTTTTGGCCAATGGTGACCTCAAAAATACTTGGTGGTTGAATTCAGTAAGCAGATATGCAAGACCTCTTCAAATTTCACATCAATTCGATGAAAATTTAAGATTTTAGAAATGTGGCCTATGTTGACCTTTTGGCCGATGTTGACCTCAAATATACTTGGTGGTTGAATTCAGTGACCAGATATGCAAGTCCTCTTCAAATTTCAAGTCAATTGGATGAAAATTGAGGATTTTAGAAATTTGGCCTATGTTGACCTTTTGGCCTATGTTGACCTTTTGGCCTATGTTGACC
Source organism: Myxine glutinosa (assembly GCF_964187855.1). Classification (NCBI taxonomy): domain Eukaryota; kingdom Metazoa; phylum Chordata; class Myxini; order Myxiniformes; family Myxinidae; genus Myxine; species Myxine glutinosa. The sequence continues at coordinate 100,927,923 of NC_136267.1, forward strand.
TCAAAAATACTTGGTGGTTGAATTCAGTGACCGATTATGCAAGTCCTCTTCAAATTTCAAGTCAATTGGATGAAACTTGAGGATTTTAGAAATTTGGCCTATGTTGACCTTTTAGCCTATGTTGGCCTCAAAGATACTCGGTGGTTGAATTCAGTGACCAGATATGCAAGTCCTCTTCAAATTTCAAGTCAATCGGATGAAAATTGAGGATTTTAGAAATTTGGCCTATGTTGACCATTTGGCCTATGTTGACCTTTTGGCCTATGTTGACATCAAATATAGTTGGTGGTTGAATTCAGTGACCAGATATGCAAGTCCTCTTCAAATTTCAAGTCAATTGGATGAAAATTGAGGATTTTAGAAATTTGGCCTATGTTGACCTTTTGGCCTATGTTCACCTAAAATATAATTTGTGGTTGAATTCAGTAACGAGATATGCAAGTCCTTTTCAAATTTCAAGTCAATTGGATGAAAATTGAGGATTTTAGAAATTTGGCCTATGTTGACCATTTGGGCTATGATGACCTCAAGAATACTTGGTGGTTGACTTCAGTGACCAGATATGCAAGTAGTCTTCAAATTTCAAGTCAATCGGATGAAAATTGAGGATTTTAGAAATTTAGCAAAGTTGGTGACCTTTGGCCTATGTTGACCTTTTGACCTATTGACCCCAAAAACAATAGGCTTCTGGCATTTGACCAACTCTACCACTTGGTGAAGTTTGGTGAAGATCGGTTGAAAATTGTGACCTGTAGGCCGGTGACAAACAAACAGACAAACAAACAAACAGACAGACAGACAGACAGACAGAACCACAAACACAACCGACCAATATACTTGAAAAATCTTCGATTTTGCAAGTAACAAACAGACAGACAAACAAACAGACAGGGGTGAAAACATAACCTCCTCCATCCACCTTCGGTTGCGGAGGAAATGATGGGCCAAATGGCCCCAAGTTTTGTCTGAATTTCGTGTGTTTGCAATTCCCAGACAGCCCCTGTAACTGACCCATAAATAGAGATAAAGTGTTTTGCTTATTTTATGCCTTCATTTAGGCCTGGGTGGCACTCTTCTGCTGTGTTACACACGGCACGCAGTTCACTGTGACGGAAGAATTCGATTAGGTCCAAAGCCTACTTCCAGTGGTCTTCTGCCACCACCTCCGTATCTCTCTTTACAGTATTTCCAGCTGTCACCGAGTAAAAATGCACCCAGGATGCCTTGCGAGGCAACGGAAGCCAGGCACGGTGACATGCATAGAGGGAGACAAAGGGCGATGGTGAGAGCAGCGACAAGAGGAGGAAACTGAGAGGGGAGAGGAAATGAAAGAAGGGACTTGTGGTAAGAGAAGATAAAGAATAATGGGGGCAGAGAGGAAGTGGGTGTGGAAGGGAGTGAGGTGAACAGGATGACGAGGAAAGGGTGTGTGTGTGTTTGGGGGGCAGGGGTCGAGGGTTAAATATGAGGGAGTGTGGTTATGTTTGGGAAGAATGTTGCAGCAGGAGAAAGGTAAATGGATTTTCCTAATAAGGAGAGAATATTTTTTGTTGTTATGCCGTTAGAAAAACATCTGCACGACATTTTTTTTAAAGTTACCTTTATTCCTCAATACCATCCAGAAAGTGAAACTCATTACACAGAAAATAAAAATAAAATTCTCTGCATGACTCCTTTATCAATCATAAGTGAAACTTCTGTGCCCCTTAGTCATATGTGAGTGAATGCACTTCATTTCCCCAACAAAGGACAAAGACCCCGAACTATAATTGAGGTTTCAGGTCAGAATCTGTTGTTGTAAAAACTCGAGATAATTTTGCATGATTTGCATTTCAGTAGTTTTGCTAAAAGTTTGCTGTTTGCTAATGGAATCTGAAGTTTCCTCCACTTCAAATGAGCTTCTTCTTCCTTGTTAATGGTCCAAATTATTCCCATCGGTTCTTGTTGGTTTGGCCGGGGGATGGTTTTGGCCCAAGTCTTTCACGAACCGGGTGGCCAGGCTTGATGCTCGACTAAGCAGTTAGGTTAGGCAGGAATTTGTAATTTGTTTATGGTGCCGGCGATAGCTCAACTACTCTTCACAGAGGACGCCGTGCGATCTTTGATGTCCACCAACTAATACCGGCAGATGGGACGCCCGTTTAACGTCCGTCCGAGCGATGGCACACACATTGATGAATCATCCTGCCTGTGAAACACCAAGATAACAGTTTATAGCTGAGTCGGGATTCGAACCCATGCTGCACAGCTTAGAGGTGAGTGTGCCTACATGTAGGCCATCCTGCCATCCCTCACTCCTAACGCACTATCATGCGTCACCTCCGCCATAAGCCTTTTGCACCATAGAAAAACGATATGGATGTATCTTTTTGTAACGATTATATATTTAGCATGAGGTTTCACTTCACATCCTTGGTGGCGATTTTACTCTTGTACTTCCCCAATACCACGATCGCCACCTCTCGTAATTTAGAGGTACTTTTATAATGTAGCAATTTAGTATATATATATATATATATATACACATACATATATATATATATATGCATACATATATATATATATACATACATACATACATATATATATATATATATATACATACATACATATATATATATATATATATATACATACATACATACATACATATATATATACATACATACATACATACATATATATATATATATACATACATACATACATATATATATACATACATACATACATACATACATATATATATACTATATACATACATACATACATACATATATATATATATACATACATACATACATATATATATATATATACATACATACATACATACATATATATATACATACATACATACATACATACATATATATATATACATACATACATACATATATATATACATATATATATATATATATATATATATATATACATATATATATACATACATACATACATATATATATATACAGTATATTTAAATTCTCATGTAATTGTTCTAATTGGTGATATTTAATTATTGCAAAGACTTCTTCTTCTAAGAAACTATTTAATATAGCATTTTAATATACATTAAAATAATCTGAGAGCAGAGAAACTCCCTATCTGATGAAGTTTTAAATAACATGAATGATTAATCCATATTGTTTTGGGAAAATGTTTGGAATCTGCTTTATTAAATAGTTTTCTTTATGCAGGTAGTCATCTAAAGCTTCATCCAGACCATCATTCACAACTGATAAACTGATGCCCATTATAACTAACTAACAACTTCCATGATGTGCAAACTGTTTGTGTTACCTTTTAGTTTCGCTCTAGTTTTTGTGACATTGTTGTGCGATGAAAAATTTAAAAAAATTCTAAAACGTGCATTATTTACAATAATTACAGCAAAGATCAAAGTGCATGAAAGAAGAACGTTTGATTCAAGGAATGGCTCAATAGACAGCTTGAAAGAGGCAGGTGAAGCCAAATATTTCATTAATTGTGTTTTATACCGACTATGTGTGGATGTCTCTCCCGAAATGTTTGATCACCTCTTGGAAAAGAGTGAGACCTTCCATCGAGAAGTGTGATACACATTTGAGACATTCAATTGCACCTGCAGAACGGCTATAAAGCAACACATTGATTTTTGGCAGAGGCCTCGCTCCGCTCCTATTGGTACTCCGCTCTCAACTGATGTCCGTGACTGATGATAAATTAAACATTCGATCAAACTATCTCATTGCAACTTGCATTCAAAAAGAGGAATTCTCTTTGTCAAGGCTCGCGTTGGGCTGCGTGAACACACAGTTTGAAGAATAGATGTTATCAACTGAGAGTTAACATGTATTATTGCCACACGAGAGTTAACATGTATGAAGCAACTTGAATCAAAATGGTTCTTTATTTTTCTTGGATGAAGGTGATCACCTAAAATATCAGCTTCACCTTGCTTCCCATGGTGGTCAGCGTACCTGTCCACTTTCAGTTGATCAAACCTATTGTGAACATAAAATAATTACATTTTTTGTCCGCACTATCCTAATTTATATACCTACCAGTTATTATCTGATATTATCAGTTTGTTAGTTTATAATTATGAATGTGGATGAGGCTTAAATGATGCAGTTTAGTAACGTGAAATTACATGAATGATTTGTTTCAGAAACTTATCAATGAAATTATATGAAGGAAATTCTATTACCTAGCAACGGTACCCGCCCTATGGGCGGGGCTTCAATTGGGAGGCCCAAATGAAAAGGCAAAATATCAGAAATTTTAGGCTTTTTTTTATTTTAAACGATTTATATAAACGTCCGTTAAATCATATCACACACAAATCATCAAAATCTAAACAGTATTTGTAGAATTTCAATAAAAGCCACATCACTGTTCATATCGGTCAATATTATTCCATCGTGTTTGAAAAAACTGGAAAATTGGAAAATTGGAAAAATTGGAAATTGGAAAAATTGGAAAACCAATATTGCCTATTTTACTCTTGGCGGTCTCAGGATTACCCACCCAAAATTTCGTTGCGATCGGTTCAGCTGTTTTTGCAGTACCTGGGAACGGACGGATGGACATTTGGTGAATTATAGTAAGATGATTTGTTTCAGAAACTTCTCAATGAAATTATATTAAGGAAATTATAATAATGAAATTCCATCAATAGGAATGAAATTTTTTGAGATCAAAATATTTTGGATGACCTGGAAAGGTAAACACTGCAAGTGCATAAAATGTTTCAAGGCTTAAACATTACAGTGCATGACCACCTGTGCATTAGCCCAATCGGTAGTCGAGCCATACTCCATTCCTACCTGTGATCTTTACAAACCCACATGAACCCAGGTGCCCAACCATCCATCCTATTTGCAGGTTACTATGTTTGCTTCCCTCCCCTCTCTCCTTGTCAGGTCGTCCCTTTCCTTGCTTGTCGTGTCCTCCTGCTGCCCCCTTCTGCCTCACTGTCTCAATGCATTGCAGTTTTACCCTCAGTCACCTCATTCTTCCATGAGTTTCAATCTTGTAAACATAAAGTACTATACGTACTGTATATGTATATGACTATACTGTGTGTGTGTGTGTGTGTGTGTGTGTGTGTGTGTGTGTGTGTGTGTGTGTGTGTGTGTGTGTGTGTGTGTGTGTGTGTGTGTGTGTGTGTGTGTGTGCGCGCAAGTTGCTGTTGCTAACTGCTATCTCCACACATACTTGGGATTCAAGAGATGGAAGGGAGACCTACCAGGTCTCAAGGGATCCTCCTCCATTGTGTGTCTGTGTGTGTGTGTGTGTTTGGTTGTGTTTGTGTGTGTATAAATTATGTGTGCTTATTTGTGTGACATTTTTTCCAGGTTTCATTTCCTCATAAATTGACATCACTTATAGTTATGCTTTTTGGATAAACATTTTATTATTTATTTTGTATGAATATTGACCAACAGGCAACAGGTGGCCACCATTTTCCAAATGCCACAGTTATGCCACTGTTGCTGTTCATTGCATTCCTCTTGTGGTTAGAGCTCACTTTTGCTCACTAATTTTCTCACTTACAGATCCCTATGACCCCTCATGATGTAATTCAATATCATTATTGGTACATGTTACTTTCTCTTTTTTTTTTGGTATACAAGATCGAGGCTCATGAAAGAGCTAACATTAATCACAAAAAAACCAAACAGACACATAAAACATACAACAAGGGGAGCTGCACACAAGATGGGGAGAGAGGGGGAATCACACAAACACAACATTTGAGAGCAGGGACATCGGGAGATCTGTGGGAGGGAGAGGGCATGGGGGGAGGAGGCATGGGAAGGGGGGGGGGTGGGATAAGTACAAAAGACATGGACACTGCAAGGACTTCCAGGAAAGAAGTCGGTATTTCAAAAAAGTGTATCTGGGGTGAATTAGCGGGGGTAGAAAAGATCAAGGTTTTGGATGAGGGAAGACGAGATGGTGGTGAACAGCTGTTTTGAAGACCTGGAGGGAGGAGTGGGAATGAAGAGAGTGAGGGAGTTTGTTCCAGCGGTGAGAGAAAAGAGGAATGAAAGAGTGAAGGTGAATAGAGAGTCTACATTTTGGTAGTTTAACCATAAGAGGGTTGCTGGCAGATCTTGTGCGACCTGTAGGAATATTTGGGGGACAGAGCACAGAGAGAGAGCTGGGGGAGCAAGGCCGGAGAGGAGTCGGTAAAAGACAGAAAGACCACCAACCTGCCTGCGGTGAGTGAGTGAAAGGCCCTCACAATCAGCTTCATCTCGGGAGATTCCAATGATTCTGAAAGCTTTGGTTTCGACAGCGTGAAGCCGAACTCGGTGTGAGGCAGGAGCACCGGCCCAGATGGGAGAACAGTATTCCATTGAGCTGCAGATGAAGACCTTGTATGTGGTGAGGAGCTCAGGTGTGCCAAGGACTTTGAAAATACAAGGTGTGAAATATACTTTGAAATGATTATCACCAAAGCAACTCAAAATCTCCATGTTCTTTCCTGGCAGGAAAATCATGATTCTCATTTTTATTTTTCAGCATATTTGTGCATCATAACTATTCATGGAATATGGTCCTCAGGTTCAATTAATTTTTCTCATATCTCATTGTTTATTTAGTGAATGTAAATGTGGTTAGATTTTTTTAATTAGACTTTTGATTGTATGATTGTTTGCTTGAAAAATAGGAGTACTTTGAAGCATGCCTAAACCTTTGATGCAATTATCTTTCATATTTGTCACAAATGTATCCAGGGAATGTAATAATCAATACAAAAACAACAGTGTACCCTTTAGTTCCATAACTAAAAATGAGAGCGGTGAAGATCGGCTTTCAGACAAGTCAGTACTTTGGTTGTTGTTGATACCGCTTAAATTGTATTTACACTTCAATTCAGTATGTTTTATTGCCATGGGTACTCAATCATATGCTTTAAGTTTTGTATAAATCGGTTAATTGGTTTCAGAGAAAAGATTTTAAATTTTTTTATGTCTTCAATCCAATATGGCTGCCAAACAGCATGACTGAACATGTCATTGTTGTCAAGAAATTTTCCCCATGGATAGTCTCTCATATCTGTAAGGTTAGGTATCAATCGGTAAGCGGTTTCAGAGAAGATAATTGTTAAAGATTTTCCTTCAATCCAATATGGCTGCCAAACCATGTGACTGATAGCGTCATCATTGTGACTGATGACAAACCATTTAATTCGTGACATAAACGGCCCCAAGGCATCATGTTTACTAGACTCTCCAAAAACACAGCTGGATATGGGGTTTTGCAATCACTTCTGTGTGTCTAGGTTTGTGTGTGTGTCTGTCTGTGTGTCTGTCCGATCCAATCAAGATGTAACTTTATACCATTTGAGCAATTTTCATCAAATTTTCAACTAAGATTTACTATGAGAATATGAAGAAAAGAACCACCTTTAGAGGCCATTTTCCCCAGCAGAGCAGGGGTTGGCCTTTGGCACCTCGGTCCCCTTTTTGAAGCAATGTTTTATGGCCGGATGCCCTTCCTGCCGCCAACCCTGTTAGTCGCCTCTTGCGACACACAGGGAATTACCAGTGAACTGATGCTCAATTTGCCGACCTCAGAAGGATGACAGGCTGAGTCAACCCCCCTGGTGTTAATTCAGCGATCGACCGGGATTCAAACCCAGGATCCTCAGATCCTAAGCCGGCACCCTAACCGCTAAGCCAACACCAGGCTATTACTATGAGAATATGGAGAAGACAAATTCATAATTTTGTCAAAAGGTCAAAGGTCAGCGTCACATAGTCATCAATTTTCATCCAATTGACCTGAAATTTAAATTTACCATTTCAGCTTTGTCATTCAATTTTCGATAAAATTTTATTATGAGAATATGGAGAAGAAAAATGAATAATTTCGTCAAAAGGTCAAAGGTCAATGTCACATAAAATTGTCAATTTTCATTTGACTTGAAATTTGAGCAGGGTTTGCATATTGGGTCACCGAAGAAAATTGCTTTTGAGGTCGAAAGGTCAAGATCGACTAAAATCGTCAACTTTTACCCTCGCCAGAAGAGAGGGTGTTGCATTTGAGTCCATTTTTTTAATGTTGGAGGCTCCCCTCATGGACTGCATAGCCCTCATCATCGAGGCCAGGCCTTAAATAAAAGAGAAGAAAAGTGTATGATGAAAAGTGTGTGGTGTTTGTTTGCAAGAAAGAGAGATTGAAGCTAGCCCGGTAGATATAGTTTGAGTGAGACAAAAAGTAAGACCAGCAATCCTGACAAGAGAGTGCAAGATGGTTCCGGGCACCACTTTAACGCTCCTATGTCAGAACGGTAGTACCACCCTGGGTGGTTGCTGTCTACAACCTACGACCTAAAAGATTGTTTGTCTGTTTGTTTGTTTGTCTGTCTATTTCTCCGCACAGAATAAATATGATTTTCTCTGCAACAGTTGGTCCGATTGGCAGGATTTTTTCACCATTGGTGCAGCTCCTCCTGTAGAATTTTATATATAACTAGGGCGTGCCCGTACTATATATATATCTAAAATTATATCCCCCCCCCTCTATTTACATGAAATGGTTTGGTCCATTCGCAAAGCCAAAGCGAACGGCTTGCGAGTACGGTGACAATCCCCCCCCTCTATTTACATGAAATGGTTTGGTTCATTCGCAAAGCCAAAGCGAACGGCTTGCGAGTACGGTGACAATCCCCCCCCTCTATTTACATGAAATGGTTTGGTCCATTCGCAAAGCCAAAGCGAACGGCTTGCGGAGTTTGGTAAATAAATCGCCATAGCTCGGTAACTACTTCTCCGATTAATATGAAACCTTGAAAAGGCACATCCTCAGGTCCCCAGCAATATACCTGGCAAGTTTCAAGTATATCGGACCCGTGGTTGTCGAGAAACAGCGGTCACAGACAAACACACACACATACAGAGATTACTGGAATTATAGATAGACTAGGGCATGCCCGTACTATATCTATATCTAAAATTATATCCCCCCCCCCTCTATTTACATGAAATGGTTTGGTCCAAAGCGAACGGCTTGCGAGTGGTGACAATCCCCCCCCCTCTATTTACATGCAATGGTTTGGTCCAAAGCGAACGGCTTCCGGAGTTTGGTAAAGAAATCGCCATCGCGTGCACAAACGCGCAGGAAAGCGAATGAATCGCAAATTCGTTTTTATTAGTTGTAAAACATAGTTTAACGCCAACATAGTTTGCAAACGTGAAATAAATGAATACGCTCTCAAATGTGCCATCCGAGGCAGAGTGTGCCCGCCACGTTCGGCACACGCGATCGTTCGCTGCTCTCTGATTGGTTGAATCGTTTTTTGGACATAGCTCGGTAAGTAATTGTCCGATTAATATGAAACCTTGAAAAGGCACATCCTCGGGTCCCCAGCAATATACCTGGCAAGTTAAAAGTATATCGGACCCGTGGTTGTCGAGAAACAGCGGTCACAGACAAACAAACGTACAGACAGACAGAGATTACTGGAATTATAGATAGACTAGGGCATGCCCGTACTATATATATATCTAAAATTATATCCCCCCCCTCTATTTACATGAAATGGTTTGGTCCAAAGCGAACGGCTTGCGAGTGGTGACAACCCCCCCCCCTCTATTTACATGCAATGGTTTGGTCCAAAGCGAACGGCTTCCGGAGTTTGGTAAAGAAATCGCCATCGCGTGCACAAACGCGCAGGAAAGCGAATGAATCGCAAATTCGTTTTTATTAGTTGTAAAACATAGTTTAACGCCAACATAGTTTGCAAACGTGAAATAAATGAATACGCTCTCAAATGTGCCATCCGAGGCAGAGTGTGCCCGCCACGTTCGGCACACGCGATCGTTCGCTGCTCTCTGATTGGTTGAATCGTTTTTTGGACATAGCTCGGTAAGTAATTGTCCGATTAATATGAAACCTTGAAAAGGCACATCCTCGGGTCCCCAGCAATATACCTGGCAAGTTAAAAGTATATCGGACCCGTGGTTGTCGAGAAACAGCGGTCACAGACAAACAAACAAACGTACAGACAGACAGACAGAGATTACTGGAATTATAGATAGATAAATATGATATCTTAGGTCACGTGGTTCGGCCGCCATCTTGGAAAAACCGAAAAACTTTGCACCTCTATATCTCCGAAAGCGCTCCATCAAAAATTGAGACATGGCACATTATAAAGAACTCTCCATGGGGAATAACATATGTTAATGATGATGTCATAGGTGCCTCCATTATGACGTCATAATTCGTCAAGTACAAAACTTCATCCGATCAAGATGAAATATCTTGAGCATCATCTCGGGATAAATTGGTGGATAAAGAAAAATTGATGATGTCATCAGTCAAGTGGTACGGCCGACATATTTGTTTTAACACAAAAGCCTTAAAAACCAGTAAAAACATGTCCTGGCAAGGATTAGCAATCTCTGATTGCTCTTTCTTGTTGTAATTTTTAAAAGCTGTTTTCATCATGTTTAGCATACGAAAGAGGTCGTCTGAATACAAAGCGGGGATGTGGATGGGATTTGCATTTTCAGATGCTTTTTTTTATTTTATTTATTTAGTGCACCATCTTACAGGCTTTCTATTTCTGATTGGTGTTCTTAACACTCGTTTCCACTGTGGAAAAATTCATTCCCATTGTTGTTAAAGTTATCAGTTAACATCACGCTTATCTGATTTGCCACCTCTCCCAATACTTTTGGATGCACATTAAATGAGTTTGATGCTATTGATAACTCCCCTGGCTGTTCTTGCGTAAATGGTGAAGTAAAATAACTACGCACTTAGCCTGATTTCTCACTTTCATCACAAATTAATCTCCCTGTGCTATTCATCAATGGGCCCACACCTGTCTTAACTTGTTATTTATCCCCTTTATCTACTTTCACTGTTCTCTTTAGTGGTCTTTTCCTTATTACTTGTAAAATTGAAGTTTTTTGAAGTATATTGGTTGGTCTTGTGCATTATTCTGTCTGTCTGTCTGTCTGTCTGTTTGTCTGTCTGTCTGTCTGTCTGTCTGTCAATCACCTACAGGTCACACTTTCAAACCGATCTTCACAAAACTTCACCAGATGGTATAGTTGGTCATAAGGAAAAAGCCTATTGATTTATTGAGGTCATCTTGAGGTCACATTTATAAAATGGTCATTTTTCATCTGATTGACTTGAAAATTTAACAGAATTTGCATATTGAGTCACTAAATTAGAAAACCAACTATTTTTGAGGACAAAGGGCAGCTCAAGGTCAAACTTCCAGAATCATAAATTTTAATCAGAAAAATTATCAATTTCATCCGATTGACTTCAAAATTACACGGCAATTGTAGAGTGCATCATTGAATTTGGAAAACCAACTATTTTGAGGTCAAAAGGTTAAAGGTCAACTCAAGGTAAAACTTCTAAAATCATAAATTTTCATCTGAAAAATGGTGAATTTTCACACCATTAAACTGAGAATTAAAGAACAATTGCGTAGCACATCACGGAATTGGAAAACTAACTATTTTTGGCGTCAAAAGGTCAAAGGTCAAATCAAGGTCAAACTTCTAAAATCATCAATTTACGTGTGAAAATTTATCCATGTTCATCTTATTACCTTGTTAATTAAACAGCAATTGCAGAATGCATCACTGAATTGGGGTACTAACTAATTTTGAAGTCAAAAGATCAAAGGTCAAACTTCTAAGATCATCTATTTTAATCTGAAAAATCATCAATTGTAATCTGATTGACCCGAGATTTGATTAAGATCTTCAATTTTAATCTTGATGAAATGGACAATTTGATGTATCCATGGCAACTTTGTTTTGAGGAGGGGCGGATTTTGCAAGTATCAAGCTCTGCATGACGTCTTCTTGTTCGGACCTTGATCGTTGTTTTTGTTTCACCGAAGCTCTTTCATTCTCTGACTTGCGCACTTTCTCTCCAGCCCTCCCAGTTCTTGTTGCGGCAGTGGAAGTGGCAGAGGGAGAGCAAGACATTGTGATCACTCAGGGACAATCAGTTGGCCTGTTATGTGATTTCACCACGTCCACGTCTCTGGGAAATCTCTACGTGTTGTGGACTTTCAAACCCAGTACAGCCAACAACGTGGTGAGATATCTTGCATACACCTATGCCGGTGAAGCCAGCAAAGCAATGGACTCAAAGTATCCTTCACAGAAATGTGGAGCAGAGGAGTGTGGATTGATTTGTTTAGGCCCAGTGGAGATCTGGTTAGGACAATGGCGCACAGTTACCTGCTGTTTGTGAAAGATCTGGAGAATTACTTCAGCCTCCATTCCAAGACGATTGTTTCAAACAGACGTAAACATGCAGGTAGACATAATACGTCATTTGGCACACGGATATTAATAAGCAAGTCGTAATCACACAGGACAGCCAGCTTATAGGGGCAGCTCCAGAAATATTTTTTACTTTAAGTAATACACAGATCCGTAGAAGCGCATTTTCATACTTGCATTGTCGCTTATTTAAGCCTGGTGTTGGCTTAGCGGTTAGGGTGCCGGCTTGGGATCCTAGAATCCTGGGTTTGAATCCCGGTCGATCGCTGAATTAACACCAGGGGGGTTGATTCAGCCTGTCATCCTTCCGAGGTCGGCAAATTGAGTACCAGTTCACTGGTAATTCCCTGTGTGTCGCAAGAGGCGACTAACAGGGTTGGCGGCAGGAAGGGCATCCGGCCACAAAACATTGCTTCAAAAAGGGGACCACGGTGCCCGAAAAAGGTCAACCCCTGCTCTCCGAGGAAAATGGCCTCTAAAGGTGGTTCAATGTCGCTTATTATCTAAAACAAAGGGTAAGACTAATTAATGCAACACCGGCCAACAAAAAACGGGCATATAGAAATAATGACATCAAAGATAATTGTAAAAATCATCAACAAGCACTTTCAATAATCATTCTTTCTGTACAATGACATTTCTCTCCCCTTTCATCCCTGCAGGCAAAGCATAGTGCTAATTACTATTCCAGATGGAATAAAGAACTGAGAAACCGCTATACAATTTTAAACGTGTATTGCTGGTTAGAACAAAAAACAGGGAACATCCCTTTGGTCCAAATGGATGTAAATGCAGCATTAAGGATTTGGCTTTCAATGTTCTGGAAACAGCTCGTCCCAGGAGAATTAAAATTTGCATGATAGGATTATTCATAACAAAACAATTAATGACCTTAGGGAGGAGGTGTAATTTTGTCTGTCCCTATTGATCCTGTCTACATGTGATGCAAGTCCAGGCACTGTGATTGACTCTTAACATACACAGGGGAACTTGGGAAAGGAACAGCAATGTTACCAATCGAAAGGCAATGCTGTCCCAGCACAATAATGATCGAATACAAAGCAAGAACAGCACTCCGTAGAGCGCATACCTCCGCCAGGCTGAACAGTTTATGGATTGTATCCCACTGGTAGGCCAGATCTGGATTCGGACCTGAACCAAAATCGAATTGGCTTGTCCTTGTCGCTCAACCAACTCATCCACCACGTTTTGTCTTAAATTGTTCACAACTTTTTGAAATATCATGCAACATATAGGTTTTGGTCCCTGTCACTCAATGGTGAGGAATCTATTTTTAAATGTAAATTCTCGTATCTGCATCCGGATCTTCACCAAAATCGAATCGATTTTTCCTTATCACAAATCAAACCTGTCCACCAATTTTCGTCCGAATCCGTCCATAACTTTTTGAGTTATTGTGCTTTATATTATTGGTTTTAGCCCTATTAATCAGTGGTGAAGAATCACTTAAAAATCCTCTGATCCGAATCTGGATCTGAATGTTCACCAAAATCGAATCGATTTTTCCTTATCACAAATCAAACCTGTCCACCAATTTTCGTCCGAATCCGTCCATAACTTTTTGAGTTATTGTGCTTTATATTATTGGTTTTAGCCCTATTAATCAGTGGTGAAGAATCACTTAAAAATCCTCTGATCCGAATCTGGATCTGAATCTTCACCAAAATCGAATCAATTCTTCCTTGTCACATACACAACATGTTCTCCAAGTTTTGTTTGAATCAGTCCACAACTTTTTGAAATACCGTGCTATATATCGTTTTTGGCCCTTTCTCTCAATGGTGAATAATCCCTTAAAGAATTAATCGGATCCAGATCTGATTCTGGATCTTCACCAAAACCGAAACAGTTCATCCTTGTCACATACCCAACATATCCACCAAATTTAGTCCTAATCTGTCCATAACCTTTTAAGATACCCTGTTCACAAACAAACAAACAGAAAAAACAGACATTTTTTTGTATACATAATCGAGGCTCGTGTATTTATTTATTTTTTCGAGTGAATGCATATTGGGGCGGGATTCAATTAGGAATTAAATTTGTACCGCTCGTTGCATCATTGGTGAGTTGTGGCTGTGCCGCAGGTGCATGCCCATTCATATCAAAGCAGGAACTTGTAATTTGTTCAGGATGCTGGCAATAACTTACTGGCTCCTCATCAAAAGACACCATGAGATCTTTAATAACCACCAACTAATGCTAGCAGATGGACACCAGGCTTTATATCCACCCGAGGGATGGCACACTCATTGATGCAATGCCCTTCTGGCAAAACACCAATCTGACAACTCCTCTCCTGTACAAAGATGATTCCGAGTTCTGTAATTTTGACTTTTGGATGATGAGGTGTTTTCAAACAAAATATAATTTTTGGAAAATCAAAGGGGAAGCATTACTTTTATGGTCACACTTGTGTATTTAAATCATTTTAACAGTAAGTCCTCATTGAGAATATTTCACTCTTTACCTCTTCCCAGTGATTCCTCATGAAGCTGGAATTTTGACAAAGCTGTCCTATCTCTAATATGAACTAGATGGTATTCATAGAATACTTACCCTGCGCAGTCAACTTGTTCTGAGCCAACTCTTCTGTTTTTTAACATTTTTTTTCTTTGATCCAATATGGCTGCCAGACTACGTGAGCGATGACATCATAAATTTATATTCTGTAATATAATTGTTGCATAGATCACGCTCAATACACTTCAAACTGATCAGACTAAGCGTTGTCCCTGTCGAATTATGAAGTCATAATTATGGCACCAATGACGTCAACGTTAACAACACCTATTCCCCATATGGAGTTCTTTACAATGAGCCACGCTTCAATTTTTTCCATGCAGCGGTTTTGGAGATATAGAGGTGCACCATTTTTCGGTTTTTCAAAGATGGCGCCTGTACCACATGACATATTACGTCATCATTATCATAAAAAATATTCTACATGATAAGCCTCACATATTCTGAAAATTTAGTGTCCATCGGTCTAACAGTTGCAGAGGAATTTTTGTTTTATTCAAACTGGTCAGATCAAGCGTTGTACTTGTTGAATTATGATGTCATAATTAAGGCACCAATGACATAACCATCAACATATCTTATTCCCCATGGTGAGTACTTGACAATGAGCCATGTTTAATTTTTTCCATTGAGCGGTTTGGGAGATATAGTGGTGCAACGTTTTTCCAATATGGCGCCCGTACCACGTGACCTATGACGTCATAATTGTGAATTTAAAAATTCTACAGGCGGAGGCGCTTCTATGGTAAAATTTCGTGTCAATCGGACCAACGGTTGCCGAGAAAATGATTTTTTTAAATGCAGACACATACGGCACACGGCACGCACACGGCACACAGCACACGTACTCAACTGAATGCTTAACCCCGCTTTTCGCTTCACGAGCGCAGGGGAACAATGCAGATCTACTTTAATATGGATTGTGCAGTCTGAGATCTACTGTAATCTGTACAGCCCAGTGAGACTCTCTATTGTTAAATGCTCATTCTTGTTGTGTTTGCATCGCTATTTGGCTGTGCCAGTCATGGATGATGGCACCATTCCAAGCTCCCTCATTATCTCCTGGGGCTAAGGCTTAGACTCATCCCAAGGTCTCATCACTGCTGGTTCCTTCAGTCTTTTAATATTTCCTAATTGAGTTTGTGAAGCATTTATTTCATCATACAGGGAAGGTATCCCATATCTACATCAACCAGTAAATGTGAGAATAAAATAAATAACAGGTTTTCACAATGTATTGCCATTTCATCAATTTTGCGTGTGGGCCAAATGTATGAAGAGCTGTTCAATAGGTGCGATAGGTCTCCCTCATCTCATGCTACCTTGGCATACTCGGCATGCTTCACAAGTTTAGATTAATTGCCAATAGTGAGTGAGCGGCCATGGGAATTGAACCTATCCCGGCTAATAGAGAAAGAAACGCGGTATTTTGCCACTGGACTCAACAGACATTTACTAACATTAAATATGAGGTTGATTTATAGTTTAGCATTTGAGATCAATTTTGTTAGATTGCAGCGCTGAATCATCATCGTCCTGTATGTTATGCCCAAAGGCAGGTCCTTGGCTCATAGTTCTCTCCAAGTCCCTCTGTCCTGTTGCAGTCTTTTCATTTTCCAATAACTTCCTTCATTTTTTAAAAGTCATCCAGCATTGATATTATTTTCCTTCCTCTTCTTCTTTTTCCTTGAAATCTTCTCGCCATAACGTCTCTTCCCGGTTCATTTCCTCTTAGGATCGGCCCTGCCCAGATTATCTTTTCCTAATTCCATCAACCACATTTATTTGTTCGTTCACTTTCCTCAACACTTCATCTTTTGTTACTTTTTCTGTCCAGTTGATCTGTTCCATTCTGCACCAAACCCACATTTGAAAGTGAATTAACAAGTTGGTCTCCTCTTTCCATAAATTCCAAGGCTCACATCCTTACAAACCCAAGCTTCAAATCAAGCTCTTCACAAGTCACATCCTGAGTTGTTTATTCAGCTTTCCGGTTAGCAAGTGTCTCTCCGTACCAAATGTAGCCTATCCCATTGCTATCGTCGTTCTTATTTCTTTGTTACATCTTCCATCTGCAGATATTATGCTTCCTAAATACTTGAATTCTTGCACCTGTTCTAGTTCCTTTCCTCCTATGAATATGTAAATATTTCTTTGGTGATTTTGAGATATGAACGACTTTGCTTTTGCCAATGTTCACTTTCATTCCAAAGTAGATCTTGCAATCCTTGGATCTTGTAATCTTGTAATCTTGGATCTTGTAATCATGGATCTTGTAATCTTGGATCTTGTAATCTTGGATCTTGTAATCTTGTAATCATGGATCTTTTAATCTTGTAATCTTGGATCTTGTAATCTTGTAATCTTGGATCTTGTAATCTTGGATCTTGTAATCTTGGATCTTGTAATCTTGTAATCTTGCAATCCTTGGATCTTGTAATCTTGGATCTTGTAATCTTAGATCTTGAAATCTTGGATCTTGTAATCTTGGATCTTGTAATCTTGGATCTTGTAATCTTGGATCTTGTAATCTTGTATCTTGTAATCTTGTGTCTTGTAATCTTGGGTCTTGTAATCTTGGGTCTTGTAATCTTGGATCTTGCAATCTTGTAATCTTGTATCTTGTAATCTTGTGTCTTGTAATCTTGGATCTTGTAATCTTGTATCTTGTAATCTTGGATCTTGTAATCTTGGATCTTGTAATCTTGTATATTGTAATCTTGTAATCTTGGATCTTGTAATCTTGTATCTTGTAATCTTGTGTCTTGTAATCTTGGATCTTGTAATCTTGGATCTTGCAATCTTGTATATTGTAATCTTGTAATCTTGGATCTTGTAATCTTGTATCTTGTAATCTTGTGTCTTGTAATCTTGGATCTTGTAATCTTGTATCTTGTAATCTTGGATCTTGTAATCTTGGATCTTGTAATCTTGTAATCTTGGATCTTGTAATCTTGGATCTTGTAATCTTGGATCTTGTAATATTGTAATCTTGGATCTTGTAATCTTGTAATCTTGGATCTTGTAATCTTGGATCTTGTAATCTTGGATCTTGTAATCTTGTAATCTTGGATCTTGTAATCTTGTATCTTGTAATCTTGTGTCTTGTAATCTTGGGTCTTGTAATCTTGGATCTTGCAATCTTGTAATCTTGTATCTTGTAATCTTGTAATCTTGTAATCTTGGATCTTGTATCTTGTAATCTTGTGTCTTGTAATCTTGGATCTTGTAATCTTGTATCTTGTAATCTTGGATCTTGTAATCTTGGATCTTGTAATCTTGTATCTTGTAATCTTGTAATCTTGGATCTTGTAATCTTGTATCTTGTAATCTTGTGTCTTGTAATCTTGGATCTTGTAATCTTGGATCTTGCAATCTTGTATCTTGTAATCTTGGATCTTGTAATCTTGTATCTTGTAATCTTGTGTCTTGTAATCTTGGATCTTGTAATCTTGTATCTTGTAATCTTGGATCTTGTAATCTTGGATCTTGTAATCTTGTAATCTTGGATCTTGTAATCTTGGATCTTGTAATCTTGGATCTTGTAATATTGTAATCTTGGATCTTGTAATCTTGTAATCTTGGATCTTGTAATCTTGGATCTTGTAATCTTGGATCTTGTAATCTTGGATCTTGTGATCTTGTAATCTTGTAATCCTGCAATCCTTGGATCTTGTAATCTTGTAATATTGGATGTTGTAATCTTCGATCTTGTAATCTTGGATCTTGTAATCTTGGATCTTGTAATCTTGTAATCTTGTAATCTTGGATCTTGTAATCTTGTAATCTTGGATCTTGCAATCCTTGGATCTTGTAATCTTGTAATCTTGGATCTTGTAATCTTAGATCTTGTAATCTTGGATCTTGTAATATTGTAATCTTGGATCTTGTAATCTTGTAATATTGTAATATTGTAATCTTGGATCTTGTAATCTTGGATCTTGTAATCTTGGATCTTGTAATCTTGTAATCTTGCAATCCTTGGATCTTGTAATCTTGTAATCTTGGATCTTGTAATCATGGATCTTGTAATCTTGGATCTTGTAATCTTGGATCTTGTAATCTTGTAATCATGGATCTTGTAATATTGTAATCTTGTAATCTTGGATCTTGTAATCTTGTAATCTTGGATCTTGTAATCTTGGATCTTGTAATCTTGGATCTTGTAATCTTGCAATCTTGCAATCCTTGGATCTTGTAATCTTGGATCTTGTAATCTTGGATCTTGTAATCTTGGATCTTGTAATCTTGTAATCTTGGATCTTGTAATCTTGTATCTTGGATCTTGTAATCTTGTAATCTTGGATCTTGTAATCTTGGATCTTGTAATCTTGGATCTTGTAATCTTGTATCTTGTAATCTTGTAATCTTGGATCTTGTAATCTTGTATCTTGTAATCTTGTGTCTTGTAATCTTGGATCTTGTAATCTTGGATCTTGCAATCTTGTAATCTTGTGTCTTGTAATCTTGTAATCTTGGATCTTGTAATCTTGTATCTTGTAATCTTGTGTCTTGTAATCTTGGATCTTGTAATCTTGTATCTTGTAATCTTGGATCTTGTAATCTTGGATCTTGTAATCTTGGATCTTGTAATCTTGTAATCTTGGATCTTGTAATCTTGGATCTTGTAATCTTGGATCTTGTAATCTTGTGTCTTGTAATCTTGGATCTTGTAATCTTGGATCTTGCAATCTTGTAATCTTATATCTTGTAATCTTGTAATCTTGTATCTTGTAATCTTGTGTCTTGTAATCTTGGATCTTGTAATCTTGTATCTTGTAATCTTGGATCTTGTAATCTTGGATCTTGTAATATTGTAATCTTGTAATCTTGGATCTTGTAATCTTGTAATCTTGGATCTTAAAATCTTGGATCTTGTAATCTTGGATCTTGTGATCTTGTAATCTTGTAATCCTGCAATCCTTGGATCTTGTAATCTTGTAATCTTGGATCTTGTAATCTTGTAATATTGGATGTTGTAATCTTCGATCTTGTAATCTTGGATCTTGTAATCTTGGATCTTGTAATCTTGTAATCTTGGATCTTGTAATCTTGGATTTTGTAATCTTGGATCTTGTAATCTTGTAATCTTGTAATCTTGGATCTTGTAATCCTGTAATCTTGTAATCTTGGATCTTGTAATCTTGTAATATTGGATGTTGTAATCTTTGATCTTGTAATCTTGGATTTTGTAATCTTGGATTTTGTAATCTTGGATCTTGTAATCTTGCAATCTTGGATCTTGTAATCTTGGATCTTGTAATCTTGGAATCTGGGATCTTGTAATCTTGTAATCTTGTAATCTAGTAATCTTGGATCTTGAAATCTTGTAATCTTGGATCTTGTAATCTTGTAATCTTGGATCTTGTAATCTTGGATCTTGTAATCTTGGATCTTGTAATCTTAGATCTTGTAATCTTGTATCTTGTAATCTTGGATCTTGTAATCTTGTATCTTGTAATCTTGTAATCTTGGATCTTGTAATCTGGGATCTTGTAATCTTGTAATCTAGTAATCTTGAATCTTGTAATCTTGTATCTTGTAATCTTGGATCTTGTAATCTTGTATCTTGTAATCTTGTAAACTTGGATCTTGTAATCTTGTAATCTTGGATCTTGTAATCTTGTAATCTTGGATGTTGTAATCTTCGATCTTGTAATCTTGGATCTTGTAATCTTGGATCTTGTCATCTCGGATCTTTTAATCTTGCAATCTTGGATCTTGTAATCTTGGATCTTGTAATCTGGGATCTTGTAATCTTGTAATCTAGTAATCTTGGATCTTGAAATCTTGTAATCTTGTAATCTTGGATCTTGTAATCTTGGATCTTGCAATCTTGGATCTTGTAATCTTAGATCTTGTAATCTTGTAATCTTGGATCTTGTAATCTTGGATCTTGTAATCTTGGATCTTGTAATCTTGGATCTTGTAATCTTGGATGTTGTAATATTGTAATCCTGGATCTTGTAATCTTGGATGTTGTAATATTGTAATCTTGGATCTTGTAATCCTGGATCTTGTATCTTGTAATCTTGGATCTTGTAATCTTGGATCTTGTAATCTTGTATCTTGTAATCTTGGATCTTGTATCTTGTAATCTTGGATCTTGTAATCTTGGATCTTGTATCTTGTAATCTTGGATCTTGTAATCTTGGATCTTGTAATATTGTAATCTTGGATCTTGTAATCTTGTAATCATGGATCTTGTAATATTGTAATATTGTAATCTTGGATCTTGTAATCTTGGATCTTGTAATCTTGGATCTTGTAATCTTGTAATCTTGCAATCCTTGGATCTTGTAATCTTGGATCTTGTAATCATGGATCTTGTAATCTTGGATCTTGTAATCTTGGATCTTGTAATCTTGTAATCATGGATCTTGTAATCTTGTAATCTTGTAATCTTGGATCTTGTAATCTTGTAATCTTGGATCTTGTAATCTTGGATCTTGTAATCTTGGATCTTGTAATCTTGTAATCTTGCAATCCTTGGATCTTGTAATCTTGGATCTTGTAATCTTGGATCTTGTAATCTTGTATCTTGGATCTTGTAATCTTGTAATCTTGGATCTTGTAATCTTGTAATCTTGGATCTTGTAATCTTGGATCTTGTAATCTTGTATCTTGTAATCTTGGATCTTGTAATCTTGTATCTTGTAATCTTGTGTCTTGTAATCTTGGATCTTGTAATCTTGGATCTTGCAATCTTGTAATCTTGTGTCTTGTAATCTTGTAATCTTGGATCTTGTAATCTTGTATCTTGTAATCTTGTGTCTTGTGATCTTGGATCTTGTAATCTTGTATCTTGGATCTTGTAATCTTGGATCTTGTAATCTTGGATCTTGTAATCTTGTAATCTTGGATCTTGTAATCTTGGATCTTGTAATCTTGGATCTTGTAATCTTGTGTCTTGTAATCTTGGATCTTGTAATCTTGGATCTTGCAATCTTGTAATCTTGTATCTTGTAATCTTGTATCTTGTAATCTTGTGTCTTGTAATCTTGGATCTTGTAATCTTGTATCTTGTAATCTTGGATCTTGTAATCTTGGATCTTGTAATCTTGGATCTTGTAATATTGTAATCTTGTAATCTTGGATCTTGTAATCTTGTAATCTTGGATCTTGTAATCTTGGATCTTGTGATCTTGTAATCTTGTAATCCTGCAATCCTTGGATCTTGTAATCTTGTAATCTTGGATCTTGTAATCTTGTAATATTGGATGTTGTAATCTTCGATCTTGTAATCTTGGATCTTGTAATCTTGGATCTTGTAATCTTGTAATCTTGGATCTTGTAATCTTGTAATCTTGGATTTTGTAATCTTGGATCTTGTAATCTTGTATCTTGTAATCTTGTAATCTTGGATCTTGTAATCCTGTAATCTTGTAATCTTGTAATCTTGGATCTTGTAATCTTGGATCTTGTAATCTTGTAATATTGGATGTTGTAATCTTTGATCTTGTAATCTTGGATTTTGTAATCTTGGATTTTGTAATCTTGGATCTTGTAATCTTGCAATCTTGGATCTTGT
The DNA here is from genome assembly GCF_964187855.1 of Myxine glutinosa. Taxonomy (NCBI): domain Eukaryota; kingdom Metazoa; phylum Chordata; class Myxini; order Myxiniformes; family Myxinidae; genus Myxine; species Myxine glutinosa. Next base: position 100,950,267 of record NC_136267.1, read on the forward strand.
AATCTTGGATCTTGTAATCTTGGAATCTGGGATCTTGTAATCTTGTAATCTTGTAATCTAGTAATCTTGGATCTTGAAATCTTGTAATCTTGGATCTTGTAATCTTGTAATCTTGGATCTTGTAATCTTAGATCTTGTAATCTTGTAATCTTGGATCTTGTAATCTTGGATCTTGTAATCTTGTATCTTGTAATCTTGTAATCTTGGATCTTGTAATCTGGGATCTTGTAATCTTGTATCTTGTAATCTTGGATCTTGTAATCTTGTATCTTGTAATCTTGTAAACTTGGATCTTGTAATCTTGTAATCTTGGATCTTGTAATCTTGTAATCTTGGATGTTGTAATCTTCGATCTTGTAATCTTGGATCTTGTAATCTTGGATCTTGTCATCTCGGATCTTTTAATCTTGCAATCTTGGATCTTGTAATCTTGGATCTTGTAATCTTGGATCTTGTAATCTGGGATCTTGTAATCTTGTAATCTTGGATCTTGAAATCTTGTAATCTTGTAATCTTGGATCTTGTAATCTTGGATCTTGCAATCTTGGATCTTGTAATCTTAGATCTTGTAATCTTGTAATCTTGGATCTTGTAATCTTGGATCTTGTAATCTTGGATCTTGTATCTTGTAATCTTGGATCTTGTAATCTTGGATGTTGTAATATTGTAATCCTGGATCTTGTAATCTTGGATGTTGTAATATTGTAATCTTGGATCTTGTAATCCTGGATCTTGTATCTTGTAATCTTGTATCTTGTAATCTTGGATCTTGGATCTTGTAATCTTGGATCTTGTAATCTTGTATCTTGTAATCTTGGATCTTGTATCTTGTAATCTTGGATCTTGTAATCTTGGATCTTGTATCTTGTAATCTTGGATCTTGTAATCTTGGATCTTGTAATCTTGTAATCTTGGATGTTGTAATATTGTAATCCTGGATCCTGGATCTTGTAATCTTGTAATCTTGGATGTTGTAATCTTGGATCTTGTAATCTTGGATGTTGTAATATTGTAATCCTGGATCCTGGATCTTGTAATCTTGTAATCTTGGATGTTGTAATATTGTAATCTTGGATCTTGTAATCTTGTAATCTTGGATGTTGTAATATTGTAATCTTGTAATCTTGGATGTTGTAATATTGTAATCCTGGATCTTGTAATCTTGTAATCTTGGATGTTGTAATATTGTAATCTTGGATCTTGTAATCCTGTATCTTGTAATCTTGGATCTTGTAATCCAAAGTAGATCTTGTACTTGCAACAACTGCTTTGTCATCTGCAAATCTAACTGATTTTAATGTTCTTTCCCCCCCTCCGCCAATTTTAACACCATATTCAGTCTTCAAGCACTTCTTCAATCATTGCTTCTGCATATACATTGAAGAGGACTGGTGATAACACCCTTGTCAAACTCGTCCTCTGATTACACATGGTTCTGACTCCACGTTGGCTACTCTCACTGTTTGTCCCATGTGCAGACTTCTTATGAGTCGTCTATCTCTCTAATCTATGTCAATGTCTTTCAGCACTCTCAAGAGCTTAATCCAGTGTCAAGAGCTTAATGGATTGCTTTTTTAAAGAATCTTCAAAAGAAACATAATATATACAGTACTTCCTGTCCAAACTCTAAACTGCATTCACTCATGAATCTCATGATGCCAAATGCCTCTCTCATCTCTCTTCCTCCCTGGAATCCAAACTGATAGTCTCGATGTAGTTCTGCACCTTCCCATCCACTTTCTTTATTACTATTCCCAACACTAACTTCGATGCATGGACAATCAGGTAAATTATACGAAAGTCAGAACATCGACATGGCTTTGCCTTATTTGTTAGGGTGATCAAATTATTGTCTGCTTGAAGTATTCTGGCCATTCTCCTGATAAGTGAATATTTATACAAAGTTTAATGAACATCAAAGTTGTGTTCTTTGCCATGTTTTTAATCAACTCTGCAGGTATTTCATCTATTCCAGCCGATTTTCTGGTTTTAAAAATCTCATTACCTCCACCACCGAAGGACGACGGAGGTTATATTTTCACCCCTGCCTGTTTGTCTGTGAACAGGACAGCTCAGAAAGGTGTGTAGGGATTTCAAGAACATTTGGTGGAAAGTTTGGGTGTATGACGAGGATGAATTGGTTAGATTTTGGGGGAAATGCCAGATCCGGATCCGATAATTTTGTGATTCTTCACCATAGAGTGATAGGGCCAAAAACGATATATAGCACGATTTCTGAAAAAGTTATGGACGGATTATGACAAAACTTAGTGGAAAGGTTGGGTGTGTGACAAGAACAATGCGATTGGGTTTTGGTGAAGATTCAGATCCCATAATCTTTAATTATTTTAAATGATTCTTCACCATCGGTGCCAAAAACGATATATAGCACTAATTCTGAAAAAGTTTTGGACTGAAGGAACTGCGCTCCAACGCGAGTCGAAAGAATTGATGCGACCAAAGACGGAATTCGTCCGAGTTGCTTTATTGAAACAAAACAGCTCAGGTATTCTGACAAGCCCGTTTATCGGGCAGCAATATATATACACATTTATGTCGGGAAGTTTGCCCGGCAAAAGCTATACCGGGCATGTCCGGGTGTCAAGGGCGAGCCTTGGAAAAGCGAGTCTGGACCTGCCCGGGCGTGTTTGGCTGCGGCCTGGCAAGTCGAGGCTGGGCGTGCCCGGGCGCTCTGGGCGAGCCCTGGAAAGGCGATAGCGGGCATGCCCGGACGCTCTGGGCGAGCCCTGGAAAGGCGATAGCGGGCATGCCCGGACGCTCTGGGCGAGCCCTGAAAAGGCGATAGCGGGCATACCCGGACGCTCTGGGCGAGCCCTGGAAAGGCGAGAGCGGGCATGCCCGGGAAAGACGAGACCGGGCGTGCCCGGGAGGTTCGGGCGTGCCCGGGAACAGTGAGTCCGGGCATGCCCGGGAGAGGCGCGTCTGGCCGTGTTCTGGCCGGTGCAAGGCGATTGTGTGCATCCAGCGGTAACCGCTACACACGCCCCTCCAGAATCGACCTGCACCGGCAGGGTCAATTTAAGGGGGGTCCGGATGACCCGGCCGAAGCGACCCCTGGAGGGTCATGGGGAGGGGTCCGACGTGGTGGTGGGTGGTCGAGCGGGGGGAACTGTGGACGGGGGGCGGCCTCGCCGCGGAGGAAGGGCCAACCGTGGTGGTCGGTCGACGTCCATGTGCGCCGGTTTGAGGCGGTCCACAGAAATCCGGTCCGGGCGGCCGCCGAAGTCGACGATGAAAGACTTGTCGCCCCGTTGCAGGACCCGGAAGGGCCCGTCGTACGGCGGCCGGAGTGGCCCCCGGTGCGCGTCATGACGCACAAAGACGTACTCCGCTGTGCGAAGCGCCGGGGGGACGTAGGACTGGGGGCCACCGTGGCGGGACGTCGGCACGGGGGCAAATCGTCGGGCGGCCTCCTGGAGGTCCGAGCGCTGGCGAGCGGCGGACCAGGGACTGGTAGCGTCGGGCACGAATTCGCCCGGGACGCAGAGCGGCTGGCCGTAGACGAGCTCGGCGGCGGACGCCTGGAGGTCTTCCTTGGGCGCCGTGCGAAGGCCCAAAAGGACCCACGTCAGCCGGTCGGCCCAACCGTCGTCCTGAAGGCCGGCCATGAGTGCGGCCTTCATGGAGCGGTGAAACCGCTCGCACAACCCGTTGGCTTGGGGGTGGTAGGCCGTGGTGCGGTGCAGCGTGATCCCCAACGAACGTGCGACCGCGCCCCAAAGCTCAGACGTGAACTGTGGGCCGCGGTCGGACGAGATGTCCGCTGGTGCGCCGAAGCACGTGACCCAGGTGGTGATGAACACCTGCGCCACGTCGGCGGTGGTGGTGGAGGCGAGGGGCACGGCCTCCGGCCACCTGGTGGTCCTGTCCACCATGGTGAGCTGGTGGGTGAACCCCCGCGAGGGGGGCAGGGGACCCACCAGGTCCACGTGGACGTGGTCGAAACGCCGTTCAGGCATGGCGAAAGGTGCCAGCGGGGCCTGGGTGTGGCGGTGGACCTTGACCCGCTGGCAGGCCGTGCAGGCATTGGCCCAGTCGCGGATGTTTCGTCGAAGGCCGTGCCAGACGAAACGCGCCGACACCAGCTTCTGAGAAGCTTTCCGGCCCGGGTGAGAAAGGCCGTGGATGGAGGCGAAGATGCGGCGCTGCCAGGAAACGGGCACGATGGGGCGAGCTGGCCCTGGGAGACGTCGCAGAGCAGGACGGTGCCCGCGAAGGGAATGTCGGCCAGGCGGAGGCCCGTGTCCGCCGCACGGAGTGCTTGCACCGAGGCGTCGGTGGTCTGGTCGGCCGCCATGAGCGCGAAGTCCACGCCGAGGTGGACCGCATTCGCGCTGGCCCGAGAAAGACAGTCTGCCACGGCGTTGTCTTTGCCGGCGACGTGCCGGATGTCTGTGGTGAACTCCGACACGGCGGAGAGGTGGCGCTGCTGGCGGGCCGACCTCGGCTCCGTGACCTTAGCCATTGCGTAGACCAACGGCTTGTGGTCGACGAAAGCCGTGAACGAGCGGCCCTCCAGGAGGTGTCGGAAATGTCGAACGGCCAGGAATAGCCCGAGCAGCTCGCGGTCGAACGTGCTGTAGTTTAACTCGTTCGGCCGAGGTTGCCGGCTGAAAAAAGCGAGTGGCTGCCAAACCCCGTCCACCCATTGCTCATGGACGGCGCCCACCGCGTAATTGGAGGCGTCCGTAGTGAGGGCAATGGGCACGTTGAGCACCGGGTGAGCCAGCAGCGTTGCGTCGGCGAGGGCCCGTTTGGCGCTGGCGAAGGCTGCGTCCATGGCCGCGGACCAAACAATGTCATGCTTGGCCGGCTTGCCCCGGAGGGCCTCGTAAAGGGGCCGCATGAGCTGAGCAGCGCGGGGCATGAATCGGTGATAAAAATTCACCATGCCGAGGAACTCTTGGAGGGCCTTGATGGAACGGGGACGCGGGAACATGGTGATGGCCTCGACCTTGGTCGGCAGCGGCACGGCCCCGGTCTTGGTGATGCGGTGGCCCAAAACGTCAACGGTCGTCGCGCCGAAGTGGCATTTGACCGGGGTGACAATTAAGCCGTGCTCGCTGAGGCGACCGAACAGTGTTCGGAGGTGGAGGAGGTGCTCGGCGCGGGACGTGCTGGCGACGAGGATATCGTCCAGATAGACGAAAAGAAATGGCAGGTCGCGCAGCACGCCGTCCATCAAGCGCTGGAACGCCTGGGCCGCTTTCTTGAGGCCAAACGGCATCCGCAAAAATTTGAACAGGCCGAACGGCGTGATGACGGCCGTCTTCGGGATGTCGGCCGCCCGGACAGGTACCTGGTGGTAGCCCCGTATCAGGTCAATTTTCGAAAAGATGACCCGTCCCGCCAAACGGGCGGAAAAGTCCTGAATATGCGGGATCGGGTACCTGTCGGGGGTGGTAGCATCGTTGAGACGGCGGTAGTCGCCACACGGGCGCCATCCACCCCCCGGCTTTGGCACGATGTGCAGTGGCGAGGCCCACGCGCTATCGGAGCGCCGCACGATGCCGAGGTGCTCCAACGCGTCGAACTCGGCCTTCGCCACGGCGAGCTTGGCCGGGTCGAGGTGGCGGGCCCTGGCGTAGACCGGCGGGCCCGTAGTGGGTATGTGGTGCTCAATCCCGTGCCGCACCGCGACGGCCGAAAATGTCGGCCGCGTGAGGGCCGGGAATTCCGCGAGCAGGCGAGCGAACTCGTTCGCTGCCGGGAGGGCGCACGCCAGTTCGGTCGGCGCGGAGCTGCTCATCGTGCACGCCAGGGAGCTGAAGGTCTCGGCGTTGACAAGGCGACGACGTTTGACGTCGACCAGCAGCCCGTGCGCGCAGAGGAAGTCGGCGCCCAGCAAAGCCATGGGGACGCAGGCGGTCACAAAAGTCCATTGAAAACGCTGGCTGCCGAAGCAGAGGGTGACAATGCGTGGGCCAAAAGTGCGTATGGCCGAGCCATTAGCAGCGACCAAAGAGGGGCCGCAAACGGCGTCCCGCCTGTCCTGCTCGGAGGCGGGTATGACGCTCAGTTGGGCGCCGGTGTCACACAGGAAACGCCGCCCAGACGCTTTGTCCCGAATAAACAGCAAGTTGCCCGAGTGGCCGGCGCTCATGGCTGGGAATGAACGCCGGCCCGGCCGTTTCCCGACCTGCCGAAAGTGCACGGGGGCCGGCACGTCCGAGCCTTGTGTCCGAACCTGGCGTGGTAATAACACCACGCCCGGTCAGGTGGAGGCCCCGGCCGTCGTGTCGGAAGCGGGCGGTGCGGCGTGGCGGCCGCCAGTTGCACCGGCAGTTCGGCCTCCAACCGCGCAGGGCGCTCGGGCGTCGTGGGCGTCGCCTCGGATGGCGGCGGGCTCCAGGTAACCGCGCCGATGTGCTGGCCCGCCGAGGAGATCTTATCGGCTTCCCTGGCGAGGGCGCGGGAATCCGTGATCAACGTGCCAGCCAGGGCGAGGCGTACCGACCGGGTGAGGCAGCTGGCGAAGGAACAGCTCGCGGAACAGAAAATCCGGAGAGTGCTCACCGAGCAATGAGAGCATATAGTCCATGCGCTCTGACGGGCGCGTGTCGCCGAGCTCGGGCAGAGCAAGCAGGCGCCGTGCGCGTGCTGCCGGTGAGAGGGCGAAAGCGTCGAGGAGGAGTGTCTTCAGCGCGTCGTATTTGTCAGCAGCCGGTGGGTGCTCGAGGAGGCTCAAGGCGCGGGCCGCGGTGGCGGAACCGAGCGCCGCCACAACATGGTGGAAGCAGGTGTCGTCCGCGGTGATGCCTCGCAGGGCGAACTGAGAGTCCGCCTGAGCGAACCAAACAGCCGCGTGAGCCTCCCAGAAGGTAGGCAGTTTAAGCGTCACTGCCGTATCCATGTCGGTAGGTCACCAATGAAGGAACTGCGCTCCAACGCGAGTCGAAAGAATTGACGCGACCAAAGACCGAATTCGTCCGAGTTGCTTTATTGAAACAAAACAGCTCAGGTATTCTGACAAGCCCGTTTATCGGGCAGCAATATATATACACATTTATGTCGGGAAGTTTGCCCGGCAAAAGCTATACCGGGCATGCCCGGGTGTCAAGGGCGAGCCTTGGAAAGGCTAGTCTGGACCTGCCCGTGCGTGTTTGGCTGCGGCCTGGCAAGTCGAGGCTGGGCGTGCCCGGGCGCTCTGGGCGAGCCCTGGAAAGGCGATAGCGGGCATGCCCGGACGCTCTGGGCGAGCCCTGAAAAGGCGATGGCGGGCATGCCCGGACGCTCTGGGCGAGCCCTGGAAAGGCGAGAGCGGGCATGCCCGGGAAAGACGAGACCGGGCGTGCCCGGGAGGTTCGGGCGTGCCCGGGAACAGTGAGTCCGGGCATGCCCGGGAGAGGCGCGTCTGGCCGTGTTCTGGCCGGTGCAAGGCGATTGTGTGCATCCAGCGGTAACCGCTACAGGACGATCATTAATATTTTTTGGCATCTATCAGTTTATCGATCTTTCTTTCAATCATTTTTGAATGAAGGGCATTGACAAAACTTGGTGGATGAGTTGAGTAGGTGACAAGAACAAGCCGATTAGATTTTGGTTCAGACCCGAATCCAGGTCTGGCCTATCAGTCGGATACAAAAATAAGCTGTTCAGCCTGGCGGAGTATGTGCGCTACCAAGTGCGGTTCTAGTTTATTGCTGTTATTATCTCACTATTTAACATTTCTGGTCCAATAAAATCGGTGTCAACATTAGTCTCTTTTTCTATCTCAATCATTTCAGATTTTTCACATTGTTCTTCAATATGCTCGTGCCATTTCTTTCTTATTTCATCAGGGGTTGTTAATAAGATACCTTCCTTACTCCCTATTGCTGCTGTTTTCAGTCCTTTATGTTCAGCGCTTATTGCGGTCCATATATTAATAGTTTCTCTAATTATTTTTTTGAAGTTTTAAGAACAAGTGGGAAGGAAAATATGGTTAATTTGGAAAGCCGTCAGTGCATAAACAATATGCTGCATTACCATTTTCTATGCGATAGGGGGACCCAATTGCTAGGACTTTTGATGTCCTGTGCTTCAATGGATTCATTCAAAAAATGGCTAAATATAGTTGTTGAAAATTTTTGAGTGGGGATGGGGTTGGGGTCACCACTGTAACGTTTTAAGTTGGGGGAGCAAAGTAGCTGATTGGCAGAAGGAAAAGGAAGCAGGGATAAGATGATTTGCATGAGGAGTAAGGCAGAACTTGGGGAAAATTAATGGAGATACATTTTCAATGAATTGCCTTATTACAGAGATTTTTTTTTTTTTTTTTGTGTACAAGATCGAGGCTCGTGAAAGAGCTAACATTAATCACACAGAAAGACAAACTGACGCATAAAACATATAACATCGGGAGCGGTAGACAAGATGGGGAGAGAGGGGGAAGGAAGATATATTTTAAAGGACTTCTCATTATCTAAACTTGTACTGAAAGTATTAATAAGATGTGGCAGAAATGGGGAAAGTATCGGACCGACTCGCAAGAAAGTGCTCTTGGAAAACCAAAAAGACATAATGACTACCGGTACCACTTTACCACTTTTCATCTCATCACAGATGCTTTATTAGTGTATTTGAATAATTGCATTGCACTTATAGTAAGGGCATTTTTTGAGATATTTCACAAATCTGTTAACTAAATTGTTAGCAAAAAATTTCTTCACCAATATGTTTGTAAAGGTGTGTAATAACATGTGTTGAAATGTTGAAGTTCAACTCCCGTGGGAAACCCAAAAAAAAGCTGTTGAATTCGGGTACCGAAAAATTATTTTCTAGAATTTTTATTTTTTTTAATCGGCCCTTAAGTAACTTAAGAGGGATCAAATAAGGGTTTTTCATGATTCTGAGTTGATTGTTAACATTTATATTTTCACTTTTACATTTACACACAAAGTAGCTTTTATTTCACATACATATATAATACTCAAGAGTTATTTCTCATTCACAATGTCAGAAGTTTCAACAGTCATTGTCTATGTCTTCTTCAGACTCAACAACATCATGACTGCAGTTTCTGCATGTAATGCCATTACAGACTCCACAGGCTGAGATGCACGTGACCCCATTCTTCTTGCAGCTGCATCGCCGGTTGCTGCAATCTCCATGACAATTACAGCTCGTGAACTGCAATAGCTCCTCAGGAGCCGTGGGGTCCAGTGTTGGAACTGGCTCATACCCATGCACACCTATTGTCCATCCATAGTCACTGGGGTTCAGAGACATGCTCTGTAGAAGGATCCAGTCCCGGGTCTGCAGGTAGGCACGGAGTGAATGTTGTGCAGCTGCACCCTCTGTTGGAGGTAGAGTCTCTGGTTTGATCACTCCTCAGTGATCTCAGTGTATCCCAGCCGGTGGAACTTGTTGAGCATCCATTTTGACCCAAATCTATGATCAAGTTGTATGGCAAGCCCCATTTGGTGTGGCAATACTCCAGACCGAGGTCGACAGGCCTTAATAAAATTCTGCCCCCAAACGGCAACTCTTTCGTCTGTCTTGACAATCGGTCTCAAGATCATCTGAAGGCTTTCAGGAACAAGTGTCAGCTGACTATCGATGTCAGTCATACTGTGTGTGGTGGGGTATGACTTTGGACCTAAATCAATCAAGGCAATATCATTGGATATGAACTTGAGTGCCGTCTTTATGATCTGAGTCTTCTCATCTCCATGGTCAAGATTAGCATGATGCCCTCGCAGAATATTGTCGGTGCCATCTTTGAGACAGAGTACATCTGCCCTTCTTTCCTGTGTTGTGAAATACAAGGTGTCTTCGTATTTCTCTAGAAGTTTTATCTTTAGCCAATGCTTTGAATAAGAAAGGCTCTTCTCTGGTGACTGATCAAACTCCTGCAGCTTTTCATGGACTTGGTCCATGTTCATTACCCCATGCTCTAATTCTGAGTCTAACCATTCGCAGAATTCAATAAAAACTGCCTCTCGCTCCTCATCAATACTCCTCTGTCCTCTCTTCCTTTTTCCTTCCTCATCAGTCTTGGACAAACTGTCACCTCTCGCAAACATAAGTTTGCATCGCAAATGGTACAGTGTTTCTTCTGCTACCAAGTCGTTGATCCCTTCCAGGCGTCCAGTGACTTCAGTGCCCCAGTCATCCCCGCGACTCCGTGCTGTCTACAGCAAGCTTGCCTTCAGTGTATCTGCAGTCAAATTATCTGGCACTCTGTATTTCTTTCTAGCTTGTGCTGGATTATTTTTGTAGAGCTGGGCTGGTTGGTTGCAAAGAATGCATACATCCTTATACAGGAGGTCAACTGACTGTGATCTTCTAGAACTGCAGCCAGTTGATGAACTGAACTCACAAGTAGTGCGTCTTCTCTTCAACTTTGATGACTCTTTCTCTGCCTTTGATGCTTGAGCTGACTTCTTGGTGGTTGCAACAAAGTTGTTGTACAGATCATTTTTACACTTCTGGTGGTACCTCAGTTTTCCTTCCTTTTGAGCCTCCTTCATACGTTCCACAACAGTAACATTTTCGACAGTTTCTGCTTGTTTCAATAAAGTTGAGTATCCCTTTGGAGTTGCCTGTATGAGCCTTTCAGCTGGTGTATCCGAGCGTGCACAGATGAAGCAATTGAGCACAGGTGGAGTAACGTCTTCATCCATATTGCTAGACTCCATGTCCTGCAAAGTAGAAAATGAGATATATTTAGAAATTATTTTTCCACAAAGGAGTGTCTGTGGTGAAATATAAATGTTAACAATCAACTCAGAATCATGAAAAACCCTTATTTGACCCCTCATAAGTTACTTAAGGGCCGATTTAAAAAAATAAAAATTCTCGAAAATAATCTTTCGGTACCCGAATTCAACAGCTTTTTTTCTGGGTTTCCCACGGGAGTTGACCTTCAACATTTTAACACATGTTATTACACACCTTTACAAACATATTGGTGAAGACATTTTTTGGTAACAATTTAGTTAACAGATTTTCATATGTTTCCCTTACTATTACTACAGCAACAACAACAACAACAGGTATTTTAAGGCCATTTTGCCTGCAAGAGCGGGGGTTTGCCTTGCGGTCCCCATGACAATCTTCTCCATTTTGCCCTATTTTGTGCATCTCTCCTTGTTAACCCCCTTGCCCGCATTTCTTCTTCGACCATCTTTAGCCAAGTCTTTCTCGGTCTTCCCGTCCTCTACTTCCTTCTACATTCATTTTCATCACTCTTCTCAACCAGTCACTTTCATCCTTCCTCAACACATGACAAAACCATCTCAACCTGTTCCTCTTCACAGCATCCATCACAGGCTCTATTCCCATCATCTTTCGCAATTCATCATTTGTCTTCCTCTCTCTCAACGACACTCCGCACATCCACCGAACTATTCGCATTTCCACCCTTTCCAGCCTTCGTTTCTGCTCTACATTCATTACCCATGTCTCGCTCCCACAAATCATAACACTTCTCACACATGCAGCAAATCTTAGAAAAAGTCCTTTATTGTCCTTTATTTATATTGCCCATCAAATCGTCCTTTATTGCACTTACTAATCTTAGAAAACTGGTGTTACAAAAACTAGTAAGTTTCCCGTGCCCGCACGGGATTCTCAGCGGTGTAGGGATGGGGGCAGTCAAAAAAGCAAATGGCGTCTCGTGTCATCGAGCCGGAATTCTGGGAGCAACAATTCACATTTATTGCCACATTTGATGTTCCGGTAGTGTAAATGCTCTAATGGGGGTGTGGTGCTCCATTAAAACTGTTTGTTCAATATATGTAGCTTTTTGATACCGAGGGTCTGTAATTAAAATTCGTATTGGTGTCAAAGTCCGTGACCAATTGCAAATTAATAGTAGGATGGGAGCACATCAATTTGAGAATGGGTAAAGACAGTGTGAATCTATATATAAAAGGAGCCAAGTTTCTCCGGTCTTTAATGCTGCATTGTAAAGAGTTTCTGTTGTCGTACAATAATACAAATGGTACCGTTGGAAAGGTAAAAATCGATTTGCTTGGTTGGAAAGTTAGTAATCTATTTCTTTGAACAAAAAATTCATTCTTTTAATCACAAACTTGCCGGTTTTTAAAGTCTATTTTTCCTAGATTGAAGAAGAAGAAGCGGGACAGTTTTGGCATTAATGTGGCAGTTCCAACGCTAAGATTTATTATTTTACAACAGCAGGAACCCTTTACAAGGACATGGGAGGAGCGCACACAAGAAAATATAGCAATACTTCGCAAATCAATAGAAAAAAACATAAAAGTAGATGGAAGGAGCACACAAACATCAACAACCACAGCTACCACAACAACAACAATTCCATCTTATAAAAGATCTGTTTCCATGTGTTTTACTTTGTTTTACATCCACATTGACACCCACAGATAGACATGCAATATGTTTGTCAAGTACAGCATGCTGTCTTATGATTAAACCATCAGGGAAGAGACAGGAGGCACGCCAAGTAATACTAAAGGCACTATTACAGTTTTTTACGATTGCTTAAACACGATTTTGAAAACAGGGCCCATTTTGTCAAAACACTACACACAATTCACACAACCACACACACAAGTAGCAGAACACCTCAGATCCTTTGCAAAATGAAACACTCTTGTAAAAACTATACACTCATTTATAAAAACCATATTCTGTTACCATATGAAACACACACGTTTCATATGACTTAATTCTGTTTGAACCAGTTACACACTGCTGTTGCGAACCTAAAACACTTTTAGCAATTCTACTTCTCAGTGATTAGAGTACTGCAAGGGAAGCACACAGAGAAAGTGCAAATATACAATAAATTCACCAAACACCACACAAGACCAATGCTGCAGACCGATGAAAATATAATTTATTTCTCTCCATATACCCAAATCAGTCAACATGTCAACATGGAGAATCACAACAAAACATGTCCCAGTTTTCATGCTACTACAGTAGTGTGCATAACACTGTAAGCTCAACAAATATCAGACAAACATAAAATACTGTATCCAGTACAGTTACAATTACAGTAAAAAGAAAAAAAAATCTGAAAAAAACTGAAAATACAGTACAGAAAATACCAGACATTATCCCTTCGCCTAGCTGGATCTGGCCAGAGAATTTCATCAACATCACAGGCGACATCCTGATTGGCAAGACAACGTGGGAAGAACCGTCTCGAATGTCGGATCCATCCTTGCACAGCTGCGGCGTCGATTTGGTCACAGGCCTCCTCCATGGCCTGAATGAGGGGTACCTGAGCCTGGGGCCGGAGATCGTAAACCCTCCACCGCCATGCCGAGAAAAACTCTTCGATTGGGTTTAGAAACGGAGAGTATGGTGGAAGGTCTTGTACTGTAAACTGTGGATGGTGTTGAAACCAGTTCTGGACCAGAGCAGAGCGGTGGAACGCCACATTGTCCCAGACGACAATGTATTGCATCTGGTGCATTTGGTTTACTGCTGTGACGATGTTGTGCAATCGGTCCAAAAATGTGAGAATGTGAGGTGTGTTGTAAGGGCCCATATCGGCATGACGGAGGAGGACCCCAGTCGGTGTAATGGCAGCGCAAAGGGTGATGTTACCCCCACGTTGCCCTGGGACATTGATTATAGCCCTGTGGCCAATGATATGTCTGCCTCTCCTTCTTGCTTTTGTGAGGTTGAACCCTGCCTCATCTATGTATATGGAGTCATGCGGGATTTCCTCAGCATCCATCTGTAAAACTCTCTGAAATACAGTGAAAGACAAGATTGTGCAGTTCAGCATAGATCTAGTATACAGTAAATTTACATGTAAAAAGGTTACGTGTGCAGTATGCAACATCACAGTGCTAAAGTGAACAATACGTACCTCCACATACTCATGCCGCAGCTGTTTGACCCTCTCTGAATTCCGCTCAAAAGGCACTCGATAACCTTGTTTCATTTGAACCTGATGTCCTTTCAGGATGCGTGCCAGTGTTGACAGAGAGACCTGATGGACAGTATTGAAAATGGCATGGTCACCGATAATGTTGGCTTGAATTTCTCTGAGCCTGATAGCATTATTGGCCAAAACCATGTTTATGATCTCTCTCTCTTGTTCTTGCGTGAACATGGGCCCCCTTCCTCCTTGTCGTTCTCGACCCTCAATCCTATGTAGAAAAAAATACATGTAACCTACTGTAAATGTCACAGGAAGGGGTATCAAAAGTGCTGATATGGTGCATGCAATAAGCAGCTGATTACTGTAAACTGTCGACAGAGTTTAGTTTACCTGTTTTCTTGTCGAAATGTCCTAATGACAGATGCCACTGTATATCTGCTAAGATTTGGCTGAACTCTTAGTCCAGCCTCCCTCAGCGCCAATCCGTGGTTCACGACATGGTCAACTAGTGTTGCGCGAATTTCATTTGATAAATTTGGTCCTCTTCTTCTTTGAGCACGTTCTCCTCCTGCTTCAGGTCTTCCTCTTCCTCTACCTCCTTCTCCTCCTCCGTGGATTCCCCCTATCACCCTCACTCTTCGTCTTCTGACTCCTTCCATTTTGGTTGAAGACAGGTGAACTCACCTGCTGCATTTTTATAGTGCTTAAACCTGATTGGTGTGTCTACAATTAAGCAATCGTGTGTTTGCGCACCTGCTGGCTGTGTTTAACCGATTGGCTCGTAGGTGTGGTAATTTGACAGTCCGTGCTTTGGAATTGCAAGGATGTGACATCATGATATACTTCTGTGTCTAATGTATACAAGTGTGTTTAGTGTTTTGCAAATCACTGTGTGTATTGTTTTGTAAAAGGTGTGAGGCTGACATTGTGCTTATAGTGGTGCAAATCTGGGCCGATGTTTTGCTCCTTGAGTGTAAGGTTTTGATAATTGTGTAATACTTTTGATTTTAGTGTTTATGCAATCGGAAAAAACTGTAATGTGTGTGTGTGTGTGTGTGTGTGTGTGTGTGTGTGTGTGTGTGTGTGTGTGTGTGTGTGTGTGTGTGTGTGTGTGTTGTGTGTGTGTGTGTGTGTGTGTGCAGATACAGGTAATTGGCTATATGAATGGCCAAATTACACCTGCAAGCATGGAGTTTGCAGGGCGAGTCGGTTTCTTGGCTCCAATGCCTAAACTCTCTGCATCCATCTTCATCAATCGCTCCACTGTCGATGATGCTGGCACTTACAACTGCCTAGTCAATAATATAGCAGATTCAGGTGGAGGGGGAACAGGTGTCCGTCACCTCTCCGTTCTTGGTGAGTACTAAAATATCCCTGGGCCACTCTGGTGAAGAATACAGAATGGAAACTTGGAAATGATTACATTGATGGGGTAGGGGCTTTGGGGGTGGGGGAATAAAAGGGGAGGTTTTCTTTTATATTCCTTCAAAGTTACAAAATCCTTCTCAGTATAGATTACATTTGTTGGAAATTTGCATTATTGCAATGCATTATGGGATCACTCGTTTCTCCAATTGTGAATGTTCTAGTTATAAACATGATGTTGAGTGCTATTGACTTCGATTTCCATTGTTGTCTGAATTGAAGTACAGTAGAGGTTATAATGTGCTGCCGTGAAATGGGGTGAATAGGGACAGCAAGGTGAATAGGGACACAAACTGAAAAAAAGTTCGGAAACTTTTTTCTCTGAAAATTGATAACCATACTGATTTGTTCATATTTGGGTTGAAAGTGTTCTCTTGTTTTTTTAAAAAGCAACTTATAGTCCCTATTAATTCCATATATGGGTTAAATAGGAATAAATAGGATTTTTATGGCTGTCCCTATTCACCCCGTTTTACGGGTGAATAGGGACAGTCACTAATATAAAAAAATAATAATAAAGGAGTCACGGCAGAAAGATGTGTTATTATGTGTGCCAATGACCAATGGTGAAACCACACCAACCAATCAATACCAAAACCAAGTATTGTATTAATGTCACACAAGAATAACAACTTGCACAAGTGCAATATTAATCAATTGCACAACAAATATCATGTCATTCCTATGATGGTACCATCAGTTTCTTACTCGATAACTCACGGTGCTCCACGTGAGTGAAATGTAACATTCCCAAAGTCACTGTCCCGGCACCAGGCCAAAGTCGATCCACGCTCCGGTGATCACAAGAAAAAAGTCGTATCGAGACCAGAACCCCGGGCGGCTGACAGTCAATGCTGCCGAAGGGCCCTTGGGTGGGTGTCGGGCCGACGTCGGTCAGGCAAAGGTGCACCCAAAAGGCGACTGGGAATTCTCACCTTTGGTTCACCAGACAATGACGCTGGTATGAATGTTCAGCGGCTCCCAAACGGAGAGCCGCGAATTCCCAATCGAAATCCACATTACACACGCGAACCAGGCTAACGGCTGGGGCGCGGTGAAATGGCTGGAGCGAGGTGAAAAGGCTGGAGCGAGCCGAAATGGCGGAAGGGCCCGTAATGGAGGAGTACCTGCTCTCCAACAACGATTCACTTTGGAATCAACCGCAAAACCCGTCACGCAGGTTTATCTGTCACAGCGATCACGACTATGTCACAGGAATCCCTTTCCCGGGAAAACCAATCTTCGCTCGTGACCCACGTTCGCCAGCGTCCGCTCGATACCTCAAAGCAGCTCGGCCTTTCTCCCGACCTCACTTGCTCCGCTTTCGCTTCCTCTTCTTCTTCTTCTTCTGGTTTCTCCCGATCCATTTCCTTTTTCTTTTAAAACACGAATTTTTCCTTTTGAAGACAGTTATCTCCATTTCACTCAAACTATACCAATAATAGTACATGGAACTAACAATGCTTCCAGTGGATGAAAACCACAAAGACGGAAGTGACGAATCCGTAACACAAGGTAGAGGACGGACAAAGTTGCCTGATGGCCCATTGCATTTCTGAACAGCATCATAGAATGTTCTTCACCTGGAAAAGCAAATCTGAGGTATATGGACATCTGCTCCTCTACAAAGATTGACATACTTCTCCCACACATGTTTCATGTCATACATATTTCCCACCTTTAGGGCTGATATAATATCCAAACACAGTCCATCCACAATTGCATCCTGTTCATGATGGCCAGGTCATTGACTTTTTCCATCTATCTCTGAAATTCTATCCACCACTTAATGTGGTACTTCCCATCAGCAGCTATAATGTCAGCAGCATCTGCCAACCTCACTCTCATGGTAACTAACATCCTTTTGTGCCATTTTGATTACCTTTCCAGATACACTGAATGTTGCTGCATTGAGGAATCATTTCCCGCATAGTGTTTGGCAAAACAGACACAGATTGCGATCATACAACGGTATTCAACTGTGCTTGATGGGCTTCTGGCTTGTTTCTGGAAGTTCTTCAGGTCTTGTTTGTTGCTTTTGTAGAGATCGTTTCCTCAGACGTTTCAGCCTAACTTCAGCTTTGAATTTATAGGAGCAAGGTTTGTGCCATTTGATAAAAATTTCCTTGCCATAGTTCATTCTCAGAGAGTCTAGTTTATGATTTATTAGTCAGAATCTTTAAGCTTTCTTCTTTCATTGGCAACGTTTTAATAGCCTGGTCTTTCTATACTCTGATGGAGAGGGGTGCGGACGTTCATCGCTGTCCTCTTGGAAAATGATGCACTGTGAAATTTCATCTTCTTCCCTTTTGTGTTTGGATGGAATAGGTTACTTCACCTCCATGGCATAGTTTTCAATCAGAACCCGGAAGAAAAATTGATTTGCCTATTAGGTTACCTTCTGAAAATCTGAAATAATTAATACGGACACCATGTAAATTCAATATCAAACTGATTTTAGACACTTAATTATAAAGTTGACCTTGATACTGATCTGTAATATCAAAGGCAAGTGAAATAAATGGATATGGATTTACTATTGAGTTTCTCAAACTTCTCTTAATTCCAAAATAAGAGAAACAAAATGTATCAAGGGTATCATCTTACAAATGTCGAATGACATAGCAGAACCAGTATACTTTGTGTGAATATTTTCTTCAATATGACCTTGAAAATGACCTTTAAGGTAAAGTACTGAAATAATGTCGACATGCAGTATTTGATAATTTCAAGACAATTGTTTTTAATATGGAGTGAAGCTTTGTGGAAATGCACTGATTGGATCAGGATGCAATAGAAGAATATGAATAATAGAGAGAGGGGGGGGGGGGGTTGGGGAAAGGGAATGCCGACAGCAGTGTTGAAGGATAAAATAAAGGGAGACTGGGGCAAATAATGGCTGTGGGGAATGAGGGGTAGGGTAGGATGCATGGGATGGATACAGAAGCAAACATTCAGAAGCAAAAACTGCAAATCTAAGACCAGAAAGGAGGCGGTTGGTGAAGTGACAGGCCCGGAGACTCAGCTTTATCGTGGTGGACTTCAATAATCTTGAAGGCCTTGGTTTCCAGAGCATAAAGCTGAGCAAGGTCTGAGGCAGGGCAGGAGCCCATAGGGGCAAGCAGTACTCCATCAAGCTGTAGGTGAAGGCCTTGTAGGTGCAAAGGAGTTCAGGCGTAACAAGGAAGGACTTTGTATGATGGAGGATGCGGGGTCTGGCTTTGGAGGCCAACTTCGAAATGTGGTTTGCCTAAGAAAGATCATGGCTAATCGTGAGATCCAGGAGCTTGAAGGACTGAACTTCTTCAAGAGGATTATTAAGAAAGTAGATGGGGGAGGGTTTACCTTCAATGCCGGAGGCAGAGAATTTAGAGAGTAATGCTATCGAAAGTTCGAGATATGTCTAGAGAGACGGCCCTGGTTTCATGTCTAACATTGACGGCCTCCATCCATTTAGTGTATATGCTTATGGAAAAAAAAAACACTTCCATGTGCATTTTCAGATTAAAATTTACAAACATACATTTTTATGTTCCATTCAAATGCCGAATCAAAAAATCAATGTTTGCAATTTTTAAAATTAATTGAAATTTCCTAAATTCAAGATGGCATCAAAGATGATGGCCACCAAGACCAAACATTGCCAGATATCTTCTAATTGACATATTTAATGAACTTTGGCTCAACCCACACATTTTCTGGACCAAGCAACTCATTTTTGACAATGAAACATGTCTTAGTGCAATATTTAATGGACTTTGATGTTATATTTCACTCAAGCGGTATGTTTGACCTTGGACAAAGAGACTGAAATGTTGTGAAAAACATCATGCAAGAAATGACATTATACAGAACAAGAATAACTTACATATCAGAGCTTTTTACAGCACAAACACGTCCTGGATATAGACACAAAATTTCGGTACCCATAGAATCATGACAACAATGTAAATACAGTGTACTCAGTAATGGTATGAACTAATTTTCTTAAACACTTGTTGTGTTGCATATTTATGGCTAATTTAAATTAATATTTCACAAATGTAAAATGGCCAAAGCTGCCATAATGTGCTCATGCGAAGTACAAATTGTTTTGACACATTGTTGTTAATCAATACCAAAATCTCATACAAAATCTCATCTAGTAACAACTAAAACGGCACTTGGTAGAGCGCATATTGTATCCCACAGATAGGCCGGGTCTGGATTCGGACCTGAACTAAAACATAATCGGCTTGTTTTTGTCACCGACACAACTCATCCACCAAGTTTAGTCATAACTCATCCATAACTTTTTAAATATCATGTTATTTATCGCTTTTTTCACCCGATCTCTCGATGGTGAAGAATCACTTAAAAAATTAAATAATTATCTGATCCCGATCCACATTTGAATCTTTACCAAAAATGAATCAATTCATCCTTGTCACACATGCAAAGTCTCCCCCAAGTTTCGTCCAAATCCGTCCATAACTTTTTGAGATATCCTGCTATGTATCGTTTTTGGCCCAATCTCCCAATGGCGAAAAATCACGTAAAAATTCTAGTAGCCGGATCCGGATCTGGATCTCCACGGAAATTGAACCAATTCTTCCTTTTCACACACGCAACCTCTCCCCCAAGTTTCGTCAGAATCCGTCCACAACCTTTTGAGATATCTTGTTCACAGACAGACAGACTGAGGTGAAAAAAATAACTTCATCTGAATCTTCGGTGGTGGAGATAATGAACTATTCTCATCAGATGATGTAGGAATCTCCTGAACACTTCAACATACAAACTGAACCTATATTCCACACATTCCTATGCACAAAACTTTTATAACTCGCATTTAACAAGTCATCCAATCTTTATTTGCTGATGATTACCTCCAACTATTACAAAAGGCCCGATAAAAAAATAAAAATATGTTATAAAATAAAATAAAATAGCACAGAAATGATGTAGCAGGAAATGGTCGATTGTAACCGTTAACGAAGGTAACTAAAGGTAACTAACTGCATCTACAACCTTGAAATGTGTTGTTTGAGGAACAATGAATCCCTCCCGAAGTGTACGAAGAAATCTTGCTCTGCAACTTTACAAATGAAGATATTAATTATAAGATACCAGCTGCCTTAAGACCGACACTTGTAAAACATTCGTTGGTGTCCGTGCACCTTATTTTATTTAATATCTAAGACCATATGAAAGTCCGTTATTCCCCATTTGACAAGGTGCTGGTGTAAGCACGACATGGTAATAAAAGAGAATACCATAGCAATATCCATATTCACAATGAATCGTCCTCATCAGATCATGTATCCTCATCTAGACGGTTTAAATTGCAGTTGCTGCACCCATCGGCTGCACGCATGCGCAGTGCAGTGCAAGCAAGGTTGTTTTAGCGACATGAACATCGAGCTGAACAGTTGCTTTTTCTGCATCGACACGTGACGAGTTGAATTACTCCATCAGGAGCTGGTGGCAGGAGTGGTGTAACTGGGCTGTACCTGCCGTCGTCGAAGTACCATCCGAAGTCCGATGGTGGTGGAAGAACATGTTTAGGCACAATTTCAGTTTGCCAGACCATGGCCTGGTCCTGTGCTCCGAGGATCGCTTGGTGTAGTGCACCTTTAGGTGGTGGCAATTTCTGACCCTCACAATTTCTGACTCATGGCTTCCACGTTTCTTTGAACTTCAGAATCCCAAAGTTCAGTTTGCAGGTCATTGACAGGGCCTTTGATCATCCAATGTAAAAGGGTCTTCAAGCCAGAGGGAGTAGCATCTGCATCACTATTATTTACGAAAAAGGCTACTTCAAACTTGTAAGTTCGATAGTTTGCGATCATGTAGTTCAGCAATGGACAGTATGGAACCCTGGTGAAGCAAAGATTTTACAAGCGAAATTAATTCGATGTCACCTATTACTTTTCCAACGAGCCTGGTGTTGGCTTAGCGGTTAGGGTGCCGGGTTGGGATCCTAGGGTGCTGGGTTCGAATCCCGGTCGATCGCTGAATTAACACCAGGGGGGCTGACTCAGCCTGTCATCCTTCCGAGGTCGGCAAATTGAGTACCAGTTCACTGGGAATTCCCTGTGTGTCGCAAGAGGCGACTAACAGGGTTGGTGGCAGGAGGAGCATCCGGTCATAAAAATTGCTTAAAAATGGGGACCACGGTGCCCGAAAAAGGCCAACTCTTGCTCTGCGGGGAAAAATGGCCTCCACAGGTGGTTCTATTACTTTTCCAACAGATTCAGGCCCAAAATGTTTTATTTGTCTGGATTGACTAGTCGCTGGTCACGGTTCTTCACTGTGCATTTTTCACCCAGCACGGAAGATGACACTTCACATCTATGGCTCCAGCATCACTCACATCTATGGCTGTACTCATTTGAACCTTCCATTTCACATTGTTTGAAGGTTCTACAGCATATCTCAGCTTTCCACCTGCATTGTATGTGGAAACGTCATGCAAAGGCAAAGAATTGTCAACAATTTGGAAAACAAAGCACAAAGGTTGTTAAATGCTTCAAAAGATGACCTGGTGCACACACTGGCATTGCCTTCATCGCCGACCTCAGCCAGCTTTTGTGAAGTGGATTGAGATGGACGCCTGACCTTTTCTCCAAGATAGTCACTTGAGTTACTTGAAACAGCGTGTTCACAGATATATTAATTCTTTTCTTATCCCTGAATATATTAATTGGATTAACAGTTTCTTTGTAGCATTTCCATGATAGGAAGCATGCAAAACTAGCAGCATTCTACAGTCTACATCATGCAATCTAGAGCTGGATGACTTATAGTGCTTTGTCCCTTGTCAAACGACCATATAGACGGAAGCCTCTCCTCAGTGAAAGACACATGAAAGCCCGCTTGGAGTTTGAAAAAAGCACCTAAAGGACTCTCAGACTGTGAGAAACAAGATTCTGTGGTCTGATGAAACCAAGATTGAACTGTTTGGCTTCCGTCTGGACACTCTACCATAAAGCCCAGATCGGTGGAGTGTTGCAGTGATGGTTGGCCTTCTGGAAGTTTCTCCCATCTCCACACAGGATCTCTGGAGCTCAGCCAGAGTGACCATCGGGTTCTTGGTCACCTCTCTTACCAAGGCCCTTCTCCCCCGATTGCTCAGTTTGGCCGGGCGGCAAGCTCTAGGAAGAGTCCTGGTTGTTCCAAACTTCTTCCATTTAAGAATTATGGAGGCCACTGTGCTCTTGGGAACCTTCAATGCAGCAGAAATTTTTTGTAGGCTTCCCCAGATCTGTGCCTCGACACAACCCTGTCTCTGAGCTCTGCAGGCAGTTCCTTTGACCTCATGGCTTGGTTTTTGCTCTGATATGCATTGTCAGCTGTGAGACCTTATATAGACAGGTGTGTGCCTGTCCAAATCATGTCCATTCAATTGAATTTACCACAGGTGGACTCCAATCAAGGTGTAGAAACATCTCAAAGATGATCAAGATAAATGGGAGGCACCTGATCTAAATTTCAAGTGTCATAACAAAGGGTATGAATACTTATGTAAATGTGATATTTCAGTTTTTTCTTTTTAATAAATTTGCAAAACTTTCTAAAATCCTGTTTTCTCTTTGTCATTATGGGGTATTGAGTGTAGATTGATGAGGGAAAAAATGAATTTAAACGATTTCAGCATAAGGCTGCAACATAACAAAATGTGAAAAAAGTGAAGGGGTCTGAATACTTTCTGAATGCACTGTATATATACACAACGAAACTGTATGAAATATTTCGCTCCAAATAATCTCGAAATGCTGGAAATTAATTCCTTGACCTGAAAAGCATAGGAATAGACATGTAATTTGTTATTTTCTGTCCATTAGAACCACAAATACGTCAATTTTTTTGTCTTGGTGGCCATCTTGGTGGCCATCTTGGATTGCTGCAAATAACGGTACTGATAAAAATTGCAAACATTCCTAGTTCTCATTATAGGGAGTCTTAAGCTATATGCAAATGCATATTTGCAAATTTTTATATGCATTGCACGCGGGGTGACATGAGTAATCACTAATTGTTGGGTGAGGAGAAACAGCATGTCTGAGGTGGAGTGATCTGGTCTGAATCTGAATTGCTGATCTGAGATGAGGAGGTTAGAGAAAAGGAAGGATTTCATATCAACTGCAATGATGGATTCTATGATGATGCTGATGATTGCAAATAAGCTAATTGGTCTGTTGTTAAGGGGATCCGTTTTTGCAACTTTTTATGTAATGCAGTGATGTTTGCTGATCTCCAAGCAGAAGAAAGATGACTTAGGGCAAACGATGGGGTGAAAAGGGCAGAGATCGGATGTGCAAGAGCAGCAGAGCACGTCGCTAGGACATGTGAGCTGATGCCGTCCAGTCGAGTTGGCGTAATCAGAATTGAGGATTGACGGATCGAAACTTCACCTTCTCAGACAGAGTCCACGAGCAGTAGGGTGTGATTGGGGACACAATATTTGGCAGCAAGCACAGAAGTGAAGCATTCGGCCTTTTCACGAGCAGAGGTGGCTGTGGTGCCATTTGAAGAGAGGGAAGGGATGTAGGAGGAACATACTCCGGAGACAGACTGAACAAGGCACTACCAGGTTTTATAGTAGGGGGACGAGCTTGAAAGTTAAATTTTGAGGTTGGACAGATGTTTTCTGGCTCTTTTGAGAGTGGAAAAACATGTGATGTGGGCCTTATTGCACGATAGGAAATGCATCTGGAAGGGATACCAAGTTTTATTTACATTTGACAAATGGTAAGGAACTACTTCCAAGAAAATTCCAATATTGGTTAATTTTTCATCAAAATGATCTGGAAATTGACCTTCAAGGTCAAATTTTGAGATGGTATCTCCTCTCATTAAAAACCTTGTGTCATATATAAGACATCTCCTGGGATATAAACTTGTAATAAAAATGCCATGACAAGTGTATTTCATGAATTTTTGCTTGCCGACTAGGATGTGTGATAAGCTGAGGAGCCATTTTGTCCTATTAGTTGGTGGACGTTAAATATCCCGCAGTGTCTTACTGTCTTATATTGTATCAGATATTTCTATCCCAAGAGTATGCGAGTTATTCCTGGAATACTGAATACGTAACTAATTCCTGCCACATTTAGTCGCAGTTTATGAAGGACTTTGGCCAAAAACGTTCCCTGGCCAACCTACAAGAAGGTGGACATAATTGAGGCCATTAAAGAAGGTAGTAGTGATGTTGGAACCCATCTGTGGATCGGTCCCATCGGCCGATGGGTCTGCGCCATCTGCGGATGTGTTGTTCACCTTGAAGGAATGTGTATGCATCAATGGCGGATGAGTATGTTTATTTGAACCTAAAAATAAGCAATTGATGTCATAAATGTTTATAAAGCAGTCCGTGACATGTGGTTTGTGACCTCGTGACCCTCGCCATCACCTTCATCAGCACCTGCCACTCTCTACCCTGCCACCATTCCCCTCCGCCATTATCAGAAGAACACCTAATGTTTTGTATGAATGTTGAGTATGTTATGTAAAGCTTTACTAAAACTGCCATGTATCTGTTAATTACAAAATGTATTGACAAAATGTATAAATAGATGGGTAGAAATAGATAATAAAACATTTTAAAATCATCTCTGTTAAATTCCTACCACATGTAATTCCAATGACTGTGTACCTGATTGAAGAGCACCATTCTGTCAACACATTCCTTCAAGGTGAACAACACATCCGCAGATGGCGCAGACCCATCGGCCGATGGGACCGATCCACAGATGGGTTCCAACAGTGATAGTAATAGTAGGTTGTTATCATTCCATATTTAGTACTGTTCATTTGACTGCAAATATCTAAGTGGTGGAATCAAAGGTGTATTATACAATATTTACAATGAATCGTATTGTAATCAACAACCACCTTTTTGTCTCGTCTTTCTTTATCCATGGCCACTAGTCCCACCAACACCTCCAGCCTGTACCTTGCATGGTCTTTCGTTACCTGGCGCAAACGTAACACTCACATGCAACTCAGCGGAAGGGCTGCCACCACCAGTTTACTCCTGGCATGGAATGACCAAATCCTTACCAAAGTTTTCCATCCTCGGTATGTACCAATCATTAACTTGCATGCAAACCCTCATCACCTAGCAAATGGAATTTCGTGAGGTCTCATCTAGAATACTGTGTGCAGTTTGGGTCACCACATTTCAGGAAGGACATATACTGTAGCTACCATAGAGAGGGTTCAGCGGAGGGCTACTAGATTGATTCCGGGACTAGCTCAGTGATGAGGAGCGGACTCAGGACACAGGACTTTATACATTAGAAAGGAGGCGGTTACGAGGGGACTGATAGAGATGTTTATGATAGTGAAAGGTGTAGAAAGAAGATCTCTTTGGCAGAACAGACAGTGATAGAGGACCATAGCCGGAGACTAATGAAGAGGAGAGATAAGACAGTATTAAGGTAGGGATATTTCACACAGAGAGTAGTTAATGCATGGAACGGTCTCCCTGGAAAGGTAGTGGCAGCAGAAACAGTGGATAAGTTTAAATTGGAATTGGATAGGTACCTAGAGCTAGAAGCATTGGAGATAGAGGCGATAGGGACATTGGAAAGACTCGTAGGTATCTTGAGTATGGATGGGTGATTATTTACATCTCTGTTGAGTGTGATGTCCGTGAGAGAGAGTCTCGTCAAGGGATAGTGTGTTGTCAGGGAGGTAAATTGTTCACCCTCAAAAAACACTCCCTCCCTCATTGTTGCCACCCTTGTTAGTCATATCCCTGCGCAGTCTACCACACTTTTCTCACCTCCACTCCTCTCCCCATTCCCACCCTTGTTAGTCATATCCCTGCACAGTCGACCACACTTTTCTCACCTCCACTCCTCTCCCCATTCCCACCTTTGTTAGTCATATCCCTGCGCAGTCTACCACACTTTTCTCACCTCCACTCCTCTCCCCATTCCCACCCTTGTGAGTCATATCCCTGCATAGTCTACCACACTTTTCTCACCTCCACTCCTCTCCCCATTCCCACCTTTGTTAGTCATATCCCTGCAAAGTCTACCACACTTTTCTCACCTCCACCTCTCTCCCCATTCCCACCCTTGTTAGTCATATCCCTGCATAGTCTACCACACTTTTCTCACCTCCACTCCTCTCCCCATTCCCATCTTTGTTAGTCATATCCCTGCATAGTCTATCACACTTTTCTCACCTCCACTCCTCTCCCCATTCCCATCTTTGTTAGTCATATCCCTGCATAGTCTATCACACTTTTCTCACCTCCACTCCTCTCCCCATTCCCACCCTTGTTAGTCATATCCCTGCATAGTCTATCACACTTTTCTCACCTCCACTCCTCTCCCCATTCCCACCTTTGTTAGTCATATCCCTGCATAGTCTACCATACTTTTCTCACCTCCACTCCTCTCCCCATTCCCCCAATGAAATTAGGTCGTTTTGACGGATTTATTTCATCTCGTGTTGATGTTGTGCTAGCATGATGGGCTGAATGGCCTCCTCCTGCGTCGAATTTCCTTGTTGTTAACTTACAACGTTTTAATGATCAAAACACACAATATATAGTATTTTATCTAATGGATAGGAAACTGGACTCTTATGCCAGAGGACGTGCATTAAAATTCAGCAAAAAGCAACAATATTCAGGATTTAGTCTCCAAGCTAGTATCAGAACTCATATGGAGAAACAAAGCTGATTATTTTGTCTGCATTCAGGTATCCCTAGTTTTCGACATCATTGTATGTTTTTATGTCGAAGTTTTAACCTTTTATTTGCAATAGGCAAAAGGTGACGACCCTGCTACCTGCGCCAAATAACTAATCCTGATCAATATTCAGTGCCATTGATTCCATCGGTGGATTTTCCATCATCACGAACTACTGAAGTTGGTGTGATTGTTTTTTGTGAGAATAATCAATTATAATTTAATTGAACCATGAGATAACTTGGCCTTCATTATCTTCAATTCAAATCAATAAGAAGTGCTGCTACTACTCATACTATGACACATCATCATGATGGAATAGTCTACTGCAGAAACAAAAAGGAATCTTCAATATTTGAGTAAATCAAAAGTTGGATTTCCTTGAAATCCTCCGAAAAATGCAGTTTGAACAAAACATCCAAATGTTTTTATATATTTTTAAATGTATAATCATTGATATAATTTTTATTTTAAAGATTCGAAATTTGTACATAAAGTCACATTTCATCTGTTTTTGACATGTGAATTTACATTTTGTTTTTGAAATTGACACTAAATTGAAATTGAAATCGAATTGAATTTAATTTAATGCAGGACAAGGCTATTAAGAGACATCATTGTGCTTTTACTTGAATTGCTAAGACATTCGTGGACATGAACAAGTTAATACTGCATGTTGGATTTGAACTTTGGATTACAGGCTCAGATGGTAACACCTGGTGGTAACACAACGTTGCAGGCTCAGATGGTAACACCTGATGAGAAACCCAGTAACTTATCTCTGCCACCCAAAGCAGACAGAGGTTATGTTTTCACCCCCGTTTATCTGTCTGTCTGTGACCAGGATATCTCAAAATGTTATGGACGGATTCGGACGAAACTTGGTGGACAGGTTGGATGTTTGACAAGGGCAAATTGATTCAATTTTGGTTGAGGTCTGGATCCAGCTCTGGCTTATCGGTGGGATACAAAACATAAACTGTTCAGTGGGGCGGAGGTATGCGCTCTACCGAGTGCTGTTCTAGTATATTCCTATATTCATGTTCTGTTAATCTCTTTCTGATTCCCTGAAATAAATCTTTCGACTAATACTTTTTGCTAATTCACTTTATACTCTAAATAAGTGATTTTGTTAATGGAAGAATAGCTTGGTGGTAATTATTGTGCAACCCGTTTTTTATATCCTCAGTAACCTTCCTCACCTCTCCCCTCCATTTGCAAGTTACTGGGTTTCTTTCCTGGACTTCTCTCCTCCTCTTTGTTCATCCCCTTTTTGTATCCACTTGTAGAATCACTGAACCATTGTCTCAGTGTGTTCCCTTTCACACTCTATCACCTTGCTCTTCCATGAGCCTCGACTTTGTATGGAAAAAAAAAAAAACAACGCTGATGAAAGTTGTGTAAATGTTGCAATTTTTTTATACAAGGGTCTAGCCTCATGGAGGAGCTAACAGATAGTTTCTGTTAATCATGGTGTAGTTCTATCATAGGGTATTACTTATTTGTGTTTCTACTTGATATCCTCAATCCTTTCCCTACATTTGCTCTCCTGTCCTCACGTTGACCATATTTCTATTCCAAGGCATCCTTCACTTTTAGTCTGTGCTATGAAGGGCATTAAAAAAGTTACACGAATCAGATGTTCACAATGATCCAAGACATGCCAAAAATACTATAATAAGGGATATAGTCAGTCTATTATAGATATAAAAAATATATATATTTCTGTATATATATATATGTGTGCTGGCTCAGATGTGATGGAGGAGCTGACTCAGAACGTAAAGGAGGGTTTACCGTGGGAGTTGTTGTATGCAGATGATCTGGTGTTGATTGCAGAAAGTATGGATGGACTGAAGGAAAAGATGAACAAGTGGTAGGAATGTATGGAGACAAAAGGTCTGAAGGTGAATATCGGAAAAACGAAGGTGATGGCAAGTGGTAAAGCATGTGGTGAGGTGGAAAGAACTGGGAAGTGGCCGTGTGCTGTGTCCAGGAAGGATGTCGGAGTGAATTCCATTCAATGTACAATGTGCGCTGAGTGGGTTCATCAAAAATGTAGTGGTTTGAGAGGGTCATTAACCAGTGTGGCAGCTACATTCAAGTGTAAGGTGTGCACAGAGGGAGCTGCAGATGGAGGAAATGTTGAGTTGGATCTTGGAGATGGCGTGAAGCTGGAAGGTGTGAAAACATTTTGTTACCTCGGAGACATGCTGAATGCAGAAGGTGGATCAGACTCGGCAACGGTTGCTCGAGTGAGATGTGCATGGAAGAAGTTTCGGGAACTGAGTGGCATGCTGATGAGGAGGGGAGTGTCGTTGAAGCTGAAGGGAAAGGTGTATGCTGCATGTGTGAGAAGTGTTATGATTTATGGGAGCGAGATGTGGGTATTGAACGTCGAGCAGCAACGAAGGCTGGAAAGGGTGGAAATGCGAATGGTTCAGTGGATGTGTGGAGTATCGTTGAGAGAGAGGAAGACAAATGATGAATTGCGAAAGATGATGGGAATGGAGCCTGTGATGGATGCTGTGAAGAGAAACAGGTTGAGATGGTTTGGTCATGTGTTGAGGAAGGATGAAAGTGACTGGTTGAAAAGAGTGATGGAAATGAATGTAGAAGGAAGTAGAGGACGGGGAAGACCGAGAAAGACTTGGCTAAAGATGGTCGAAGAAGTAATGCGGGCAAGGGGGTTAACAACGGGAGATGCAGAAAATAGGGCAAAATGGAGAACATTGTCATGGGGACCGCAAGGCTAACCCCCGCTCTTGCAGGGAAAATGGCCTTAAAATGCCTGTTGTTGTTGTTGTATATATATATATACATATATATAATATATATATATATATATATATATATATATTGTTACGGAAACGGGGACGCCGCTCCCCTTAGCAAGGGGGGGGGGTCCTCACTAACAAGTGAGGACTTGAAGGGTTAATCCCCCTTCTATTTGCACTGGCCGTCTCCGATCCTGAAGCTACCCTGCTCCCCTGTGGGGTGGGATTGGCCGAAGCGATTGGTCAAGGGATTCCCGTACACCCCCGCCAATCCCTCCACAAGGCAGGTGGGTAACTCCGCTCGAAACCACGGACAAGATGGTGTTTTGCCGAGCAGTTTTAGCAGCCCGCGGTTCGAGCCGTTTATCAAGGGACTAAACCCGATTCATAAAGCGTTGGCCGAAATCGCACCACAGGAACTCAATTGGGAAATCTCTAAAGCGATCGGATGAGAAAGAAGAAATCAAAGAATGGAGGAACAGATATTTATTAACTACTATTTACACAACCAAAGAAAAGAAGAGATAAAAGTAATTTATAGGGAATGGAAGGAGCAGAAGGACACAGAGCAATTCCTAGCTTATCTACACAGGCTTACTTATTCCCAGGACAACACGAACAGAACAAACTCACGTACACGAATGGGAGGAAATGGCAATGGTAGGAATGCTGGCAGAGGGACACGGTCCAAGGAGATGGCGGGCAGGAAGTTCCGGGGCCAGTGGCACGACGTTGACGTCCCGCTCGAACGTCCACACTCCAGTTTGGCAGCAAGCAAGGCGGCAGCAGGCACACGTATCTGGTTTCACGCGGCAGGCACACGTCTATGGTTTCACGCGGCAGGCACACATATCTGGTTTCACGCGGCAGGGTTGATTTCAGCTTGGACACGCATCTGGCTCCCTCAATCATCTGGCGGTGGGGGCTGATGCAACGGGTTTTATAACCCCGCCCTCTTGAGCCATACCACGATCTTTGGTTGGTCGTTCGGGGCTCCACCCTTGATGACGATGGGCGGGCCACGCCCTTCTTCTCCAAGCTGACCGCGTGCGTAATGGAGTCTGAATGCAGTTGGTAATACAGTTGGCAATGCAGTTGGCAATGCAGGTTATGAGGCCATCGAAAGGCGATCTATCGTATTTCAGTTGGTGCAGCGCAAGGTCAAATAGTGGAGACACAGCCTTACCTGAGACATATAATAAAGAAATAACTATAGAGAGGTTCTATGGTGGCCTACATGCTTGTACATGGACGAGCTACGGTGCACTCATTTCAATTAACAGCCAATTAAGGGGGAAATGTACACGGGGGTTTATTAGGGATTTTAATACTAAATTTGATAAAGTGAAGGTTCTAAAAACCGTAACACAGCACCCTCATTCCTCACGCATGTCTCGGGCCGACAAAACTTTAACTTAGTGTGACACTCAGGTGTAGCACCCTCTACTATTAATCTGACCCTGAGTGCGACAATTTTAAAACAAATAAATATGTCCCCCTGTTGCGTTGCACCCTACCTAACAGATTCACACCCACAGAATAACCGAATTGCGGAATTAATTTTCAAACTATACATTTACGGTGGGGAGCATTATTTACAAGTGACGTTAATTGTATTTACACTGCAACCCAGGACCTGTTATTTTTCTTTTTCAGGAGACAAAAAGAATCCTGTGGGAGGGAGGAGACAGCATGCACTGCATCGACGCACCAGCACCAATAAAGAGCACCAAAATTCACAGTCACGCACCATCCAGTGCGACATTGCACAATACTATAAAAAGAACACAACTGGTGGTCTTGGTCTTCTGCTCCCTCTGCTGGCCGATGTCGTTCTTGATGTTGTCAACTCTTGTTGTTCTTGCTTGCTGCCTATTTGCAAAGATAAAAAGGCACACAACGCATCCATCTTTTTTATTTATGGCCCACAGGGGCCGACCATGGGTGGTTCACCTGTATGGCTTGGTGCCACCTCACCGAGGTCCGCAAGCAAGATCTTGGGCCATCGTGGCCGGTCCCAGCAGAAGTCCATAAGTGGTGCTTGGCCACAGACTGTGGTCCATAAGTGGTGCGTGGATGCAGGCAGCTGGTTGCGGGAATTCGGGCACACAGTGGCGGACTCCCGCACGCTCCCCTCAGTGCCCAGAGCGCACGATCCATGGGTCGAGGAAGGAAGACAAAGCCGCAGAGATAGCGAGGGCAAGGGTGCAAGGGTACACATCAATACAGGTAATGCAGAACGAGGTACGCACGGAGAGCGAAGTGAGAAAGCTCGTCCCTAACGTACGTCACCCCCCCCCCCCTGTCACCTATGCTACCCTTGCCCTTAACCTATATTTACAAAACAATTTACAAATTCGTCACTACTGTCACGTCTTCCCCATATCTCCCCTAATACCAAATTCATCACAATCCCTCTAACCAAATTTGCCATCATCCAAATTCCTCATCAATTCCTCATAAGGAGGAAGAGATGGAACATCAAGCACAATGTCACACCCACGTCATGATGCGTCTCACAATCCAAAACATTTGCACAAAAATATAACAACATGGCATGGTGTGGAGTTCTGTCGTCGCCTCAGGTGGGTGGATGCAGATGGTGCAAGGAGATTTCAATCCTTACTACTTCCTAAATGACATTAACACACTTTACACTACCCGGGGTCTTTCCCTGCCAATCCATTGGCCATCTTACACTCTATGCGGTTTTAAGAACCAAACTCCCATTGACCAAACTGTGGTGCTCTTCAATGTGGGGTCTCACTCCCCCAGTTCAACTCCCTGTGCCTTTGCACAATTTCAGGACTGAGTCGTGTGGCTCTCGCAGCAGGTCTACTCACCTCCACACCTCCGCCACTGCAGTTGCCTCCGAGCTTACCTGCTCCTTACCCAAACCTATCTACCTGGGGAAGGCCCTATGGCGCTCTCCCCTCTCGGTGCCCTCTCTGGCACTGGGCTACCCGGGTCCGTCCTCCGGATCCTCGGGCCCCACTGAACAACTCTACTGGCTCCCAGAGCCCACCTGCGGCCTGACCTGGCTGACATCCTCACAGTGGCGGAGTGCCCATTCAACTACACACACTAACAGGCCACACGCCCAGCCATTTACACATCACTAATGCACCCATCCAAGCACCATTCTTCCACACGCCCCACAGATGCCAATAGCCCAATATCCAACCACAATTTTACCTGTACCCTCTACCTAACACTTACACTGCCCTCCCCGGGTATTTGTGATGGGGGTCCACTCTTCCCCCATTCACACCTTCGCACCACCCACTCCACTCCACAGTTTCCACCATACTCACTCCACGACCATCCATTCCATAATCCATTTATCCCAGACCATTTATTCCTCACAACCATTCTCACCTGGATTTGCACACCTGTGCCCACACACCTAGTGCTTCCTGCACCCTCATTCCTCCCAGGCTTCTTCATTCAATACAATACAACGCACAATCACAATTATTCACTCATACACTGCTGCATCATTTTCACGCTCAAAACAACCCACAATCGCACTTTTCACCATACACTTCCAACTCTCCAAACCATTGCCTCAGGCACCCATATTCTCCTACGCTCATACACACATCTCTCCCGAGCATTGCCCCTCAATTCCTCATTTGCTCAACATGCTCACCCGCAAAAACTTCCATACCAATTCCTCATTCAATAAACCACAAACACACTGCATCATCTAAGCTGACTACTCCCTTCTGAAACTTGCGCTTCCCAGTCGCCCCTTATATTATCGCGCTCCCTCGTCGTTATAATCCAACTAATCTATTCTACATCCCCGACTACAGGTATCATGTTGCTACTTAACCCTACAGTTACCTATTGTCATTTCTCTAGATCCCTATACAATTATCCTAACCCTCCCTCGGCGAGCTTACACTGCCAAACCCCATAACTAGTGCTCATGTGCCCGGGGGATGTGAGGGATGGTGGATTTGCCATCCTTCCACATCGGGCATCTCCCATTATTAATTTTGCCAATCCAATTTTTCTGCCTATCAAATTTGCCAATCATCTGACAATCATTTTTACCCATCAAATTTGCCAATCATTACTGCCAATCCTATTATATTCACTATCCCAATTTTGGATCAAAACACTATCATAGTAAGGGCATTTTATGAGATATTTCACAAATCTGTTAACTAAATTGTTACCAAAAAATTTCTTCACCAATATGTTTGTAAAGGTGTGTAATAACATGTGTTAAAATGTTGAAGTTCAACTCCCGTGGGAAACCCAGAAAAAAAGCTGTTGAATTCGGGTACCGAAAAATTATTTTCGAGAATTTTTATTTATTTTATTTCACTTTTATTTTTATAATATTTTATTATAAAAAGCTGTTAAAATTTTTTATCACAGCCTTCAGCCAAATCGGAAGATCAAAGGTCACTATAGCGACCCCAGCGCGCCGTATGCACTCTTTCAGAGTGGTGAAGATGGTGTTGAGGTCATTAGGGTCTCCTTCAATAACTGGGAGGAACTCGATCTGTGTGCTCTTTGCATCATTAGCATGGATTCTCTTCATCCAGCCATTCCAGTTGGAGTGTGGGAACTCAGGATCGTTGGCTTTGATCACCCACCCCGCTGCCCAGAGTGTGTCACCTGGAGTGAGGAGTGGCTGATCATGAGCCAGGGAGGAGGAAAGCTCAGCGAGGGGGAGAAACATGATCGCGTTCGTTCCTATCTGTTTCCTGTTCGTAAATGGAATTAATCTTTACTTCAGTTCCTCTCAGGATCTTAGCTTTGTCGAGTGCCTTCAACTTCACCCGGGGGAAAGCTGCTGTTGTCTGTGGATCTGGCAAAGGTGGTGCCGGAGAGGTGACTTCGATCCAACCCATTGAGTGAAAGGGAGTGTTTCCGTGAATAGAGACAATGTTTAAATCTATATTGTCCCAAACAAACTGAGTGACTGCATTGTTTGTTTCCCCAACCTCCATAAAGACCACCTGATCATTACTTGACAATTCACTTTCACTGGCTGGCACTTTGGCTGTCATCACTGACTGATCCTCAAGCGCAGCATCAACCGCAACCTCATCATTGATCTGTTCATCAGTTTCCTCCACAATGGTGTCAAGAGTGCCAGAAGTATCTGGAACATCATCTCCACTCCTACTATTAAGGAAGCAGTATTTGTAGTTTTGTGTCTCCGTGTAAGACTCAGTGTATCCCAGCCGGTGGAACTTGTTGAGCATCCATTTTGACCCAAATCTATGATCAAGTTGTATGGCAAGCCCCATTTGGTGTGGCAATACTCCAGACCGAGGTCGACAGGCCTTAATAAAATTCTGCCCCCAAACGGCAACTCTTTCGTCTGTCTTGACAATCGGTCTCAAGAACATCACTGAAGGCTTGCAGGAACAAGTGTCAGCTGACTATCGATGTCAGTCATACTGTGTGTGGTGGGGTATGACTTTGGACCTAAATCAATCAAGGCAATATCATTGGATATGAACTTGAGTGCCGTCTTTATGATCTGAGTCTTCTCATCTCCATGGTCAAGATTAGCATGATGCCCTCGCAGAATATTGTCGGTGCCATCTTTGAGACAGAGTACATCTGCCCTTCTTTCCTGTGTTGTGAAATACAAGGTGTCTTCGTATTTCTCTAGAAGTTTTATCTTTAGCTAATGCTTTGAATAAGAAAGGCTCTTCTCTGGTGACTGATCAAACTCCTGCAGCTTTTCATGGACTTGGTCCATGTTCATTACCCCATGCTCTAATTCTGAGTCTAACCATTCGCAGAATTCAATAAAAACTGCCTCTCGCTCCTCATCAATACTCCTCTGTCCTCTCTTCCTTTTTCCTTCCTCATCAGTCTTGGACAAACTGTCACCTCTCGCAAACATAAGTTTGCATCGCAAATGGTACAGTGTTTCTTCTGCTACCAAGTCGTTGATCCCTTCCAGGCGTCCAGTGACTTCAGTACCCCAGTCATCCCCGCGACTCCGTGCTGTCTTCAGCAAGCTTGCCTTCAGTGTATCTGCAGTCAAATTATCTGGCACTCTGTATTTCTTTCTAGCTTGTGCTGGATTATTTTTGTGGAGCTGGGCTGGTTGGTTGCAAAGAATGCATACATCCTTATACAGGAGGTCAACTGACTGTGATCTTCTAGAACTGCAGCCAGTTGATGAACTGAACTCACAAGTAGTGCGTCTTCTCTTCAACTTTGATGACTCTTTCTCTGCCTTTGATGCTTGAGCTGACTTCTTGGTGGTTGCAACAAAGTTGTTGTACAGATCATTTTTACACTTCTGGTGGTACCTCAGTTTTCCTTCCTTTTGAGCCTCCTTCATACGTTCCACAACAGTAACATTTTCGACAGTTTCTGCTTGTTTCAATAAAGTTGAGTATCCCTTTGGAGTTGCCTGTATGAGCCTTTCAGCTGGTGTATCCGAGCGTGCACAGATGAAGCAATTGAGCACAGGTGGAGTAACGTCTTCATCCATATTGCTAGACTCCATGTCCTGCAAAGTAGAAAATGAGATATATTTAGAAATTATTTTTCCACAAAGGAGTGTCTGTGGTGAAATATAAATGTTAACAATCAACTCAGAATCATGAAAAACCCTTATTTGACCCCTCATAAGTTACTTAAGGGCCGATTAAAAAAAAAAAAATTCTCGAAAATAATTTTTCGGTACCCGAATTCAACAGCTTTTTTTCTGGGTTTCCCACGGGAGTTGACCTTCAACATTTTAACACATGTTATTACACACCTTTACAAACATATTGGTGAAGAAATTTTTTGGTAACAATTTAGTTAACAGATTTTCATATGTTTCCCTTACTATCATCATGACAGTCCATTAAACGTGAGCCTCAGTGCGTCGTTACATCATTAAAACTCGGCTTCGCAAAGCCGAGCAATGAATTCGGGTGGTTTGGTCACCTGCAGGTTGAGTCCGTCCGGCATTCGGTTCAGGGGAGGCGGCATGCTCGGCCCGAGATTCCACGCACCATCTCGGCGCGGAACCTTGCGGTCTCCGGCCCGATGGCTCAATCTCGCCCGGCCGGAACGCCGCAACCACAAGGTGGCACTGCTCCGGTCCCTCCTACCTGCCCTTGAACCGGACCGCTCGCCTTGCCCGGCAAGGCCCGGACTCGACAGTGCGGGGCGGGGCCAGGCCGGATCGTGCGCGACGCTCCGAAGAGGAGCGACGCAGCACCGATCCGCGCCGAGCCTCGCATCCAACAAAGCGCACCGCGCACCGAGTGCTCGCGTCGGCTATCCATCACCCTAAACGCTGCCCCGGTCCACGTCGATGCTTCACTTGCAGGCTCACACGCATACGCAACCCTTTTCACACTCACAAAACCCGGCGCCTCCCATGCATCCCACACACTCCGTCCATTCCACCACCGCACTCCCTGTTACACACCACACCTCTCGCGCACCTTCGTCGTTCGCACACTTCCTTAACACACCTCCTCGCGCCCACTCCTTGGTCACATCCTCTGTGACAACCATGGGTGTGCACTCTTTTGCACACCCGATCATGCGCTTCGGTGCGCCCTCCCACACACGCGCCACCACTAACTCAGGTGTACACTCTCGCACACGTTCCACCACCACCTTACTCTCCGTGTCACACTCCGTACCCTCGGTTTCACACAGACCCTCCGACGTGCATTCGCTCTCGCACTTGGTATCACTCCCACACTTTTTAACACGCTCACTCTTCGACACACACTTTTTCCTCACACGCGTGCCATTTTCTCTCACACAGCGCCATACGGACCTCCCACAAACGCCCGCGGTACGCTGGGATCCCAAGCGCGTGAAAATTCTTTCCGCGCCAAACACTCTCCTGCAAAACCTCTTAGCAACATATACAGCACGACTCACCTTTGGGATCCTCCTCTCCACGCGCACCTGCAAATCTTTATAAGGATTAGCAAGTACGGCATCAGGATGTGAATTTAGACTTTGTGCACAATCCATTTCTCCCTTAAATTCCTGGGCTACCTCCGTCGTCTTTTCAATTTCAATTCCCGCTACTTTTTCTTTATTCAACTCGACGACCGCTGGCTTTATTAAAATTCCCTCTTCTACCTCAGCGGTCGCCGGCTTCCCCAAACCCCGGGTCGCGATCTCTTATACCCGTCATTTTAACCGCGCTTTGCTCCGCCTCGCTCAACCAGCGCTTCTCAACCCGCTTTACCTCGTTGTGCACCCCCGCAACCCCCTCGCTCAACCTGCGGTTAACCTCCCTCTCGGCTTCCCTTATCTCATATGCGGCTTGCCCCCTTCCAAACCCCTCATTAATTTCTTTGGCTTGGCCAATTATGCCCCCCAGTTTGTCCCCTAATCTGCTTCCGAATCCCTCCAATTTGCTTCCTAACTTGTTCCCTACTCCTCCCAATTTGCTGTTTAATCCCTCAAATTTGTTGTCTAAACCCTCAAATTTGGCTCCGAGCCCCCCGATTCGATTTCCCATGTCAGATTTCAACCCCCCGATTTGATTTTCTAATCCCCTAATTTGATTGCACAATTGCTCACCCTGAGCCCTCGTCTCGTCCTTCTGGGTGTCTAAGTTGGCCATTATCTGCATCATAAATACTCGCATGTACTCCGGCATCTCGGGCTCGGCTGCCGCGACCACGTGTGAGGCGCCGCCACCTCGTACACCTGAAATCTCGTGCGCGAGGCCGCCATCTTGTGCGCCTGAAGCCTCCGCTACCCAATGCGTATTGCGCTCCTCCTCCATGATTCCCACTGCCTCCCTGGGGTCCTGGGTCGACTCTACCCCCTCTTCTAACTCCCCTACCGGCACCCATTCGCCTTGATTATCCATGGCGCGACTATAATTTGGATGTTAATAACAATTTCGGCCGCTCGTAATTTAGACCAAATTTTTTGGATGTTCTTAAAATTTTGGTTCGGGTCCAAATCCCAACTCCTCGACACCAATTGTTACGGAAATGGGGACGGCGCTCCCCTTAGCAAGAGGGGGGGTCAATCCCCCTTCTATATGCACTGGCCGTCTCCGATCCTGAAGCTACCCCGCTCCCCTGTGGGGTGGGATTGGCCGAAGCGATTGGTCAATGGATTCCCGTACACCCCCGCCAATCCCTCCACAAGGCAGGTGGGTAACTCCGCTCGAAACCACGGACAAGATGGTATTTTGCCGAGCGGTTTTAGCAGCCCGCGGTTCGAGCCGTTTATCAAGGGACTAAACCCGATTCATAAAGCGTTGGCCGAAATCACACCACAGGAACTCAATTGGGAAATCTCTAAAGCGATCGGATGAGAAAGAAGAAATCAAAGAATGGAGGAACAGATATTTTTTAACTACTATTTACACAACCAAAGAAAAGAAGAGATAAAAGTAATTTATAGGGAATGGAAGGAGCAGAAGGACACAGAGCAATTCCTAGCTTATCTACACAGGCTTACTTATTCCCAGGACAACACGAACAGAACAAACTCACGTACACGAATGGGAGGAAATGGCAATGGTAGGAATGCTGGCAGAGGGACACGGTCCAAGGAGATGGCGGGCAGGAAGGTCCGGGGCCAGTGGCGCGAAGTCGAGGTCCCGTTCGAACGTCCACACTCTGGTTTGGCAGCGAGCAAGGCGGCGGCAGGCACACGTATCTGGTTTCACGCGGCAGGCACACGTAT
>NC_136267.1:100994649-101027149 GCF_964187855.1 Myxine glutinosa
AGACAGATAGAAAAAAAGAGCTGCATCAGCAAATTATATAATTTGGGAAACGTGAAAAAAGAATTTTGATAACCAAGGTTTTCACATCCTCTTTTAATACATACAAGTGCGAATGAATAAATCTGCAATTTGAGAATTTATTTTTATAATTTCTATAAAAATAAAAATAAAAAGTACTGTATATATTACCGGATATATATAAATCCCGAACCGGATGTACCCAAACCAGATATATATTTTAGCAGCAGCATAGTATCAGTGCTGCTGATATCAATGTTGCCCATATATATATATACAAATGTACATATGTATATCGTTCCGGTGTGGCAGGGTGACTCATCAATGTGTGTGCCATTCCTCAGATAGGTGTTGAACAGGTGTCGCATCTGCCAGCATTAGTTGGTGGGTGTTAACGATCCCCCGGTATCCTTCGCGAAGAATAAGCGTGCGATCCCCGGCACCATGAACAAATTCCAAATTCCTGCCCTCGCTACTGCTCAGAGAGAGATAAACGATCCAGGATAACCCTTACAAAAACATGCTTTGAGCAGAACCACAGGTTAAGGTACTCTAGATTGTGTATATATATATATATATTGTTACGGTCCGCGGATTAGGATGTTATTTTTACCGAGCGGAGGTATAACCGCGGCCGAACAGTTGTTCCCTGACTAAACCCGATTTACCCAAACGTTGGCCGTATCGCGCCACCGCTATTCAATCGGGAAAAGACTAAGACGACACGGATGTGAAGAAAAGGAAGACGAAGGCAAAGAAAGGTTTGAAATACGATTACTATTTATTACTATTTACAGGCTCAAAGTAACCAAGGAGAAGGAAAGATAATAAAATAATATACAGAAGCTTTTGGAGACACAGGGAAAATACTAGCTTACCTAACAGGCTTAATTACTACCCAGGACAGAACAAACGAAGACACAGACTCACGCGGGGAATTGCTGAGTGGATTGGCTGGAAGGAGGTGTGTGGCTGGAGGGGGAGGACGGCACGGAGCTGGCTGGAGCTTGATCCCGCACGGGACATCGGGCTGGACCTCGACGGCCGCTGATGCCACCGAGCCTGTCGTGTGCTCGGGATCACGGGTCGGAGCTGCTTGGTGGAGCCGA
Organism: Myxine glutinosa; assembly: GCF_964187855.1. Taxonomy (NCBI): domain Eukaryota; kingdom Metazoa; phylum Chordata; class Myxini; order Myxiniformes; family Myxinidae; genus Myxine; species Myxine glutinosa. The sequence continues at coordinate 100,995,777 of NC_136267.1, forward strand.
CGCGCTGGTGGGGGGTCTGGCGTGACGGGTTCTCTCCTCTCTCTTTCTTGGTCCAACCACTCTTTCTCCACCGACAACTCAACGCAACCACTCAACGCAACCACTGACCACCCCTGACGACCAACTCAGCTCTTGTCATGGACCTCTCTACGCAGCTCAGCTCAGCCTTTCAGCTCATCTCTTGGACTCATCTCTTCTGTCTCATCTCTGGTGGGGGCGTCTCTCATGGGTTATATATAGCCCCACCCTTGAACCTTTGCGAACCTCCCCGATCGCTCTTCCTCCGCCCTCTCAAACCAAACCCCTCGTGCTTGGTTGGTTGTTCGGGGCTGGGCCACTCCTCCCCTCTCTGACGAGGTGGGGACCCGCCATTCTTCCCCAACCCTGCCTCGTGGCCAATGGTGGTTGAAGAAAACCGCCCAAAATGCAGTTGGCCATTGAAATGAAATGAAAGGGGATCTACTCTTATTTCACTTGGTGCAATGGAGTATTTAAATTAATGGGAGACACGGCCTTACCCTAAGACACATAATAAGATATAAGCTACTGAACAAGGGTTTTATCGGGTCCTGCAATGTGGTGTTTCATGGAATAACTACCGAGACGCCCTTTGACCTTTACACTACGGAGGTATTTACAAGGATCATGACATTTACAAAGGGTGATCTTTACAACAATTTACACTACAACAACAAAAAAAAAAAAACCATTCTCATATCCACAACAATATATATATATATATATAAATATATCACCTCTCTCTTATCTCTCCCTCTCTCCCTCTCTCGCTCCCTCCCTTATCTCTCCCTCCCTCCCTCTCTCGCTCTCTCTCTCTCTCTCTCTCTCTCTCCGCTCTCCTTCTCTCTCTCTCTCTCTCCCGCTCTCCTTCTCTCCATCTCTCTCTCTTATCTCTCCTCTCCTTCTCTCTCTCTCTCTCTCTCTCTCTCCCGCTCTCCTTCTCTCCATCTCTCTCTTAGCTCTCCCTCTCTCCCTCTCTCTTATCTCTCCCTCTCTCCCTCTTAATTCTCTCCCTCTCCCCCTTTTGTTTCACACCATCTTTACGTTTGCTCCATGCATTTCTCTTCGACCACACCCATGTTTGTCTTTGCTTCTGTCTCACTGCACAGTGGCCCAAAGGACTGTCCTTGTGCCTCATAATTTATTGGTCATGAAAGAGGCACAAATTAAATTTACTTCAACATAAAACAGCTCAGTGGTTGAAGAGGTATACCAATCTATCAACGCATCATAAATTACATATTTTCTCTTTTGAATCTTTCCTTCTCTACTCGAGGAGGTTTACAGATTGATCTGATAAGCACATGTGGTATTTGTAGGAGAGTCCAGTGAAACCTGTGTATAAAAAGAATATTATTACATTTTCACAAACCTGGCACGAAGGTTCGAAGCGGAAAGCCACACAATCACTAAAGCCGCTATAAAGAATTTTCAGGAAGAAAAATGCCCAAAATTCATCACTCAAACTCGATTTGGCCACGACACTGCGCTCATGAAAGGAAGGATTATATGATCATGTTTGTTGTCATCCCTACAGGTGTAAACAGTTTGCTACTGAAATGTCATTTTGCCTTTTACATTCGGCCGAAGCTTCTGAACGCCATTGCGATTGAGTTACTAATCCTTGGATGACTGGAACGGATAAATAAAACAATGAAATAATTTCATGATCACAGTATTGTAACAAAGAAGGTTATAGAATAATGAAATGTTTAAAATATTTGAAAGAAATAGGACAATGTTGATGTTTACTGTTGTATTTACAGATTCTTTTCTGATGAGTATTTGTGAAATTAGTTATAGTATCGGTAGGCAGAGGACATTTTGTTCAAGGTTTTGAAATATAGACGAGTGAATGCAAACATAGTCACCTTTTCATACCTTTGAATGATTTATTGTGTTCTCGAGGAATCTCTTCCTTACTTTCACTTGCTCTGTAAGCTTCTGTGACTGACCGCATCAATGCACATAGTAAGCTACCTATTGTTACCTGTGTCATTATTTCTAAATGAGACGAGTCGACTTCCATCAATGTGTAAGTAATAGGCAAGAAAATAGGAGCAAACTGACGAAGGTTACAACAGATGCTTCACATATACAGAGGAAGATCCATTACGAACCAATCGATGTTAGAGATTGGGTGCGGGTAGCGGTGGGGAGGAGGGAGTGGCCTACCTTATGTGTTGGTGGCGGTGTGGGGGAGGGGGAGTGCCCTACCTTATGTATTAGTGGAGGTGTGGGGGAGGGGGAGTGCCCTACCTTATGTATTAGTGGAGGTGTGGGGGAGGGGGAGTGCCCTACCTTATGTATGGGTGGAGGTCGGTGAAGGGGAGTGTGTGCTACCTTATGTATGGGTGGAGGTCGGGGAGGGGGAGTGTGCTACCTTATGTATGGGTGGAGGTCGGGGAGGGGGAGTGTGCTACCTTATGTATGGGTGGAGGTCGGGGAGGGGGAGTGTGCTCCCTTATGTATGGGTGGAGGTCGGGGAGGGGGAGTGGGCTACCTTATGTATGGGTGGAGGTCGGGGAGAGGGAGGGGGGGAATGCCCTACCTTATGTATGGGTGGAGGTCGGGGAGGGGGAGGGGGGGGGGGGAATGTCTACCTTATGTACGAGTGGAGGTCGGGGAGGGGGAGTGTGCTACCTTATGTACGAGTGGAGGTCGGGGAGAGGGAGTGTGCTACCTTATGTATGGGTGGAGGGTGGAGGGGTTGGTGGGGGGAATGCCGTACCTCGTAGTAAAACATACACCTGCTTGATTCACACTAATGCCTAAATCATTATGTATATACACTACTATGAAATGTTTACCATGGATAGGAACAACGTATTAACTAGTGCGGGGATTTATCGACCCTCACATATCCCGACTGTTATATTTCTCTTGCATCCACTAAATTAATTTTCAAACTTTGCATATGTCTTCTTCCCTGCAGCACATTGTGTGAGCTTTTTAGATCATTATACAGATATGACACATGGTGATTATATCATTTGTAGCCTATTCCACACATAGATATGACACACGGTGATTGTTCAGCAAAAATGTTAAATTGTTTGAGGAGGACTTGCATTAAATACACAGAGGAAAATGTCTGAAGCATCACCATTTTGTCAGTTTAATAAATGATATATATTTTTTCTCAAATTACAGATTTAGTCATTACTACTTGTATGTGTTAAAAGAAGATGTCGTGAAAACCTTGGTTATCAAAATTATTCATTCACTTTCCCCAAATTATCTAATTTGCTGATGCAGCTCTTCTTTTCCATCTGTCTCCACAGTTTAATATCAGATTTTATTGTACAGCGGTTGAAGAGTCATGGAGAATCTTGGATATATACAGAGGCGGTTCAAAATGTTATAGAAATGAGATACTCACAATAGTCAATGGAATGCCAATTCTACAAAAAATTATATATTTTTTAAAGTATGTAAGTGTATGAGCAGATGTGGGCACAGTGCATCACGGCATAAGGTGGGGGGTGGAGGGGGGCAAAGGTTATAAAGGTGAGTACGGTGGGTGGAAGGCAGGACAACCCTGAGTACCCCCAAGGAGAATGCTGCATCAGTCTGCAGGTCTGCCAAAGGAGTCACAGCCGCACACATCCAGCCACACCTGTCCCCCTCCTCACGAGCAGACCGCAGCTGCTGCTAGGACGCATCTGACATACCATTTGGATCAGTTCCAAGCTGTCTCGGACACAGCTTGTGTATTTCTTGTCTTGTCTGTCTCTCGAGTCTATCTCTTGTGGAATGATTGAAGGCCTTTAAGTTATTTAACGTTCCCGATCGGCCCGCCGGGATCCACACCAGGGCGACCCATGCAGTTGCAACAATATATATATATATACTAGCGGGGTCACCCGTGGGAATCCCACGGGCATGGATGTGTGTGACATTTCGACATATTGAGTTATATGCTGCACATTCATTTTTACAAAATGGTTACTGGCAAGTCATCAGATCCAGAAATGGTGTGAATTTAGTTATTTCACATAATATGTGACCCCTCACTCCTCTCCACCTGACACTCTCCTGTCTCCACCTGACACTCTCCTGTCTCCACCTGACACTCTCCTCTCTCCACCTAGCACTCCTCTCCTCTCCAAACCCTCACATCCCTCTCCTTTCCAATCCCTCACCTCTCCAATCCCTCACACTCCTCTCCTCTGCAATCCTTCACACGCCTCTCCAATCGCGCCTCACACTCCTCTCCAATCGCGCCTCACACTCCTCTCCAATCGCGCCTCACACTCCTCTCCAATCGTGCCTCACACTCCCCTCCAATCACGCCTCTCCAATCGTGCCTCACACTCCTCTCCAATCACGCCTCACACTCCTCTCCAATCGTGCCTCACACTCCTCTCCAATCGCGCCTCACACTCCTCTCCAATCGCGCCTCACTCGCCTCTCCAATCGGCTTTCCCCGTCTCGTTTCTCTCCTTTTTCTCCCGTCTCGTTCTTTTTCTTGCTCCAAATCGGCCCGTCGGAATCGGAAATCGGCCCGTCTCGCCCGTCGGCCCGTCGGAATCGGAAATCGGCCCGTCTTGCTTTTGTGCTTGTGCGTAAATAAATTGTGTTCATGACACCATTTCTGGTGTTGGGCTAGCGGCTAGGGTGCCGGCTTAGGATCCTGGGTTCGAATCTCGGTCGATCGCCGAATTAATGCCAGGGGGGTTGACTCAGCCTGTCATCCTTCCGAGGTCGGCTAATTGAGTACCAGTTCACTGGTAATTCCCTGTTTGTCGTTGAAGGCGGCAAAAAGGGTTGGCGTCAGGAAGGGCATCCGGCCGTAAAACATTGCTTCAAAAAGGGGACAAAAAAACAACAACTACCACGGTCCCCGAAAAGGCCAACCCCCGCTTTGCGGGGAAAAATGGCCTCTAAACGGTGGTTTTTACACCATTTCTGGATCTGATGACTTGCCAGTAACCATTTTGTAAAAATGAATGTGCAGCATCTAACTCAATATGTCGAAATGTCACACACATCCATGCCCGTGGGATTCCCACGGGTGACCCCGCAAGTTTGCATTGACGTTCGTCGATGGACTCGTTCGCCCGTCTCATTCGTTTTCTTGCTGCATCCTGTTCAAGTCTGCGTTCTTCATCGATCGTCTCATTCATTTTGGAAATAGAAGTTTCCACGCAGCGCATGAATTGTCACGATCCTCAAGAGGAATTTGTCTCGTAATCATCAAATGATAAATGGCAAGTAAATTATATTGTGGAAAATTAAAGATTTCAAATAAACCTATTTAAAGTGTATTCGCACATAACTAATTTTAAAAAACGAAGAAATATCTCTCGGTAATTTCCTGAAACATATTTTACTTCCGGCTAATAATGTTGAATTAAATAAAAACGAAGAAATATATGTCGGCATCATTGTTGACGTTTTTGTGACGACTGTCATCAAACGAAAAAGTAATATATCTTAACGGAAAAGCAAAAGCGAATTTTTAATATATATCGACACGTTGCCGTCGGTGTCATGTTGGGCGGTGTATGATACACCATGACGCGATTTTTAAAAATATATCTCTGCATTTTCCCGCGTGTGTGGAATGTTCTCAATTATTGCTGACACCGAGTCCAAAACCATCGATAAAAATGAAATCATATGGTGAGTTAGATTGGAGATAAAGGCGTGAGAGAGACTCAATGGCCTTGAAGTTGAAGTTACAGGCGTTTGAGAATTCATTTCGTTCTATAAACGGCAACTTTCATTGGATTTCCTTCCCGTTTTTTTTCAACCGAGTCGAAAACTATGTTAGCGACTGTGAAAAATGAAATGATATATCGAATTTTTAATATGTATCGACACGTTGCCGTCGGTGTCATGTTAGGCGGTGTATGATACACCATGACGCGATTTTAAAAAATATATCTGCATTTTCCCGCGTGTGTGGAATGTTCTCAATTATTGCTGACACCGACTCTAAAACCATCGATAAAAATGAAATCATATGGTGAGTTAGATTGGAGATAAAGGCGTGAGAGAGACTCAATGGCCTTGAAGTTACAGGCATTTGAGAATTCATTTCGTTCTATAAACGGCAACTTTCATCGGATTTTCTTCTCGTTTTTTTTCAACCGAGTCTAAAACTATGTTAGCGACTGTGAAAAATGAAATGATATATCGAATTTAAAATAGATATCGACACATTGCCGTCGGTGTCATGTTGGGCGGTGTATGATACACCATGACGCGATTTTAAAAAATATATCTCTGCATTTTCCCGCGTGTGTGGAATGTTTGTGGAAAATTAAAGATTTCAAATAAACCTATTTAAAGTGTATGCGCACATAACTAATAAAAAAAACGAAGAAATATCTCTCGGTAATTTCCTGAAACATATTTTACTTCCGGCTAATATGTTGAATGAAATAAAAACGAAGAAATATATGTCGGCATCATTGTTGACGTTTTTGTGACGACTATCATCAAACGAAATAGTAATATATCATAACGGAAAAGCAAAAGCGAATTTTTAATATATATCGACACATTGCCGGCGGTGTCATGTTGGGCGGTGTATGATACACCATGACGCGATTTTAAAAAATATATCTCTGCATTTTCCCGCGTGTGTGGATTGTTCTCAATTATTGCTGACACCGAGTCTAAAAGTAAAACCATCGATAAAAATGAAATCATATGGTGAGTTAGATTGGAGATAAAGGCGTGAGAGAGACTCAATGGCCTTGAAGTTACAGGCCTTTGAGAATTCATTTCGTTCTATAAACGGCAACTTTCATCGGATTTTCTTCCCGTTTTTTTTCAACCGAGTCTAAAACTATGTTAGCGACTGTGAAAAATGAAATGATTTATCGAATTTGATTTGAAATAAAACTGGGGGAGAGCAAGACACCACGGGCCTACAAAACAGGACTCAAAGCTATGCGAGTTAATAAAATGGTGGATATTTGTTTATAGCCACTCCCAGAATGGGTGGAGCTATGGGTGGAGCTACTCTGCAAACCGAGTAAGCCACACCCCGGACAGACACCCAACAGATAGACAGACAGACAGACAGACAGAATCATCTACGGCTATTATAATATAGATATATATATATATATATATATATATATATATATATATATGTCGTCTATATCTATATTTTATTTTTCATTAGTTATTATCTCTTCTCTCTGTATTATAAAAGAAAGTTTTTGTTTGTTTGTCTGCGCAAGCTAATCTCCTGAACGGTGAAAGATAGGAGGAAACCTCTAATATAAAAAATGTCGGGACGGGCCCTGGGAAGGTTATAGGCTAGGTGGCGAGGCCGGTCGAGGCCGTGTCGGCCGAGCTGGGCCCATTTTAACAATTAAAAGCTGAGCTGAATTATAGTAGTCATTCTTCTACAGCCGTGAGTAAAAGCTGAATTCTAGTAGTAAATTCATTCAAAAAGAACCAAAAATGTCGGGACGGGCCCCGGGAAGGTTATAGGCTAGGTGGTGAGGCCGGTCGAGGCCGCATCGGTCGGGCTGGGCCCATTTCGCAATTAGAAGTTGAGCTGAATTATAGTAGTCAATCTTCTACGGCCACGAGTAAAAGCTGAATTATAGTAGTAAATTCATTTAAAAATAACCGGGCAACGCCGGGTGCTTTCAGCTAGTCTCTCTATATTATAAAAGAAAGTTTTTGTTTGTATGTCTGCGCAAGCTAATCTCCTGAACGGTGAAAGACAGGAGGAAACCTATTATACAAAAAATGTCGGGACGGGCCCTGGGAAGGTTATCGGCTAGGTGGCGAGGCGGGTAGAGGCCGTGTCGGCCGGGCTGGGCCCATTTCGCAATTAAAAGCTGAGCTGAATTATAGTAGTCAATCTTCTACGGCCACGAGTAAAAGCTGAATTATAGTAGTAAATTCATTCAAAAAGAACCCGGGCAACGCCGGGTGCTTTCGGCTAGTATATATATATATATATATATATATATATATTTTTTTTTTTTCTTTTTTTTAAAATATGTATATATATATATATATATATATATATATATATATACATATATTTTATATATATATATATATATATATATATATATATGTACATACATATGTACATACATACACATGGATATATACATGGATATATTGTTACGTTTATGGGGGGTAGGCAATGAAATACCTTAGGCCAGTTCGGATTGTATAGGTCGTGGCTCCGAATGTCGCAACGAAGAAGAAGAAACCTCCATGTTGCTCAGTAGGGATCCGTTGGACCGGATGTCGTGTAAGGTCATATCTTTGTCCCCATGGTGAGGGGTGGGGTTATGTTAATTAGGCAGGGGTTATGGGTAAATCCCCTGTATGTCAATTGCCTCTGTGATTTTTCCTTTGTTCCTTATGACACACACCACACCAACCGTGCACTCCATCACTAAATTAAACACGAAATAAAAGCAACCGGAACCAGTACATTTGAGCACCACAAATGATACCACCGACCGGGTCATTACAAAGGCCGGCAAGTGGCCGTGAGGCCACGACCCGGAGAACGATTGGTCAGGACGGGCATAGAAGGATGTGATGATGGCTGTTGATTGGACCACGCGCGGACGTCATTGGATGACATCAGAGACCGGAGAACAAAAAGACTGTGTCCGGGCATTTTCTTTCGCTTGGCTTTGGGGTTTGATGAAAGGCGGTCACAGTTCGTGCTCTTGGCTCTGACTTCGTGGAGGTGATCGCGGGCAGAAGCATTCTTTCTCTTGGTCCAGGCGATTTGTGCGAGTGGACTCATCCTTTCACTGGTGCGTTGGTGCTGACTTCGTTGCGGATGTGTGCACCTGAGAGACCTCCGTGCCTCGTGGAGCATGGGACGAGGACGGAACGAGGCCCAGCTTACTTCACGTTCGGTGGTTGGTGGGTGAACCAACTTCGCGCCAAGGCATGGGTTTTCCCGTGCATGGACCAGGGACCCGTTCGAGGACCGACAGGGTTCAAGGGCCACTCAAAGCTGAGTACAGTGCAAACAAACCAAACATGCAATTATTTTCCATTTATTTATCCCCTTGTATTTGTTTTACGAGTCCATGTGGTAGCACTCCATTTAGGATTTGGTTTTACTGTGCATTCTTTTGTTACCAGCATTTCTTTCATTAAACCCGGTATTGTTACATTTTAATTCCGTGTCGGTTGGAATTGATTATCGTGGGTCGAAGACGCTTCAGTGGAATCTGTGCAGGTAAGCGCTCTTCGCTACCCTCCACTACTCTCCGCGCGTATAAAGAAGATCCGCCATTGTTTGACTGAATGCCTCGGAGGTAAGCTCGATCGGCTATTAATCCCCAGGGTATCTTAACCCCCCCCCCCTCTGGGAACACGACAATATATATATACAGTCATGTGAAAAAGTAAGCACACCCCATGTAAAGTTTTGACTTTTTCAACATATTTCAACATACAGCTATTTGATCTTCATTTCAACAATATTGATCGATAAAGGTGATCTAATATAACAAATACTAGCGGGGTCACCCGTGGGAATCCCACGGGCATGGATGTGTGTGACATTTCGACATATTGAGTTATATGCTGCACATTCATTTTTACAAAATGGTTACTGGCAAGTCATCAGATCCAGAAATGGTGTGAATTTAGTTATTTCACATAATATGTGACCCCTCACTCCTCTCCACCTGACACTCTCCTGTCTCCACCTGACACTCTCCTGTCTCCACCTGACACTCTCCTCTCTCCACCTAGCACTCCTCTCCTCTCCAAACCCTCACATCCCTCTCCTTTCCAATCCCTCACCTCTCCAATCCCTCACACTCCTCTCCTCTGCAATCCTTCACACGCCTCTCCAATCGCGCCTCACACTCCTCTCCAATCGCGCCTCACACTCCTCTCCAATCGCGCCTCACACTCCTCTCCAATCGTGCCTCACACTCCTCTCCAATCGTGCCTCACACTCCCCTCCAATCACGCCTCTCCAATCGTGCCTCACACTCCTCTCCAATCACGCCTCACACTCCTCTCCAATCGTGCCTCACACTCCTCTCCAATCGCGCCTCACACTCCTCTCCAATCGCGCCTCACTCGCCTCTCCAATCGGCTTTCCCCGTCTCGTTTCTCTCCTTTTTCTCCCGTCTCGTTCTTTTTCTTGCTCCAAATCGGCCCGTCGGAATCGGAAATCGGCCCGTCTCGCCCGTCGGCCCGTCGGAATCGGAAATCGGCCCGTCTTGCTTTTGTGCTTGTGCGTAAATAAATTGTGTTCATGACACCATTTCTGGTGTTGGGCTAGCGGCTAGGGTGCCGGCTTAGGATCCTGGGTTCGAATCTCGGTCGATCGCCGAATTAATGCCAGGGGGGTTGACTCAGCCTGTCATCCTTCCGAGGTCGGCTAATTGAGTACCAGTTCACTGGTAATTCCCTGTTTGTCGTTGAAGGCGGCAAAAAGGGTTGGCGTCAGGAAGGGCATCCGGCCGTAAAACATTGCTTCAAAAAGGGGACAAAAAAACAACAACTACCACGGTCCCCGAAAAGGCCAACCCCCGCTTTGCGGGGAAAAATGGCCTCTAAACGGTGGTTTTTACACCATTTCTGGATCTGATGACTTGCCAGTAACCATTTTGTAAAAATGAATGTGCAGCATCTAACTCAATATGTCGAAATGTCACACACATCCATGCCCGTGGGATTCCCACGGGTGACCCCGCAAGTTTGCATTGACGTTCGTCGATGGACTCGTTCGCCCGTCTCATTCGTTTTCTTGCTGCATCCTGTTCAAGTCTGCGTTCTTCATCGATCGTCTCATTCATTTTGGAAATAGAAGTTTCCACGCAGCGCATGAATTGTCACGATCCTCAAGAGGAATTTGTCTCGTAATCATCAAATGATAAATGGCAAGTAAATTATATTGTGGAAAATTAAAGATTTCAAATAAACCTATTTAAAGTGTATTCGCACATAACTAATTTTAAAAAACGAAGAAATATCTCTCGGTAATTTCCTGAAACATATTTTACTTCCGGCTAATAATGTTGAATTAAATAAAAACGAAGAAATATATGTCGGCATCATTGTTGACGTTTTTGTGACGACTGTCATCAAACGAAAAAGTAATATATCTTAACGGAAAAGCAAAAGCGAATTTTTAATATATATCGACACGTTGCCGTCGGTGTCATGTTGGGCGGTGTATGATACACCATGACGCGATTTTTAAAAATATATCTCTGCATTTTCCCGCGTGTGTGGAATGTTCTCAATTATTGCTGACACCGAGTCCAAAACCATCGATAAAAATGAAATCATATGGTGAGTTAGATTGGAGATAAAGGCGTGAGAGAGACTCAATGGCCTTGAAGTTGAAGTTACAGGCGTTTGAGAATTCATTTCGTTCTATAAACGGCAACTTTCATTGGATTTCCTTCCCGTTTTTTTTCAACCGAGTCGAAAACTATGTTAGCGACTGTGAAAAATGAAATGATATATCGAATTTTTAATATGTATCGACACGTTGCCGTCGGTGTCATGTTAGGCGGTGTATGATACACCATGACGCGATTTTAAAAAATATATCTGCATTTTCCCGCGTGTGTGGAATGTTCTCAATTATTGCTGACACCGACTCTAAAACCATCGATAAAAATGAAATCATATGGTGAGTTAGATTGGAGATAAAGGCGTGAGAGAGACTCAATGGCCTTGAAGTTACAGGCATTTGAGAATTCATTTCGTTCTATAAACGGCAACTTTCATCGGATTTTCTTCTCGTTTTTTTTCAACCGAGTCTAAAACTATGTTAGCGACTGTGAAAAATGAAATGATATATCGAATTTAAAATAGATATCGACACATTGCCGTCGGTGTCATGTTGGGCGGTGTATGATACACCATGACGCGATTTTAAAAAATATATCTCTGCATTTTCCCGCGTGTGTGGAATGTTTGTGGAAAATTAAAGATTTCAAATAAACCTATTTAAAGTGTATGCGCACATAACTAATAAAAAAAACGAAGAAATATCTCTCGGTAATTTCCTGAAACATATTTTACTTCCGGCTAATATGTTGAATGAAATAAAAACGAAGAAATATATGTCGGCATCATTGTTGACGTTTTTGTGACGACTATCATCAAACGAAATAGTAATATATCATAACGGAAAAGCAAAAGCGAATTTTTAATATATATCGACACATTGCCGGCGGTGTCATGTTGGGCGGTGTATGATACACCATGACGCGATTTTAAAAAATATATCTCTGCATTTTCCCGCGTGTGTGGATTGTTCTCAATTATTGCTGACACCGAGTCTAAAAGTAAAACCATCGATAAAAATGAAATCATATGGTGAGTTAGATTGGAGATAAAGGCGTGAGAGAGACTCAATGGCCTTGAAGTTACAGGCCTTTGAGAATTCATTTCGTTCTATAAACGGCAACTTTCATCGGATTTTCTTCCCGTTTTTTTTCAACCGAGTCTAAAACTATGTTAGCGACTGTGAAAAATGAAATGATTTATCGAATTTGATTTGAAATAAAACTGGGGGAGAGCAAGACACCACGGGCCTACAAAACAGGACTCAAAGCTATGCGAGTTAATAAAATGGTGGATATTTGTTTATAGCCACTCCCAGAATGGGTGGAGCTATGGGTGGAGCTACTCTGCAAACCGAGTAAGCCACACCCCGGACAGACACCCAACAGATAGACAGACAGACAGACAGACAGAATCATCTACGGCTATTATAATATAGATCATGAAACATTTACATTTTGTAGTCCATTGTATCATTTAAATAAACATAAATGCAAATTTCGCATGTGGAAAAAGTAAGTACACCCCTACGGCCTACATTTATCACTACTTCAAATACCTATAATTAGAATCAGGTGCACCAGCTCAGGTGCAAATGATTAGAACATCGTTAGAGAGGATCTTGGAGGAACCTGTCTTATTTAAACCTCAGACATTTAGTTTGGTTTGCTCTTTGTTGTTGAAGTGTGTGGCGTCACCATGCCTAGATCAAAAGAGCTCTCTGAGGCCTTCAGAAAGAAGGTTATAGATGCCTACGAGGCTGGGAAGGGATTTAAATGTTTCATGATATTTGTTATATTATATCACCTTTATCTATCAATATTGTTGAAATGAAGATCAAATAGCTGTATGTTGAAATATGTTTAAAAAGTCAAAACTTTACATGGGGTGTACTTACTTTTTCACCTGACTGTATATATATATATATGTATATATACGGTACTGTATATTTTTCATGTATGAAACATAAATCACTTTTATAAAAAGGTTTTTAGGAGAAAACATATTCCTAATAAATCATAGTGAATATTTTTTGTGTTGCTCGGGCAACTGTGAGTATATTGTTCGTATAACATTTTCAATATCCTTTACATCATATGTTGGGCAGCAACATTGTAAGACATGAATGTACTCGTACTATTTATTACATGGTATATATTTCAAAGGTAAAAAGTATATATACTGACTAAATCAATCAGTCTGTGGGATTTTAACCTGGCCTCTCGTTATCAGGATGTGAACGCCCTCACACACTGCATTGCTACATTACTTTTGATTTATATCCTTACACATATTGTGTCTGCTGACTCAAGCCATATATGAAAGGTCTTTCAACGTGTTTATTGTTATTCCTATTTTAATTGTGATCATTAATATTCCTGTATTGTTGTTATAATGCTTCAGACAGGCGTCGTGGAACCCTGCTGTTGAGGAACCTCTCGGCATCAGCTGCTGGGAAGTACATTTGCTCCTCAGTCAATCAGGCTGGGAAATCCAACTGTACCATTACCATAACTCTGCCACAACGTGAGGCACACACAATGGGCAAATTACGCTGAAATGCACCACACACGACAATATGCGTTCACCCTTTGCATGCTAATGCTTTGTCAATTAGAATAACCAGGGTCCAAACCATACTTATTCCTAATCTTAAAATGTACTCATTGTACCCTGAATACATTTGAACTGTCTGTGCACGCCCTGGAGACTGCCACGAGGATCTTATTAAAAATGTGAAATGATAACTCATTATCTTAGGGAATGAACTGTTTTTATCATTTGCCATTGTTAGATGTTGGGGGAATGTGGAACAGCACATGAGTGGGAATCATTAGATGTGAACAACCACATTCGATGGTGTAATGGTTGGAGCATCTGCTTTGGGTCTGGGAGCAATTGGTGGTTTGTGGCCTCGTCGAATCATACCAAAGACATAAAAAATGGTACAGCACGAAAAAACAACCGTAGGTTGGCAACCATTGTGCAAGCTTTATGGTCCTAATGGCCTCTTCTTGCATTGGAGTTCCTTGTAAGGAAACTCATGTTATATTGTCAGATAGGTAGCCTGTGCCTGCTGGTTGCATAAATAATCCTATTCAACAAACAGAAAGTGAAAAGGGTCCAAAGTGAGGAACAAAAGTGAGGAATTAAAACAGCAGCAATGAATCAGCATGTTTTGTGATTTTGACACTTGACTGCACAAACAAGTATGGGGGGAAGGGATGAAAAGGGTGATTGGGAGGTTTCCATGATTGGCCTTCCAGAGTAATCTCGAAGTTGCTAGAAAGTTCCAGCCTGTTATGCAAAAGATTTATTACCCTCGCCTGAGGAGAGGGTATTGCATCTGAGTCCGTTTGTTTGTCTGTCTGTCTGTTTGTTTGTCTGTCTGTTTGTTTGTCTGTCTGTCTGTTTGTTTGTCTGTCTGTCTGTCTGTCTGTCTGTCTGTTTGTTTGTCTGTCTGTTTGTTTGTTTGTTTGTTTGTCCGCACAGAATAAATATTATTTTCTCTGCACCCGTTGGTCCGATTGACAGGAAATTTTCACCATAGGTGCAACTCCACCTGTAGAATTTTAAAATTATAATTATTATGACCTCATACGTCATGTGGTATGGGCGCCATCTTGGAAAAACCGAAAAGCTTTGCACCTCTATATCTCTGAAGGCACTGCATGGAAAAATTGACATGGCTCATTGTAAAGAACTCTTCATGGGGAATAAAATGTTAATGATGATGTCAAAGGTGCCTCCATTATGACGTCATAATTCGTCAAGTACAAAACTTCATCCGATCAAGATGAAATTTCTTGAGCGTCATCTAGGGATAAATTGGTGGAGGAAAAAAAAAAATAATGATGACGTCATCGGTCACGTGGTTCGGCCGCCATATTTGTTTTAACACAAAAGCCTTTAAAACGACTGAAAACACATCCTGGCGAGGGTTTGCAATCTCTGATTGCCCTTTCTTGTTTTATACTGTCTTACCGATGAGGCCAGGAGGTTGATGATGTTACGTTGTGATGGATTTTGTGAGATTTGCTATTTGGATTTAACCAATGTGAATGGCCTCACAAGACTTATTGAAGGAGGAAAAAAGGAAAGTGTGAAAAGGAATATAAATTGTAGATAATAAAAGTTTGATCAAATATTGTACAGTACCATTGTGTACATAATATGCAGACATCTCTGTACGACATTTAAAAAATGTTCTTCCATGATATTGTAGGCACACATCAACCTGAAGCTATCATTCTAAACCTTTGATATCTTCACCTCCGACCTCAACTCTTTTGACCGTTGACCCTTAGCCTTGCATGGACCAAGCATGGGCCTAATTGCTGGTGCTGCAGCAGGTGGCCTACTTGCTTTGCTACTACTTCTTCTGCTCCTTGCCTGCTCTTGCCGTTCATCTGGTTCCCGCAGGCATGCCCATGATGACGACATCCCGAATGACATCCGGTACAATTTCCTGTGGTTTTTTTTTTTTTTTTTTTTGTATACTGAATCGAGGCTCGTGAAAGAGCTAACATTTACTTCACAAACAAATCAACCAGACAAACAAAATATATAAAAAGAGGGAGCGGAAAAACAAGATGGGGAGAGAAGGGGAAGCACACAAACACAACATTTGAGAGCAGGGAGATGTGTGGAAGGGAGAGGGCTTGGGGGGCAGAGGCGTGGGAAGGGGGGGGAGGGTGAAGTATAAAACACAAGGACACCAAGGACTTCCAGGACAGAAGTTGGTATTTCAAAAAAGTGGAATTGGGGTGAAATTAGCGGGGGTAGAAAAGATCAAGGTTTTGGATGGGGGAAGATAAGAGATGGTGGTTTGTTGCTGTTTACCTGACATTTTATACATTAGTTGATCAAAACGTTTACAGATTAAAGGTAATAAGCACTCTGAGTAATCTTTTCGTCATAGGAATTGATAATTTTGTAAACTAAACGCTAACTTTCTGTACCCACCTTCAGTCATATCCAACTGCTCTTGGACTCTGTATATTTTGCTCCTTAGCTCAACCAATTGGTCCTTGTCACACACCAACCAAGCCTATCCACCAAGGTTTGTCCAAATCCGTCTAACATTTTGACATATCCTGCTCACAGACAGACAGACAAAACAGACTGACAGACAGAAAGGGTGAAAACATTCCCTCCGTCCACGTTTGGTGGTGGAGGTAATACATAAGTAATCAATTAAACAATTCATTCATGATAGTTTTAATTTTCACCAATTTGAATGTACTCCAGAATGTATCTACAAGTATTTGAATTGTCGAGGGCCGACTATTATTATTTCAAAGAGAGCATGGTAACAACTAATGCAATGATTTTACACTGTGGGATATTTATTTAATGTGAACCTCAACTCTGGAACAGTTAAATCTCCCTATGCTAATGAACAAAGCCCACCTTAATGGAAAAATATTTACATGACTTCAACTTGTCAGATGTGAGCCTAATCTTTTACAAAATGTCCTCAATGGTTATTTTTTACTGTTTTTCAAAGAAAGAACCTCAGTCATATTCTCATGTTTAAAACTTGCTCTTCGATGAACTTGACATGACGTATAAATGACACATGAATTACGTTAACTCCATATGTGCTCCACTAACAGTATGGATGCAGCACCACCTCAGCGAACCCCGAGCAAGACTGGTTCTCATGGTCCCTCTCGTCGACCATCTGACCATGGATCTGGATCTCCTGGTATTCGTTCAATTCGTCGTTCAGGCAGTGGCGCTGTGAACGGCCCGAGCTATGGCAGTCTTTCCCGCCTTCCGTCGAATTCCGGACAAGCTGATCGTCCATCATCAGCAAGTGGCCAGAATGCAGCTGAGCCTCTGACACCCCCACCATCATATGTGGTAGATGCAAGTTCCGCAGCTGTAGTTTCCTCCCCGCATCCAGGATCTCAATGTGGATCGCGATCTACACCAGGAACAGTTCGGCGTGGACAGCGAAGGAAAGCCACTGACAACCAGGTGACCTCGAGTAATAATAATATCATCTCAAAAGTTTGATCCCTTTCATAAACGAATTTTGTGGGATTATAATGGTTCATTAAATAAAGACCTTACTGGTATACTAGTAAGTAAGCCTTTTACTACCTAACTCAACCTTCTTCTGTTACTCTCCTCTTTCCTTGTGTGTTCATTCTCTTGTTTGTGTCCAACTGTGACTCCTCTCCCATTATCAATATATTGCCTTTTTCTCTGTCATCTCACTCCTCCATGAGCCTAAATCTTGCATTCAGAAAAACCTTTTGTGCATGAACCCTCTTCAAATCCCCAATTATTTTAACAACATTAACCTTGCCGGTATGACCCATATAAATACATCTTTTGTTGCCGTTCACTGCCATTTTATAGTTTAACAAAAGGTAATGGAAAAGCATACATACAAAAAAGCAAATTAAAATAAGGATCCATCTGCATATTGTTTTTGAAGATGGAGATGTTAGTTGAGTCAAACAATATTGAGAAAAAGAGGGCGAGGATAAGGTAGTTCGGGAGGGGAGTGGATCAAGATAAGGGTAAGTTGTAGGGGCACATTTAGGGGAGGAAAGCTGGATGAAAGGAATCTAAAATTCAACCAATTATTGTAGATGTCCCTTTGAAGACCATTCATATATCAGCTTTCAGTAAAGTTGTTCCTATAAATAAAATAAGCAAAGTAATAACAACCACAGGAAGAATATTACAAATAAAACTAGAAAGCATCTGAAAATGTAAAGCCCGTCCGCGTTCGTTTGTATTCAGACGTCTTCTTCTTCTTCCGGATGCTCAAAAAAACGAAAACAATTTTTATAAATACAAAATGAAAATTTATGATTTTATGCAGCCTTGACCTTTAACTTTTGATCTAAAAAAACAATGGACTCCTACAATTGGTGAACCAATTCAGCGACCCAATATTCAAATCCTTAAAATTTCAGGTAATCGGATGAAAAGTGATTATTTTAGGTGATGCTGACCTTTAACCTTTTGACCTTTTGACAAAATTATTAACTTGTCTTCTCCATATTCTCATGATAAAGCTTTGTTGAAAATTTGATGACAAAACTCAAATGGTAAATTTAAATTTCAGGACAATTGAATGAAAATTGATGATTTTATGTGACGTTGACCTTTGACATTTTGACAAAATTATTTTGACAAAAATTTGACATTTGACAAAACACACACAGACACACAGACACACACACACACACACACACACACACACACACACACACACACACACACAGACACACACACACAGACAGACACACACACAGACACACACACAAATACACAGAAGTGAATACAAAACCCTGTCTCCTGCTGTGCAGGGCATGGGATGACGAGACAAAAAGAAGGGAAGAACAGAATAGAAAGAAACTGTGGCAAAAGGAAGGGCAAGCTGCAGAAACGCCACTAGACCCATCACCAGACTCGGTGGCAGGAATGGTTAGAGCATCCACTCTGAGTGGGGAGGTCGGTATTTCGAACCGTGGCTAAGTCATACCAAAGATCTTAAAATTGTATGTGCTTCTTCCTTGCTTGGCGCTCGGTGTTTAAGAAGGACAGAGCACGGACAAAAAACATATGTTAGCGACCATAGCACAGGCTTTGATGGGCTTAATGGCTTCCTCCTGTGTTGGAGTTACTAGTGAGGGAACTCACTGTCCAACGTAGATGTAAATAACTGAATTCAAATGGACAAAAACTTGCTGATTACAGATTACAATAGAGAAGAAAAGAGGCACCGAAGAAAGGCTTATCAAGTCTGGCTGTGCCTGTAACAAACAATATGAGCGTTCGAGGTCCATCGTTACCCTCCACCCATGGCTCATGAAAAGCCTTGCAACAAATGGACTCGTTCATTGAAATAAGTGCAAAATATAGATATTTAGACACTACCAAAAGGGTTTGCAAGAAGCAGACATATTAAATGAGGAGAGTTACTGTATGTCATTTGTTGAGGTACTATACTTGGTTCGAGCACCAAAAAAGCATTTGTGTGATCATTTTTTCATATAAAGTCAGAAAATAAATTGGCAAAAATTTTCCATACAACATCAGTGATAAATCATTTCTGCTGCCAAACATGCATGACATTGCTATAGCTAGAAAACAATACATTTCCTATTAGGCTTTGCATGTTTTACTATTACAGCAGTGTTTGTCTGCTGATAGTGAGGGATTTTTACTTGCAAACGCCCACAAATAAAGATTGTTAAGGTGAGCAAGTCAAAAGATTGTTAAGGTAAGCAAGTCAAAATATTGTTAAGGTAAGCAAGTCAAAGTATTGTTAAGGTAAGCAAGTCAAAGTATTATTAAGGTAAGCAAGTCAAAATATTGTTAAGGTAAGCAAGTCAAAATATTGTTAAGGTAAGCCAGTCAAAAGATTGGGAAGGTAAGCAAGTCAAAAGATTGGGAAGGTAAGCAAGTCAAAAGATTGGGAAGGTAAGCAAGTCAAAATATTGTTAAGGTAAGCAAGTCAAAGTATTGTTAAGGTAAGCAAGTCAAAATATTGTTAAGGTAAGCAAGTCAAAATATTGTTAAGGTAAGCCAGTCAAAAGATTGGGAAGGTAAGCAAGTCAAAAGATTGGGAAGGTAAGCAAGTCAAAAGATTGGGAAGGTAAGCAAGTCAAAATATTGTTAAGGTAAGCAAGTCAAAGTATTGTTAAGGTAAGCAAGTCAAAAGATTGTTAAGGTAAGCAAGTCAAAAGATTGTTAAAGTAAGCAAGTCAAAATATTGTTAAGGGAAGCAAGTCAAAATATTGTTAAGGTAAGCAAGTCAAAAGATTGTTAAGGTAAGCAAGTCAAAAGATTGTTAAGGTAAGCCAGTCAAAAGATTGGGAAGGTAAGCAAGTCAAAAGATTGGGAAGGTAAGCAAGTCAAAAGATTGTTAAAGTAAGCAAGTCAAAATATTGTTAAGGGAAGCAAGTCAAAATATTGTTAAGGTAAGCAAGTCAAAAGATTGTTAAGTTAAGCAAGTCAAAAGATTGTTAAGGTAAGCAAGTCAAAAGAGAGTTAAGGTAAGCAAGTCAAAATATTGTTAAGGGAAGCAAGTCAAAAGATAGTTAAGGTAAGCAAGTCAAAAGATTGGGAAGGTAAGCAAGTCAAAAGATTGTTAAGGTAAGCAAGTTAAAAGATTGTTAAGGTAAGCAAGTCAAAAGATTGGGAAGGTAAGCAAGTCAAAAGATTGTTAAGGTAAGCAAGTCAAAAGATTGTTAAGGTAAGCAAGTCAAAAGATTGTTAAGGTAAGCAATTAAAAATATTGTTAAGGTAAGCAAGTCAAAAGATTGTTAAGGGAAGCAAGTCAAAAGATTGTTAAGGTAAGCAAGTCAAAAGATTGTTAAGGTAAGCAAGTCAAAAGATTGTTAAGGTAAGCAAGTCAAAAGATTGTTAAGGTAAGCCAGTCAAAAGATTGGGAAGGTAAGCAAGTCAAAAGATTGGGAAGGTAAGCAAGTCAAAAGATTGTTAAGGTAAGCAATTAAAAATATTGTTAAGGTAAGCAAGTCAAAAGATTGTTAAGGGAAGCAAGTCAAAAGATTGTTAAGGTAAGCAAGTCAAAATATTGTTAAGGTAAGCAGGTCAAAGGATTGTTAAAGTAAGCAAGTCAAAAGATTGTTAAGGTAAGCAAGTCAAAAGATTGTTAATGTAAGCAAGTCAAAAGATTGTAAAGGTAAGCAAGTCAAAAGATTGGGAAGGTAAGCAAGTCAAAAGATTGGGAAGGTAAGCAAGTCGAAAGATTGTTAAGGTAAGCAAGTAAAAATATTGTTAAGGTAAGCAAGTCAAAAGATTATTACGGAAAGCAAGTAAAAATATTGTTAAGGTAAGCAAGTCAAAAGATTGTTAAGGTAATCAAGTCAAAAGATTGTTAAGGGAAGCAAGTCAAAAGATTGGGAAGGTAAGCAAGTCAAAAGATTGGGAAGGTAAGCAAGTCAAAAGATTGGGAAGGTAAGCAAGTCGAAAGATTGTTAAGGTAAGCAAGTAAAAATATTGTTAAGGTAAGCAAGTCAAAAGATTGTTAAGGTAAGCAAGTCAAAATATTGTTAAGGTAAGCAAGTCAAAAGATTGCTAAGGTAAGCAAGTCAAAAGATTGTTAAGGTAAGCCAGTCAAAAGATTGGGAAGGTAAGCAAGTCAAAAGATTGGGAAGGTAAGCAAGTCAAAATATTGTTAAGGTAAGCAAGTCAAAGTATTGTTAAGCTAAGCAAGTCAAAATATTGTTAAGGTAAGCAAGTCAAAAGATTGTTAAAGTAAGCAAGTCTAAATATTGTTAAGGGAAGCAAGTCAAAAGATTGTTAAGGTAAGCAAGTCAAAAGATTGTTAAGGTAAGCCAGTCAAAAGATTGGGAAGGTAGGCAAGTCAAAAGATTGGGAAGGTAAGCAAGTCAAAAGATTGTTAAAGTAAGCAAGTCAAAATATTGTTAAGGGAAGCAAGTCATAATATTGTTAAGGTAAGCAAGTCAAAAGATTGTTAAGTTAAGCAAGTCAAAAGATTGTTAAGGTAAGCAAGTCAAAAGATAGTTAAGGTAAGCAAGTCAAAAGATTGGGAAGGTAAGCAAGTCAAAAGATTGTTAAGGTAAGCAAGTCAAAAGATTGTTAAGGTAAGCAATTAAAAATATTGTTAAGGTAAGCAAGTCAAAAGATTGTTAAGGGAAGCAAGTCAAAAGATTGTTAAGGTAAGCAAGTCAAAAGATTGTTAAGGTAAGCAAGTCAAAATATTGTTAAGGTAAGCAAGTCAAAAGATTGTTAAGGTAAGCCAGTCAAAAGATTGGGAAGGTAAGCAATTAAAAATATTGTTAAGGTAAGCAAGTCAAAAGATTGTTAAGGGAAGCAAGTCAAAAGATTGTTAAGGTAAGCAAGTCAAAATATTGTTAAGGTAAGCAGGTCAAAGGATTGTTAAAGTAAGCAAGTCAAAAGATTGTTAAGGTAAGCAAGTCAAAAGATTGTTGAGGTAAGCAAGTCAAAAGATTGTTAAGGTAAGAAAGTCAAAAGATTGGGAAGGTAAGCAAGTCAAAAGATTGGGAAGGTAAGCAAGTCGAAAGATTGTTAAGGTAAGCAAGTAAAAATATTGTTAAGGTAAGCAAGTCAAAAGATTGTTAAGGTAAGCAAGTAAAAATATTGTTAAGGTAAGCAAGTCAAAAGATTGTTAAGGTAATCAAGTCAAAAGATTGTTAAGGGAAGCAAGTCAAAAGATTGTTAAGGTAAGCAAGTCAAAAGATTGGGAAGGTAAGCAAGTCGAAAGATTGTTAAGGTAAGAAAGTCAAAAGATTGGGAAGGTAAGCATGTCAAAAGATTGGGAAGGTAAGCAAGTCGAAAGATTGTTAAGGTAAGCAAGTAAAAATATTGTTAAGGTAAGCAAGTCAAAAGATTGTTAAGGTAAGCAAGTAAAAATATTGTTAAGGTAAGCAAGTCAAAAGATTGTTAAGGTAATCAAGTCAAAAGATTGTTAAGGGAAGCAAGTCAAAAGATTGTTAAGGTAAGCAAGTCAAAAGATTGTTGAGGTAAGCAAGTCAAAAGATGGTTAAGGTAAGCAAGTTAAAATATGGTTAAGGTAATCAAGTCAAAAGATTGTTGAGTTAAGCAAGTCAAAAGATTGGGAAGGTAAACAAGTCAGCAGGTCAAAATGCCATGTCATGACACCGCTTTAACTCAGGGAAAAACCCAGGATGCTTCAGTTGAATCTAAAGTAATTCCTCCTGTAATTACTCCCGCCAGGGAGTAATGCATTCGATCGTGTCCGTCCGTCCGTCCGTGTGTGTGTGTGTGTGTGTGTGCGTGTGTGTGTGTGTGTGTGTGTGTGTGTGTGTGTGTGTGTGTGTGTGTGTGTGTGTGTGTGTGTGTGTGTGTGCGCGTGTGCGTGCGTGTGTGTGTTTGTGTGTTTGTGAACAAGATATCTGGAAAAGTTCTGAAGGGATTTGGATGAAAGTTGGTGGGATGATTTCACTTGGGATAAGGAAGAATTGATTCGTTGTTGGTGAAGCTCAGGAAATTATTCCGGATCCAGGAAGTTTTTTGGGGAATTTTTTGGGGAATTTGTTTTCTCTTTTCCTTTAAAAACCATTTTCTCTGCAATAATTGGAGCGATTGAGAGCAAATTTTTAACATAGGCGGGACTCGGTCTGCAGAATATTTTAATGGTAATTATGACGTCACAGGTCACGTGGTTCGGCCGTCATATTGTTTTGAGTAAAAAACACTAAAATCCAATTTTCTCCAAAACGCCTGAACAGATCGAGGCCCAACTTTGCAGGCAGAATCGCACACCCATGACGAACAAAACAGTCACCGAGCATGACGTCATGCATCACATGGTTTCAGACTTATGACGTTTTTAAGCACAAACATTTAAAACCTAGCTCCTCCCTCATTTGTGATCCAATCTAGGGGAAATTTCACACATCTGTTCAGCATATCAGTCTACTAAAACGTCCTTTTGGAATTTGCGATAGGACTCGTGGTTTGGCAGATATCTTTAATTAAACGCAAATAATAAAAAAAACATTTATAACTCTCGAACCACTTCACTGATCGACGTGAAACTTCATACTATAGTAGAAGTCATGAAGAGTAACAAGTGTGCAAAATTTGAAGATGATTGGATGTACGACCTTGAAGCTGGAAGTTGATATTGCATGAAGAAGAAGAGTCTTCGACTGTGGACGATTAATTAATTTATCACATGTACAGACTTGCAGGCATCGTTTGACACAATGTCCCGGGTTAAATTGAACCTCAAATAAAATTATAATTCCGGATTTGTCAATGGCTGAGGTATATTAACAAAGGAATAAAACAGATTTGGCAAAATTCGAACTTTTTTTTAAAAGATCGCATATTCACCCAGGGTTGTGAGAGGCTGAGGAAGAAGAAACCTCGCATGGTCTTCCCAGACCAAAAAATAATTCTGGCTCTGCGATTTTCAGGTCTATTACTCCCACCAGGGAGTAATGCATTCAATCGTGTCCATGTGTGTGTGTGTGTATGTGTGTGTGTGTGTGTGTGTGTGTGTGTGTGTGTGTGTGTGTGTGTGTGTGTGTGTGTGTGTGTGTGTGTGTGTGTGTGTGTGTGTGTGTTCGTGTACAAGATATCTGGAAAAGTTCTGAACGGATTTGGATGAAAGTTGGTGGGATTATTTCCCTTGGGATAACGAAGAATAGATTAGTTTTTGGTGAAACTCAGGATATTATTCCGGATCCAGGAAATTTTTGGGGAATTTTTTTTCATTTAAAAACCATTTTCTCTGCAGTAATTGGAGCGATTGAGAGTAAATTTTCACCAAACAAGGGAATCGGTCTGTACAATATGTTAATGGTAATTATGACGTCACAGGTCACGTGGTTCGGCCGCCATATTGTTTTGAGTGAAAAACACTAAAATCCAATTTTCTCCAAAACGCCTGAACAGATCGAGGCCAAACTTTGCAGGCAGAATCGCATACCCATGTCGAACAAAAAAGTCACCGAGCATGACGTCATGCATCACATGGTTTCAGAGTTATGACGTTTTTAAGCACAAACATTTAAAACCTAGCTCCTCCCTCATTTGTGATCCAATCGAGGGGAATCTTCACAGATCTGTTCAGCATATCAGTCTACTAAAATGTCCTTTTGGAATTTGCGATAGGTCACGTGGTTTGGCAGATATCGTTAATTAAACGCAAATAATAAAAACATTTATATCTCTTGAACCACTTAATTGATCGCCGTGAAACTTCATACTGCAGTAGAAGTCATGAAGAGTAACAAGTGTGCAAAATTTGAAGATCATTGAATGTACGGTCTGGAAGCTAGAAGTTGTTATTGCGTGAAGAAGAAGTGTCTTCCCCTGTGGACGATTAATTATTACTCCCGCCAGGGAGTATTGCATGTGTGTGTGTGTGTGTGTGTGTGGGTGGGTGTGTGTGTGTGTGTGTTCGTGTGTTTGTGAACAAGATATCTGGAAAAGTTCTGAACGGATTTGGATGAAAGTTGGTGGGATGATTGCGCTTGGGATAGGGAAGAATTGATTAGTTTTTGGTGAAGCTCAGGATATTATTCTGGATCCAGGAATTTTTTGAAGGATTGTTTACCATTGGAAGATAGGGCTCATTTTTTTTAACATCATCTTCTATATATTCTATATTTAACATTGTGATATGAAAATACTTTTCATATTTGTTGTAAATGTAGTTTAAACTCGCGGTTATGCGTTAGAGCGGTGTATTTTTTAGCAGCGTCGTCTTCAATGTTCTTTTTTTTTTTCTAATAAAGACATATTCTGTCATTTTAAAAAGACCAAAGCATGTATTAGGTTTCCCCGTTTCATAAAATGTATCGTTTGATATGTATAATGCTTTAAAACTTTTTTTTTTGTTTGTTTGTTTCTTTACCTCAGAAAAGATGTCAACATTTACCTCAGCGAATGTCATTCGCGGTGTCAGTATTTGATGAACTTGTAAAGACTTAGGTGACTTATAAGTGTGACCAGTATGTGCACGGGATTCTTCCCAGAAGAATGAGTGGTCGCAATAGCTTGTACGACTTTAAATGAGCGAGTTTTGTTTTCACGTTTGGGCCAGTTTTACATGTTGTATCCCTAAGGAATGAAACGAACGTTTTTACTGGCTTACAATTTTATTTGAAGTCACACATGCCTCAAAATACACTCACTTATATAGAATTGAACGCTGAATCCGAAAATGTAAGTGAAATTGCCTTGTTTTTTTATTTTTATATTATCTTCTATATATTCTATATATACAGACTTGGCATTTAATATGGAATATTTTTTTTGTGGGGGTGAAATTACTTTCCAAGATGACTTAGAACCAAAAATTTAATTGGAATTATGTTGAAATTATTGTCGATTTTGTTAATGTGACCTTTAAAAGAAACAAAAACCACATTTGACATTTCGAAGCAAATAAATTGATCCTTGAAAGTGATGTAAACTGATATCGAACTCGATTCACGGACAGTACTGTGTTAAACTTCTGTACGTTTTCCAGAAGTATCTCTTTATTTTGCACATTAGCCAATTTTTTTTCAACAAAAACAAAAGCTAAATTATGACTGGGATTACGGACAGTATAATTACCGTTCAGTACTTCGTGTAACCCCCACAAGCATTCAGGAGAGCATGTACACATCAAGGCATGCTGGTCACGAGATTTGCCAAGGTTTGGACAGGAATCGCTTGCCATACAGTGACAATAGTCTGCTGCAATTCACGCACAGAGGTCGGCTGCTGGTCCAAGTTGTCGATTTGACGCGTTAATTCTGCCCACAAGTTCTCTATCGGTTTCATATCCAGGGACATGGCAGGCCACTCCATATGCTCTACACCACGGTCAGCAAGAAAGTGTTGGATCATGCGAGCACGATGAGGCCGTGCATTGTCATCTTGGAAGACAAAGTTTCCTCGAAAGGCTGCACGAGCAAATGGAAGCAATGTTTCTTCCAGAATGACCCTGCACTTGAACTGGTTCAGGTTTCCATTCAGAACAACCAGGTCAGTTTTGCCCCCTGCATGAAAAGCAGCCCAAACGGCCACTCCACCACCTCCAGCTTGGACTCTTGGCACTATACAATCTTCGTTGTGGGCTTCCTGCACTTGTCTGCGCACTCGGACGCGGCCATCTTGACGATCGACCAGAAATCTAGACTCATCACTGAAGGTCACGTTGATCCAGTGTCCTGGCTGCCATTGACGGTGCTCTCTGGCCCACTGCAATCGGCGCTGGCTGTGTTGTCTGGTCAGGCGTGGCTTTCTCAGGGGATGCCTGGCACGATAGCCTGCTTGAACCAGTCGTTTGTTGACTAGCCTTCTGGATACAGGCACATTTATCAGTTGCTGCCACTCAGCCCTAAGCCGATTAGCTGACTTGGTATGGCCATTGCAGACTAACTGGTGCAGCTGGCGATCATCTCTCCTTGTGGTTCTGCGTGGACGTCCTGGCCTCGGTATTGGAGTAGGGACACCCCTCTGAGCATTTCGTTTCAGGATCTTTGACACCTGACCTTGAGTGATGCCATACTGCCGAGCAAGAGCACGCTGTTTCATGCAAGAATTTCGTAAAGCCACCACTCCATGACAAACAGCATTGTCAAGTTGACGGACCATCTCCAGAGGAAGCGGCAATAACTTTTGTAGACGTGCAGCAGTTGTTTTCCACTAATACAGAATGAAACAACCCTTATATACCCGATTGTGAAGCCAATCGTCAAATGTACCTGTCTTTACATTTTGTCACGCCACCTGTGATATAATCCAGTTATTGCCTTCTTGCTGCGAAAGACAATGAGTGACATGGTTCTTTCAACAAAGACCTCACCGAAGGGTAAAAGAAACTCACCAGATTGATATACTGAGTTCAGAAAGTAAACCCAAGTCAAGAAAAAAAAATATTCCATTTAAATGCCAAGTCTGTATATACCAGTTAGTCTGCAATGGCCGTACCAAGTCAGCGAATCGGCTTAGGGCTGAGTGGCAGCAACTGACAAATGTGCCTGTATCCAGAAGTCTAGTCAACCAACGACTGGTTCAAGCACGCTATCGTGCCAGGCGTCCCCTGAGAAAGCCACGCCTGACCAGACAACACAGCCAGCGCCGATTGCAGTGGGCCAGAGAGCACCGTCAATGGCAGCCAGGACACTGGATCCACGTGACCTTCAGTGATGAGTCTAGATTTCTGGTCTATCGTCAAGATGGCCGCGTCCGAGTGCGCAGACAAGTGCATGAAGCCCACAACGAAGATTGTATAGTGCCAAGAGTCCAAGCTGGAGGTGGTGGGGTGACCGTTTGGCCTGCTTTTCATGCAGGGCACAAAACTGACCTGGTTGTTCTGAATGGAAACCTTAACCAGTTCAAGTACAGGGTCATTCTGGAAGAAACATTGCTTCCATTTGCTCGTGCAGCCTTTCAAGGAAACTTTGTCTTCCAAGATGACAATGCACGGCCTCATCGTGCTCGCATGATCCAACACTTTCTTGCTGACCGTGGTCTAGAGCATATGGAGTGGCTTGCCATGTCCCTGGCTATGAATCCGATAGAGAACCTGTGGGCAGAATTAACACGTCAAATCGACAACTTGGACCAGCAGCCTACCTCTGTGCGTGAATTGCAGCAGACTATTGTCACTGCATGGCAAGCGATTCCTGTCCAAACCGTGGCAAATCTTGTGAACAGCATGCCTCGAAGTGTACGTGCTCTCCTGAATGCTCGTGGGGGTTACACGAAGTACTGAACTGTAATTTTACTGTCCCTAATCTCAGTCATTATTTAGCTTTTGTTTTTGTTGAAAATAAATTTGGCTAATGTGCAAAATAAAGAGATACTTCTGGAAAACGTACAGAAGTTTAACACAGTACTGTCCGTGAATTGAGTTCGATATCAGTTTACATCACTTTCAAGGATCAATTTATTTGCTTCGAAATGTCAAATGTGGTTTTTGTTTCTTTTAAAGGTCACATTAACAAAATCTAGAATACTTTCAACATAATTCCAATGAACTTTTGGTTCTAAGTCATCTGGAAAAGTAAGTTCACCCCCACAAAAAAAATATTCCATATTAAATGCCAAGTCTGTATATATACAGTAATACCCCGGCCTACGTCATTAATTGGTTCCATAAGTCGTGGCGTAACTCGGTTTTTGACGTAAACCGGGCGTAATGCCTTTTAGCTCTTTCACGAGCCTCGATCTTGTATACAAAGAAAAAAAAAAAAAAGCCTTTAAAATGCCTTAAAATGAAGACAAACACCGTAAAACGAGAGTAAATAACGCGCGAAAGTATATAACTATCGCTAAACCTTAAAGAACACTAAAAACACATTTTAGTCATATTTTTTAATGAGTAATGAACACAATTAATAAATGAATTTGTAAAGAATAATAAATAAAATTAATAAGATTATGTTATTCACCTTAAACATGGCGTCTCTTCTGAACACAAACACACATTTTAGCAGTCTTATCCGGCGGCGTTTTTTCAGTGACTTATGTGAGAATACGTTCCCTATCATGAATGATGGTCGATACCGTCGACCGTGGCAGCCCTGAGGCATAGACCTTATCGCGAATCGGTAAATATCAACAGAGGGCGCTCCACCGCAAAGCATGATGGGATCGAAAAGGGGGCAAAGGTAAACACGAACCCAGAAGAGAAAGCGTCTGTCTACGATCGACGCTGTGTTTACGGAAAGGAAGATGGCTAATGTGAAAGAAATTCAGCGTTTTTTGGCATTAAAATCCAGCGATTTAAAGAAATATTTGAGGGAAAGGGGGGTTCCCATTGGAGAAGAGAAACAACCTGCTTATGCAAGAACAGTTCCTGAATGTTGAAACCTCGATCGGCCATACAAATATCGCCGGGCTGGAACTTGTCTACAATAACAATGTTCGTCATCTTTACAATTTTTTTGTCCGACGTGTTTCCTCCTGTAGGTTTGGAAATGTATGAAATTGTTCCACTAGGTGTAATACCAACAAGGCACTTGAGAGTATGTCTTGACTTATATTGGCTGTACACTTGCGAACAAAACTTGGGAGACGGTGCTTTGTCCTAATCCAAAGCGAAATGTGAGGTCCTCGTCGCGAAGATTAAGCCGAAGCTTCATGAGTGTCATGAGTAGTTGATCCTCTAAATATTGAGATCACTTAACTCCGAGTTTTGTAGTATTGTTTATTTGCCAGGTCTTGTCTTCCATTGATAATTTCCCCTTATAATAATGAAGGTTCTGTGCATGAGGGGATACTTCTGCTAATAACCACTTAAACAGGTCATAACTAGGTAAACCTGTATAAAGTTTCACAAGTTCATCACAGTTTGCTATGTCCGAAACAGTAAGCTTCTTGTTACATACTGCAATGGCGGCTTTCAGTTTTGCGACGGTGTCCTTGGCTTGCAAATACTGGCTCATGAGCTGATCACAGTTCACAGTTAATTTGTCACAGTAAAAAAGTCCTAAAAGTAGTTTAAAGTGGTAAGGATCATGTAGTGTGTCAATGTAAACAAGCAGTCTGTCAAAGTGACAGCGACTACCGGCGGCGCTATTGCCCCTTTCCGATCCCATGACGCATTGCGGTTCCGATTCGCGATAAGGTCTATGCGCTATCACCGACACTTTTTCACCTTTTTCATACCTTTTAATCAGATTTAACTTATCTTCCATCGTAACCACATTGCGCTTGGAAACACTAGCATTATCCTTCTTAGGACCCGTGGCTAACACAGACACAGTAAAGGAATACTGTACGTCGCCTCTGTTTTGAATGAAAACCAGCAGTTGCGCGTACGTACAGTATACTGTACGTACATTTTAATATATTTTTAATGTGCTTTTTATTGTATTTTTAATTGTTTTTTAGCTTCTTTTATTGTTAATTTATGTACTATTTTATTTATTTTAAACATATTTTTAAGGAAAAAATTTTTTTTCACGTCCGTAGGAGTGACGTAAAGTCGCACATAATGACGTTCGCTGAACTGAAATTTACTCTAGAAGAGTGGCGTAAAGTCGGATTTGACGTCGGTCGAAATGGCGTAAAACGGGGTATGACTGTATGTATATATATATATATATATATATATATATATATATATATATATATATATATATATAGTCACGTGAAAAAGTAAGTACACCCCATGTAAAGTTTTGACTTTTTCAACATATTTCAACATACACCTATTTGATCTTCATTTCAAAAATATTGATAAATAAAGGTGATATAATATAACAAATATCATGAAACATTTACATTTTGTAGTCCATTGTATAATTTAAATATACATAAATGCAAATTTCACATGTGGAAAAAGTAAGTACACCCTTGGCTCTAATAGGTGGTATTGCCCCCTTTGGCAGAAACAACCTCAAGTAGGCGTTTCTTATAACTGTCTACCATTCTATGACATCGACTGGGAGAAATTTTTGCCCACTCCTCCATGCAGAATTCTTTCAGCTGTGCGATGTTTGAGGGATTTCTTGCATGCACAGCTCCTTTCAAATCCCCCCACAGCATCTCGATGGGATTTAGATCTAGGCTTTGACTTTGCCATTCCAGAACCCTCCATTTCTTTCTTTTCTGCAATT
>NC_136267.1:101032149-101227149 GCF_964187855.1 Myxine glutinosa
AGCTTTTATTCTTATTCTTAAATGATGATTTTCTCCTCCAATTCCGAGATATATCAAAATTAATTATTTGACAGTTAGGGCCTACTTTCTTTTTCATTTATTGTTTTGGGGAGAGGGGATAAAACAAAATGTATTATTCCAACTAAACCCACGGTGGGAGTATGCGCTCTACTGAGTGGTGTTCTAGTTTATTCATGTTATGGCCATACATTAATGTTACTGAATTGTCGAAGAATTTAAGTGCTTTTGAAAAGATTATAGGCACAATGAATTAGCCCATGGAAAGCTAATTAGCACACACAAGTCTTAAGCAGTAATTTAGATTTTGATTTGTATAATACTTTACAATCATACTAAAATACACCATTTGTGTCTGTCCGTCTGTCTGATGAATTTTTGACTCCAATACATTCCGTCCTTACTTATCCAATCTCAACCAAACTTGACAGGATGACCAAAGGTTACATAATGAAGGTTGTAGCGCATTCATTTGCCCCCCCCCCGGCCCTCCCTGAGGGGGGTTTTCTCCCCCGAGCGGGTTTTCCCGCCATTGCCGTCAATGGCGTTGCATGTTGAGGTGTATATCAATGTTAAGTTAGCTTTATCGTGGCATTTGTCCAAAGAAGAAGATTTATCGTGGCGTTTTCCCAAAGACACTTTTAATAACAAAATTAATGATAATCGCATATTGTTAATGTTATTACAAAACAATATTAATACTAATGATGTCCCATTTCCCAAAGGCGTTTTTCCTGCTGTGATAACCTGTATAAATAGCTTATAGTTGTAATGGCGTTTCCGTGGGAGCAACGGTTTCTACAGGAAGTACTAGTACCCGACTGCAAAGCCGCAATGAGCCGGCGAAGCCAAAGCCTCTTGACACTATTTTACCCATCACTATGGCATCAGTAGGTTAGGTAGTTGGTAGTAGGTAGGTGTAGTAGGTACCGTACCTAGTTCAAAATGACACCATTTGCATTCTGGATGAGATTAAAATTTATAAAATTTCCTTCTTGATTAATTCGGTGAATTCCGTCTCAACTTCGGATATTTCCGGCCGTGAAAAACTATCCCCGACGGCCGCGAGATTTCTAAAAAATAATTCTTCATCAATATTAGAATATTTGACGCCGTTTTCAGCCTCCGAAACTCGGTAATAAGCTTTTTTGAAATATTTTTTCAAATGCTCGAATCTCATTGGTTCCGTTGTTTGTTGACGATTTTCATTGAAGATAACCAGGGACCGTGCGGGCCCGGGGAACGAGGTTGGTCTTAAAGTATTTTAATTACAAATTAGAGGTGCATAAGTTTGTGAATCAAACAAAGACGGGTGAAACAAACTCCTATTGAACTTTTTCACAATTTTTTTATGCATACTTCCGCATCCGGAAGATGGCGGCCTCCATTGAGTGATTTGGTTTTTGAAATATTTTTACAAATGCTCGAATCTCATTGGTTCCGGTGTTTGGTGACGATTTTCGCTGAAGATAACCAGGCCCGTGCGGGCTGAGGTTGGTCTTAAAGTATTTTAATTACAAATTAGAGGTGCATAAGATTGTGAATCAAAAAAAGCCGGGTGAAACAAACTCCTATTGAACTTTTTCAATTTGTTATGCATACTTCCGCATCCGCAAGATGGCGGCCTCCATTGAGCGATTTGGTGCGTCAAAGCTTCGAAATTCTCAAGGGATCAAGCAAAATCTGGCTTTTCAACATAATACATGCGTGTTCATTCACAACACCGGCTTCGCCGGCTACTAGTACCCGACTGCAAAGCCGCAATGAGCCGGCGAAGCCAAAGCCTCTTACCACTATTTTACCCATCACTATGGCATCAGTAGGTTAGGTAGTTGGTAGTAGGTAGGTGTAGTAGGTACAGTACATAATTCAAAATGACACCATTTGCATTCTGGATGAGATTAAAATTTATAAAATTTCCTCCTTAATTAATTTGGTGAATTCCGTCTCAACTTCGGATATTTCCAGCCGTGAAAAACTACTCCCTACGGCCGCGAGATTTCTAAAAAATAATTCTTCGTCAATTTTAGAATATTTGACGCCGTTTTCAGCATCCGAAATGTGGTAAAAAGCTTTTTTGAAATATTTTTTCAAATGCTCGAATCTCATTGGTTCTGGTTATTGGTGACGATTTTCGTTGAAGATAACCAGGCCCGTGTGGGTTCGGGGAACGAGGTTGGTCTTAAAGTATTTTAATTACAAATTAGAGGTGCATAAGATTGTGAATCAAAAAAAGACGGGTAAAACAAACTCCTATTGAACTTTTTTCAATTTGTTATGCATACTTCCGCATCCGCAAGATGGTGGCCTCCATTGAGCGATTTGGTGCGTCAAAGCTTCGAAATTCTCAAGGGATCCAGCAAAATCTGGCTTTTCAACATAATACCCTCTCTGTACCCACCGTACCCAGTCGTACCCAGCTGCTCCTGGACTCTGTGTCCTTTCCTCCTGACAAGGTGGAAAAGTTTCTGTCAACCCTCGACTCTGATTCTGCAACTGGTCCTGACGGCATGAGCCCACGGGTCCTAAAATCATGTTCTTCCGCTCTTTCACTCCCTCTTTCTGTTCTCTTCACCCTCTCTTTTGCTCAAGGTCATCTGCCATCTGCTTGGAAATCAGCCAACATCACCGCTTTGCACAAAAAGGTGCAAAAACAGATCCTAGCAACTACAGACAAATCAGCCTTCTCCCAATTATCAGCAAAGTCATGGAATCCATCATTGCTTCAGATATGAAATCTTTCCTCTTCTCCAATGGCTTGATCTCTGATCATCAATTTGGTTTCAGACCTGGTCACTCTACTCTGGACATGCTGCTTCTGCTTTCTCAACAATGGATGGAGGTCCTCAACGCCAAACAGGAAATTAGAGCTGTCTCCCTTGACATTTCACGTGCCTTCGATACGGTCTGGCACCCTGCTCTGCTCACCAAACTTTCCTCCTTTGGTATCCGTGGAAATCTCCACACATGGCTGGCGGACTTCCTCTCTGGTCGTAGTCAACGTGTGGCCCTGAATGGGTTTCTCTCATCTCCTCTTCCTGTTCAGGCTGGAGTTCCCCAAGGTAGTGTTCTGGGCCCTGTGCTTTTTCTGGTCTTCATCAATGATCTCTCTGACTCTCTTGAAAATCCTCCCCATCTCTTTGCTGACGACTCTACTCTCTGTTGCTCCATTCCTCATCCCTCAGATCGGCAGTCTGCAGCCTCCTCACTCTCTGCAGACCTGGACAAAATCACAGACTGGGCAAACAAATGGAACATGTCTTTCAATCCTGATAAATCTCACACTCTTACGATGTCTCTCTGAAAAGACCGACTGGACAACCCTCCCATCCACTTTCTGAATAATCCTCTCCAAGAAGTTCTGTCACTCAAGCTTTTGGGTCTCACTATTTGCCATGATCTTTCCTGGGAAAACCACATTTCAAATCTGGCCTCCAAAGCCAGTCGCCGACTGGGCATCCTCCGTCCTGCGAAGTACTTCCTTGGCACACCTGAGCTCCTCACCACATACAAGGCTTTCATCCGCAGCTCTATGGAATACTGCTCTCCCCTCTGGTCTGGTGCTCCTGCCTCACACCTAGCTCATCTTCACGCTGTTGAAACCAAAGCGTTCAGAATCATTGGAATCTCCCGCGATGAAGCTAACTCCAAGGGCCTTTCACTCACTCACCGCAGGCAGGTTGGTGGTCTTTCCGTCTTCTACCGACTCCTCTCTGGCCTTGCCCCCCCAGCTCTCTCTGGGCTCTGTACCCCAAATATTCCTCCAGGTCGCACAAGATCTGCCTGCAACCCTCTTATGGTTAAACTGCCAAAATCAAGACTTTCTTCTCACCTTCACTCCTTCATTCCTCTTTTCTCCCGCCTCTGGAACAAACTCCCTCACTCTCTTCAATCCCACTCCACCCTCCAGGTCTTTAAAACAGCTGTTCACCACCATCTCTTATCCTCCCCCATCCAAAACCTTGATCTTTTCTACCCCTGCTAATTTCGGTCCCCTTGTGTTTTATACCTCTCCTCCCCCCCCCCCTTCCCCTTCCCACACCTCCTCCCCCCAAGCCCTCTCCCTCCCACACTTCTCCCTGCTCTCAAATGTTGTGTTTGTGTGCTTCCCCTTCTCTCCCCATCTTGTCTTCCGCTCCCTCTTTTTGTATATTTTGTTTGTCTGGTTGATTTGTTTGTGAAATAAATGTTAGCTCTTCCACGAGCCTCGATTCAGTATACAAAAAAACAAACAAAAAAAATACGTACGTGTTCATTCACAACACCGGCCTCGCCGGCTAAAAATATTATGAACCACAAACACGTATGCTTAGCTTTTTAAACAGTCGATAATGCTCTTTATAACACTAAATGAAGAAATTTGGAGGAATCCCGACATACATGAAGGAAGGTTTACTTGCAGAACTGAGTGAAGATCTACTGTACTCTATATAACCCTCATATGGAATCTCATATAACCCACAAATGTTGGGTTAATAACATGGCCCTTTCTGCCGCTACGGTGGCATTTTTCGTAGCAAAATTTTGAAACTCGCTCCTGATGTTTGATACGAAACTGAAAGGGAGAAGCTCGGGTTGTGCTCCTTTTCCAAGCAGCTTGCTAGCGCTTGCCAAGCCAGCCGTTCCTTAACGGTTTTGAATGCAATGCTTGCTCGAATGCTTAAACTTCACAAGAAACTTGGTAAATGAACACACAGCCAAAGTTCTTGAGACCCGACCATAGATCGACTGTAATCTATATACCCCAAAGAGGAATGACCCTCCCTGTTACTCCTGTAATCAGCGGGTGTACTCGTGTATGTAAAACTCAGTATCTCAAAGCACCTTGAAAAATAAAACTTTCACTGGTCACATGGAAGCATGGGAGTAAAAAAAACTACATAACAACTTATTATGACAAACTGAATTAACCATGACAATGTTTAACAATCTCTTGAAAACATTAAAATATTCTGCAACGCTTTTTTGAGTTGTTTTCAGTACTGTTGCTTGAACAAATAGAATTTCCTTTTCTCCTTCCTTATTTCTCTTAGGAATCACCTGCTGCAGACAGTATCTCTGTCGCCTCTCTTCGCAGTTCTGTGCATGCCCCTGCCCGTCCTTCTCGATGGAAACAGCCTTCAAGTGGGGGCTCTTTGCCTCCAAATATTGATGCTCCAGCCTTGCCCTATACTTCTAGATCAGCTCAAGGCCTACCAGTGTCACCTTATATTCCTAGGCCCAAACAACCTCCACCGAGCTCACCTCATATTCACCGACCTACTCAAGATCCACCTGCTTCACCCCATACCCTAAGGTCTAGCCAGGCTTCATCTGCTTCACCGCACCTACAAAGGCCTGCTCAGGGCCCACCAGTGGCACCTAGAGCATCTGGACTGAACCAGACATCTGTGCTTCTATCTCGTCCTCCCCTGCCAAAAACTCACTCACCAAGTCATTTTCCACGAAATGCACCCGACAACCAACTACGGCTTGAGGGGAATCCTGCTATGATGCCCGCGCATGACCGCAGTGGGTCTTTGGTTTGACCTCTCTCCAAACATTCAACGTGTTCCTCTTTTACACCACTAGTAATATCTGCTCCCTCTGCATATACAGGCGAGAATAGCGAGTCATTTTTCCACACTTGTGGGGAAGGGAAGGGGAGGGAGGGAGGTGGAGATATATTTACTACCCTTGACCTGACCCTGGGTATCCTAAGCACTATTGCAAAATTTGTTGGAGGTTGGCCAAGGTGTTTTGGATTCTATAGTGAACAGACATACAGATCTACAGACAGAGATTTGCCTTATTTTAGTATGATTTCCATGTAAGGTCAGGAGAACAAAAGGAAATAATTGATTGGGTTTATTTATTGGTAAACCAATCAAAAGGTAAAGCTGTATCGCATATCCGCTTCTCAAATGACCACTTTGCAATGGCCACAAGAGGTTGCACAAAACTTAAAATAACACTCAGCCTTGGACAGCTATCTCAGAATTTAAGGATTTGTTGTTAAAGTTTGATTTACTGAAAAGCACAGCCGAAGCCACAAACACTTCAACAAGCACATGACCAGAAAAACCATCTTAGGCCTGTAAAGCTGTAATACTGAGAGGTGCAGCATTGTAGTCAAGAGCACAAGACAAATGATTATGACACCTATTAAGGCTTTTGTAGCCTCAATCTTGATAAATCAGTTGACACAAGCTCCAGGTAATTCAGGTATTGGTTTCCACCATACAAGGCTAGAAGGAAGCATGTAATCGGTGGCCAGAGAATTTATAATCTACAAATATGAAATAACAGGAGGAGTTAAATAAAGGAAAACAATGATACATTGTATGAGATGTACTGTATATTCAAAAGAAACAAACGAGAGCCAGTCTGAGAGCAAACATAACAGGATAACTTAACTCCTTCAGATGCTAGCAATATGATCTGGGAATAGGAATCCTGGAATGTACAATGAATTGTTAATACGTAATATTAACAAATTTAAAAAAAACTGTACTGCGATTCATAATTTTCTGGACTTTAAAATTGCAACAACAGCAGAATATCAATCACTTGTGACCTGCGCACATTACCCATGTGCAGCTGAAACATTCATGATCACATTATGATTCAGAATGTGTTGTAAGAAAAGTTATAATAAGCCGAAGATTCAATCTTAAAACATTGTTTCATAAGGGATGCAGCAGAATACGATTTCCTTTACATGATGCATACTTTCTATGAGTGTATCTCTTGTCCTGTCTTTTTTTTTTTTTTTTTCTTCTTCTTTTTTTGTATACTGAATCGAGGCTCGTGAAAGAGCTAACATTTACTTCACAAACAAATCAACCAGACAAACAAAACACACAAAAAGAGGGAGCGGAAAACAAGATGGGGAGAGAAGGGGAAGCACACAAACACAACATTTGAGAGCAGGGAGATGTGTGGAAGGGAGAGGGCTTGGGGAGGGGGGGGGGGTGGAGGGAGAAGTATAAAACACAAGGACACCAAGGACTTCCAGGACAGAAGTTGGTATTTCAAAAAAGTGGAATTGGGGTGAAATTAGTGGGGGTAGAAAAGATCAAGCTTTTGGATGGGGGAAGATAAGAGATGGTGGTGAACAGCAGTTTTAAAGACCTGGAGGGTGGAGTGGGATTGAAGAGAGTGAGGGAGTTTGTTCCAGAGGCGGGAGAGGAGAGGAATGAAGGAGCGAAGGTGAGCAGAGAGTCTTGATTTTGGCAGTTTGACCATAAGAGGGTTGCAGGCAGATCTTGTGCGACCTGTAGGAATATTTGCGGGACAGAGCCCAGAGAGAGCTGGGGGGGCAAGGCCAGAGAGGAGTCGGTAGAAGATGGAAAGACCACCAACCTGCCTGCGGTGAGTGAGTGAGAGGCCCTTGGAGTTAGCTTCATCGCGGAAGATTCCAATGATTCTGAATGCTTTGGTTTCAACAGCGTGAAGACGAGCTAGGTGTGAGGCAGGAGCACCAGCCCAGAGGGGAGAGCAGTATTCCATTGAGCTGCGGATGAAAGCCTTGTATGTGGTGAGGAGCTCAGGTGTGCCAAGGAAGGACTTTGCACGACGGAGGATGCCCAGTCGGCGACTGGCTTTGGAGGCCAGATTTGAAATGTGGTTTTCCCAGGAAAGATCATGGCAGATAGTGAGACCCAAAAGCTTGAGTGACAGAACTTCTTGGAGAGGATTATTCAGAAAGTGGATGGGAGGGTTGTCCAGTCGGTCTTTTCGGAGAGACATCGTAAGAGTGTGAGATTTGTCAGGATTGAAAGACATGTTCCACTTGTTTGCCCAGTCTGTGATTTTGTCCAGGTCTGCAGAGAGTGAGGAGGCAGCAGACTGCCGATCTGAGGGATGAAGAATGGAGCGACAGAGAGCAGAGTCATCAGCAAAGAGATACAGAGGATTTTCAAGAGAGTCAGAGAGATCATTGATGAAGACCAGAAAAAGCACAGGGCCCAGAACACTGCCTTGTGGAACTCCAGCCTGAACAGGAAGAGGAGATGAGAGAAACCCATTCAGGGCCACACGTTGACTACGACTAGAGAGGAAGTCCGCCAGCCATGCGTGGAGATTTCCATTGATACCAAAAGAGGAGAGTTTGGTGAGCAGAGCGGGGTGCCAGACCGTATCAAAGGCACGTGATATGTCAAGGGAGACTGCTCTAATTTCCTGTTTGGCATTGAGGACCTCCATCCATTGTTGAGAAAGCAGAAGCAGCATGTCCAGAGTAGTGTCCAGGTCTGAAACCAAATTGATGATCAGAGATCAAGCCATTGGAGAAGAGGAAAGATTTCATATCTGACTACAAATTTCATATCTGACATATATATATATGTCTTCTCTCCATCCACCCACTATTCAGCTGTATATCTGCACAGGGTCAAATGTACATAAATGTATAGTATATACAAGGAAATGCTCGTTAACTAGTATTTAAGCGAATAATGAGAAAACAGAGGGAAATATTTTTTTAAATTGTCCAAAACATCAAAGTATCAACAACTATTTTTATTATATTACATTCTTCAACATCGCTAAGTTTTGCTTCTTGGATCTAGGTTTAAAAAAAACAATTATGGTGAATAAACAGCATTATGAAAAATGGTTGAGTAAAAACAACAACACTAATTGTATACTTACAGTGAACTTCATATTCTATAATCTAGATGAATAGAACCCACATTCCTAAATGAAGCAAACATTTAGCGTTTCCAAAAATATTTATGCTTTTCAAAGATGATATTATACATACCTATATGTGTATATACAGCATATATGTGTATATATATGTATATATATATATATGTATATATATATATGTATGTATATATATATACATATATATATATATATATATATATATATATATATATATATATATATATATATATTGGAATATACATATATATACAGGGTGTTTCAAAAAGTTTTTTGGTTTTTTTTGGTATACAAGATCGAGGCTCATGAAAGAGCGAACATTAATCACACAAAAAGTGAAACCGACACATAAAAAACAAGAGGAGCGGCAGACAAGCTGGGGAGATAGGGGGAAGGACACAAACACAACATTTGAGAGCAGGGACATCGGGAGAAATGTGGGAGGGGGAGGTGGGAGAGGTATAAAATATATGAACACTGCAAGGACTTCCAGGAAAGAAGTTGGAATTTCAAAAAAAAAAAGTGTATCTGGGGTGAATTAGTGGGGGTAGAAAAGATCAAGGTTTTGGATGGGGGAAGATAAGAGATGGTGGTGAACAGCTGTTTTAAAGACCTGGAGGGAGGAGTGGGATTGAAGGGAGTGGGGGAGTTTGTTCCAGAGGTGGGAGAAAAGGGGAATGAAAGAGTGAAGGTGAGCAGGGAGCCTAGATTTTGGCAGTTTAGCCATAAGAGGGTTGCAGGCAGATCTTGTGCGACCTGAAGGAATATTGGGGGGACAGAGCACAGAGAGAGCTGGGGGAGCAAGGCCGGAGAGGAGTCGGTAGAAGACAGAAAGACCACCAACCTGCCTGCGGTGAGTGAGTGAAAGGCCCTCGGAGTTAACTTCATTGCAGGAGATTCCAATGATTCTGAAAGCTTTGGTTTCAACAGCGTGAAGCCGAGCTCGGTGTGAGGCAGGAGCACCAGCCCAGAGGAGGGAACAGTATTCCATTGAGCTGTGGATGAAAGCCTTGTATGTGGTGAGGAGCTCAGGTGTGCCTAGGAAGGACTTCGCACGACGGAGGATGCCCAGTCGGCGACTGGCTTTGGAGGCCAGCTTGGAAATGTGGTTTTCCCAAGAAAGGTCATGGCAGATAATGAGACCCAAAAGCTTGAGCGACAGAACTTCTTGGAGAGGATTGTTGAGAAAGTATATGGGAGGGTTTTCCAGTCGGTCCTTTCGGAGAAACATTGCAACAGTGTGAGGTTTGTCAGGATTGAAAGACATGTTCCACTTGTTTGACCAGTCTGTGATTTTGTCCAGGTCTGCAGAGAGTGAGGAGGCTGCAGACTGCCGATCAGAGGGATGAGGAATGGAGCAGCAGATAGTGGAGTCATCAGCAAAGAGATAGAGAGTATTTTCCAGAGAGTCGGAGAAATCATTGATGAAGACCAGAAATAGCACAGGGCCCAGAACACTACCTTGGGGAACTCCAGCCAGAACAGGAAGGTGAGATGAGAGAAATCCATTCAGGGCCACGCGTTGCCGACGACCAGAGAGGAAGTCCGCAAGCCATGAGTGGAGATTTCCATGGATACCATAGGAGGAGAGTTTGGTGAGCAGAGCTGGGTGCCAGACCGTATCGAAGGCACGTGATATGTCAAGTGAAACAGCTCTGATTTCCTGTTTGGCATTGAGGACCTCCATCCATTGTTGAGACAGCAGAAGCAACATGTCCAGAGTAGAGTGACCTGGTCTCAATCCAAATTGATGATCAGAGATCAAGCCATTGGAGAAGAGGAAGGATTTGATATCCGAAGCAATAATGGATTCCATGACTTTGCTGATAATTGGAAGCAGGCTGATTGGTCTGTAGTTGCAAGGATCTGTTTTTGCACATTTTTTGTGTAAAGCGGTAATGTTTGCTGATTTCCAAGATGCTGGCAGATGACCTTGAGCAAAAGAGAGGGTGAAAAGAACAGAGAGAGGGTGAGATAGGGCGGCAGAGCAGGATTTTAGGACTCGTGGGCTGATGCCGTCTGGTCCATTTGCAGAATCAGAGTCGAGGTTTGACAAAAACTTCTCCACCTTGTCAGGAGAGAAGGACACAGAGTCCAGGAGCAGTTGAGTTCGACTGGGAAAGGTGGGAACAGAGAGAGATGGGTTTTGGACACAAGATTTTGAGGCAAACACTGAGTTGAGGCATTCGGCTTTGTCACGTGCGGTGTCAACTGTGTAGCCATTTGAGGTAAGGGAGGGGATGGAGGGGGAACAAACACCAGAAACGGATTTGACCAGACACCACCAGGATTTGGAGGAAGGAGACAGGTTTGAAAGTTCAATCTTGAGTGTGGAGAGATAGTGCTTCCTGGCACTCGTGAGGGTAGACACACACTTGTTCCGAGCTTGGTGGAAGGAACTGAGATTGACTTTAGTTGGATTTGCCTTCCAAGAGGCAAAGGCAGGTTGTTTCAGGGCAACTGCCTCACCACAAGATTCAGTGTACCACGGACGAGAGGAAGGGTAAGACAACTGAAGACGAGATGGGATAAATCTGTGCATGAGAGAGAGAGAGCAGTTTGCTTTGGAAGAATTCCCAGGAAGAATTGTTGTCAGAGGCAGTAGAGATGGGAGACCAGTCCAAGTGATTGATGGCTGCTTGCAGCCCGTGCCAGTCGGCCTGAGTGAAAGGCCAGACTCGTCGGCGCTGAGGAGGCTCTCTGAGAATGGCCAGAGAGATGTCCACTTTAACAAGCACCTGATCAGAAGAACCAATCGGAGCAGAAGAAGAGCAGCAGACATTTGCAGGGAAGTTAGTCATAACCAAGTCCAGAAGAGAAGATACTCCCTTGACTGAGATCCGGGTCAGAAAATTGACAGATTGTGTCAGTCCCAATGAGTCGCAGAAGTCCTTTGCTGAGGTGCCATGGTTGGTCAGAGATGAACCCGCACCCAGCCAGCTGGCATGATGACAGTTGAAGTCGCCACATATGAGGAAGAGAGAGTTTGGATGACTTAATAGAAGTTGGTCCATGTTGTCCGACAGCGAAATGTAAATGGAGTCATC
This sequence comes from Myxine glutinosa, assembly GCF_964187855.1. Lineage (NCBI taxonomy): Eukaryota > Metazoa > Chordata > Myxini > Myxiniformes > Myxinidae > Myxine > Myxine glutinosa. Next base: position 101,043,867 of record NC_136267.1, read on the forward strand.
ACTGTTTGGAGGACGGTACAGAACACATATGAACAAAAGGTGGGAGCGGAGAGGAAGCCATAGCCAGAGGTACTCCTGGGGGTGGGGTGGAGAGAGGGCAGTGCAAGGAGAGTGAGGAAGAGAGTTTTTGATAAAGATAGCTACCCCACCACCAGGACGAGGCTCAGGTCTATTATACCGGAGGAGGGAGTAACCAGGAAGAGATATTAAGGAATCAGAGACATCTTGAAGGAGGAAAGTTTCTGTTAAGCAGATCACGTCTGGATTGTCAGAAGCAACCTGAATGGAGAGATCAATCAGGTTTGAGCGAAGGCCCCGGATGTTCGAGGTCCATACCGTAATGAGGAGAGATGGGGAGCATTGGGTGCAGGACAGCGGAGGGGAGCGGTAGGGTCAGATGAAGGATGAGAGGGGGAGGTAGGAAGAGCAGTTGATTGTGTGTCAGAGATTACAGAAGAGTTGCAAGAAAGGGAAGGATGAGGAGGACGAAAGGTTTGATGGTGATGGGTTGAGGCACAGTGAGGGGTTGTTTGAGGGAGGGCAGATGAAAGTAGAAGGTTGGGGGAGGTGGAGGTATGAGATAGAAGGGAAACGAAGTGGGGAGGAGGCAGCTTTGAGAAGGAGGTGGGAGGAGGGAGAATTTGGGAGGGATGGTTGGGGGGGAGATTTGAAGGGGAGGGGTTGGGGGGGAGTTTTGAATGGGAGGGGAAATGGGGGAGTTTAGGAGGGGAAGGGCAAGGGGGGAGTTTAGGAGGGGAGGAGCAAGGGGGGAGTTTAGGAGGGGAGGGGCAAGGGGGGGAGATTTGGAGGGGAGAGGCAAGGGGGAGATTTGGAGGGGAGGGGCAAGGGGGGAGTTTAGGAGGGAAGGGGCAAGGGGGGAGTTTAGGAGGGGAGGGGCAAGGGGGGAGATTTGGAGGGGAGGGGCAAGGGGGAGTTTAGAAAGTGGATGATTTATGAAAGATGAACATTTATAACAAATTGGGTATGTTGTGATTTTCAAGTTAGCGATCCGTTTAAGAACGATGGAGGAGGGGTGGAATGAATGAGAATTTAGAGCATGTAGTGAGAAAGAATTATAAGAGATTGAATATTTTTTTGAAATGGAATGAGTTGAAGAGGAAATTGAAAGGAGCCTTTTAAATAAGAAGAAAAACAGCTGTTGTAATAAACCACTGAATAAAACACTGAAGGGGATAGTTGATACATATTTAAACAGAACTGTGAAGAACAATCTTATATTCACAAAAATACCAATGGGGAGAGGGAGCCTAGAGGGGCAACCACGAGTCACTTGAACAGGGCAAAACGTGGAAGGCAAGGGGATAATGGGGGCGGGGCGAGGGAAAATCAAAAAACCTAGCAAACCCAGCGAAGGAAGGAACAAACTTCGACGGGGGAAGCCTAAGGCTGCAAGGCCTCACATGCGGCACGGCAAACAGAAAACGATTAATTTATGAAAGATAAACACGGAGAAACTTCCAGGGGACACACTATAGGTTCACACACCAAAAGATAAATACAGTTTCGACAAAATACAATTGTGAACAGACTTAACTTTGAAAACGTGGAGACCGTGTGGAGCTTCGAAAATCCGTGACGTCGAGTGATACAACTTTAAACATTTATTTATAAAGAAACAGAAACCTCAGGAACGTGAACCAAACATTCGTTGAAAGCTTATGACATGGTATTTTCTATCAGTGATTGCTATTGCAGTAAGTCACCTCTAGAGTTAATGAGAGCCCAAGGTCTGAAATTGGCATTTATGTAAAGCAAAATCCTTGTAATTGATGTTCTCCATGTGTGCTCTTCCACGGTTCAGACATGCATTGATCCTGACTCCAAAGTTCTGTCCAACTTTCCTGTAGATCTCATGTGGCACTGCCTGGAGGTAGTCTGACACCTCCAGCTTCAGATCATCCAGTGTGGCAGGGCGGTTTACGTAGGCAGAGCCCATGGCAGGCCCCCAGAACCAGTAGTCCAGAGGGTTCAAGTCTGGGCTATGGGGTGCCCAGTTATGAATGTACCCAGGGCAACGACGCGGGTTCTGAAAAGTTGCTAAAGGAAAGTGATGGTGTCACCATCCTGAATAAACCAGGTCATGTTGAGCTGGTTTGGGGTGACCTTTTGGACTAGATCATGATGGAACTTCTGGAGCACGGCCCGGTAGCGCTCATCATTGATCGTCACCATCCTGCTGTTGTCATTCTCAAACCAGTAAGGCCCTAGCATTCTCCATCTGGCATTGAAAGCGCAGAATCATGTGACCTTCGGCCCTTTCAGGTACATCTCAGTGATCTCAGGTGGTTCTGTCCCCCAGAAAATGTATGATTTATTCTCATACCACAGAGCAACCACTTTTGTCTTCTGCTCCACTGCCAATGGCATACAGTCCTGTGAAAAAGTAAGTACACCCCATGTAAAGTTTTGACTTTTTCAACATATATCAACATACAGCTATTTGATCTTCATTTCAACAATATTGATAGATAAAGGTGATATAATATAACAAATATCATGAAATATTTACATTTTGCAGTCCATTGTATAATTTAAATAAACATAAATGCAAATTTCGCATGTGGAAAAAATAAGTACACCCCTACATTTATCACTACTTCAAATACCTAAAATTAGAATCAGGTGCACCAGCTCAGGTGCAAATGATGAGAACATCGTCAGAGAGAGGATCTTGGAGGAACCTGTCTTATTTAAACCTCAGACATTTAGTTTGGTTTGCTCTTTGTTGTTGAAGTGTGCGCGGTCACCATGCCTCGATCAAAAGAGCTCTCTGGGGCCTTCAGAAAGAAGGTTATAGATGCCTACGAGTCTGGGAAGTCATTTAAAAAGATCGCCAAACAATTTTAAATCAATCATTCGACTGTCCGGAAGATCATCTACAAGAGTGGAGAAGATTCCAAACAACTGCCAACTTCTTCAGGCCAGGCCGCTCCAGCAAGTTCAGCCCGAGGGCAGACCGCAATATGCTGAAAGAAATCTCTAAGAACCCGAGAATGTCATCACGGGACCTACACGTAGCTCTTGCCACTGTTGATGTCAAAGTGCATGAGTCTACCATTAGAAAGAGGCTGCACAAATTTGATCTACATGGGAGGTGTTCCAGGAGGAAACTTTTGCTGTCCAGAAAGAACATCAGGGCAAGACTAAACTTTGCCAATGAACACCTAGGCAAAGACCAGCACTTCTGGAACAATGTGCTCTGGACAGATGAGTCAAAAGGAGAGCTATTTGACCACAGTACCAGAAGACATGTTTGGCAAAAACCAAAGACAGCATTTGACCACAATAACCTGATATCAACTGTAAAGCATGGTGGTGGAAATATTGTGGTTTGGGACAGCTTTGCTGCATCAGGGCCTGGGCAGCTCACCATCATAGAATCCTCTATGAATTCTTCATTGTACGAGAGGGTGCTTGAGGATAATGTGAGGTCTTCTGTCGGAAAGTTGAGGGTCAACCGAAGGTGGACCTTGCAACATGACAATGACCCTAAACATACCAGTAAATCCATCAAGGAATGGCTGAAAAGAAAGAAATGGAGGGTCTGGAATGGCCAAGTCAAAGCCCAGATCTAAATCCCATCGAGATATTGTGGGGGGATTTGAAACGAGCTGTGCATGCAAGAAACCCCTCAAACATTGCACAGCTGAAAGAATTCTGCATGGAGGAATGGGCAAAAGTTTCTCCCAGTCGATGTCAGAGACTGGTAGACAGTTATAAAAAACGCCTAATTGAGGTTGTTTCTGCCAAAGGGGGAAATACCACCTATTAGAGCTAAGGGTGTACTTACTTTTTCCACATGCGAAATTTGCATTTATGTTTATTTAAATTATACAATGGACTACAAAATGTAAATGTTTCATGATATTTGTTATATTATATCACCTTTATCTATCAATATTGTTGAAATGAAGATCAAATAGCTGTATGTTGAAATTTGTTGAAAAAGTCAAAACTTTACATGGGGTGTACTTACTTTTTCAAGTGACTGTAGTTGAGCTATGGACCTATAAATCCCAGGGAACAAAAAGCACAATAACAACACCAATCCATGAAAAGGAAAACGGTATCGGTCAAAAAACAAGAATCAATCTTTTTGAAACACTCTGTATGTATGTATGTATATATTCTTCAAAAGCACTTAAGGATATAACAACACTTATTATATATACACAAGAGGGAAAATCAAATCTGTTTTTACATGTAATCAAAAATCAGTGTGACCCCCTTTTGCCTTTAAAATGGCCTCAACTTCATTTGGGATTGTTTGTTACTTGCAAAAATCGAAGATTTTTCAGGTATATTGGTTGGTAGTATGTGTTGTTCGGTCTGTTTGTCTGTATGTCAATTACCTGCAGGCCACAATTTCAAACCAATGTTTACTACACTTCATCAAATGGTAGAGTTGGTCATAAGGAAAAAGCCTATTGTTATTGAGGTCAACAAAAGCCAAAAGTTCAACATCGGTCGCATTTCTAAAATTTTCAGTGTTCATCCGATTGACTTGAAATTTGAGAAAATATGCATATTTTGTCATTGAATTCAACTTCGAATTATTTTTTAGGTCAACATAGGCCAAATTTCCAAAATCTTAAATTTTCTTCTGAATGACTTGAAATTTGAAGAGGATTTTGAATTTTGGTCATTTAATTCAACAACCAATTATTTTTAAAGTCAAATTTATTTTAGGGATTTCAAAAGTATCGTGCTCGATTTCACAGGTTTTCACAAGTAATTTACGATACCTTTCTTGTCACTTGCGAAAATCGAAGATAAATCGAAGAAAATCGAAGTATATTGGTTGGTCTTGTGCGTTATTCTGTCTGTTTGTCAGTCTGTCTGTTTGTCAGTCACCTACAGGTCACAATTTTCAACCGATCTTCACAAAACCTCACCAAATGGTTGAGTTGGTCATAAGCAAGAAGCCTATTGTTTTTGGGGTCAAAAGGTTAATAGGTCAATATAGGCCAAAGGTCACCAACTTTGTCAAATATATAAAATCCTCAATTTTCATCCGATTGACTTGAAATTTGAAGAGGACTTGCATATCTGGTCACTGAATTCAACCACCTACTATTTTCGAGGTCAACATAGACCAAAAGGTCAACATAGGCCAAAAGGTCAACATAGGCCAAAAGGTAAAGATCCGGATGCAGGCACAATAATTAAAAAAAAAAAATTCAAAATAATTTATCATTGAGAAATGGGACTAAAACAATATATGGGGATAGTATGACATTTCAAAATGTCTTGGATGGATTATGACAAAACCTGGTGGATGAGTTGGGTAGGTGATAAGAACAAGTTGATTAGATTTTTGTGTGTGACAAGGACAAATTGGCCGGATCTGCATTTGGACAAACTAGGGCATGCCCGTACTATATATATAAGCGAGGACGTGCCCGTACGTGGGTGCCCGTTCCTTGCCAAAAAAAAAAAAAAAAAAAAATTTGTGTAGGGGTGTGTGTGTGTAAACATCCTAGGGCGTGCCCGTACGTGGGTGCAAAAAAACATGCGTGCAAACAACAACAACAAAAAAAAACTTTGAAACCACGTGGCAGTAACGACCACAGAACCCCCCCTCCCCCCTCTATTTACATGAATGGTTTGGTCCATTCGCAACGACCACAGAACCCCCCCCTCTATTTACATGCAATGGTTTGGTCCATTCGCAACGCCAAAGCGAACGACGAACGGCTAAATCGCCATAGCTCGGTAAGTACTTGTCCGATTAATATGAAACCTTGAAAAGGCACATCCTCGGGTCCCCAGCAATATACCTGGCAAGTTTAAAGTATATCGGACCCGTGGTTGTCGAGAAACAGCGGTCACAGACAAACAAACAAACGTACAAACGTACAAACGTACAAATGTACAAACAAACACACAGAGATTACTGGAATTATAGATAGATTAGTGGGATAAAAAACGGAAACTGTTCACCTGGCTCAGTTTATGGATTACATTTGAGTCAATGTTTTCCCAACAGTGTTGTAATGCACTCCAGAGCATAGTCAGACTGCTCGCGTAAATTTTATTTTTCTCTAAAATGCATTCACCCTTTTTTTTTTCCTTTTTTTTCTGTATACAAGATCGAGGCCCGTGAAAGAGCGAACATTAATCACACCGAAAGACAAACCGACACATAAAACATTTCACATCGGGAGCGGTAGACAAGATGGGGAGAGAAGGGGAAGGACACAAACACAACCTTTGAGAGCAGGGACCGAGAGACATGGAGACATCGAGAGATCTGTGGGAGGGAGAGAGCTTTGGGGGGGGAGGCATAGGAAGGGGAGGTGGGAGAGGTATAAAACATATGGACACTGCCAGGACTTCCAGGAAAGAAGTTGGAATTTCAAACAAGGTGGATCTGGGGTGAATTAGTGGGGGTAGAAAAGATCAAGGTTTTGGATGGGGGAAGATAAGAGATGGTGGTGAACAGCTGTTTTAAAGACCTGGAGGGAGGAGTGGGATTGAAGGGAGTGTGGGAGTTTGTTCCAGAGGCGGGAGAAAAGAGGAATGAAAGAGTGAAGGTGAGCAGAGAGCCGAGATTTCGGCAGTTTAACCATCAGAGGGTTGCTGGCAGATCTTGTGCGACCTGTAGGAATATTTGGGGGACAGAGCACAGAGAGAGCTGGGGGAGCAAGGCCGGAGAGGAGTCGGTAGAAGACAGAATGACCACCTACCTGCCTGCGGTGAGTGAGTGAAAGGCCCTCAGAGATAGCTTCATCGCGGTAGATTCCAATGATTCTGAAAGCTTTGGTTTCAACAGCGTGAAGCCGAGCTAGGTGTGAGGCAGGAGCACCGGCCCATAGGGGAGAACAGTATTCCATTGAGCTGTGGATGAAAGCCTTGTATGTGGTCAGGAGCTCAGGTGTGCCAAGCTGGCCTCCAAAGCCAGTCGCCGACTGGGCATCCTCCGTCGTGCGAAGTCCTTCCTAGGCACACCTGAGCTCCTCACCACATACAAGGCTTTAATCCGCAGCTCAATGGAATACTGTTCTCCCCTATGGGCCGGTGCTCCTGCCTCACACCTAGCTCGGCTTCACGCTGTTGAAACCAAAGCTTTCAGAATCATTGGAATCTCCCGTGATGAAGCTATCTCTGAGGGCCTTTCACTCACTCACCGCAGGCAGGTAGGTGGTCTTTCTGTCTTCTACCGACTCCTCTCCGGCCTTGCTCCTCCAGCTCTCTCTGTGCTTTGTCCCCCAAATATTCCTATAGGTCGCACAAGATCTGCCAGCAACCTTCTGATGGTTAAACTGCCGAAATCTAGGCTCTCTGCTCACCTTCACTCTTTCATTCCTCTTTTCTCCCGCCTCTGGAACAAACTCCCACACTCCCTTCAATCCCACTCCTCCCTCCAGGTCTTAGAAAGTGTCAGTCAATAATAACTACAATAATAAACTAGGGAGTTCAAAGAACACAATACCCTGCGCAGTTTTAAGTATTTACTTACATTTTAACAAAATAGTGATTTTAAAGATCGTTAAAAAACATCCAGAAGTTTAGCGCTATTGAAGTAGTGTTTTTCATCACACTTATACATTGTAATAAGACGACGTTGAGTCAGTTTAGAAGATGGAGACTTTATTGATCACCATTAGTAAGGGCATTTTATGAGATATTTCACAAATCTGTTAACTAAATTGTTACCAAAAAATGTAAAAATTTCTTCACCAATATGTTTGTAAAGGTGTGTAATAACATGTGTTAAAATGTTGAAGTTCAACTCCCGTGGGAAACCCAGAAAAAAAGCTGTTGAATTCGGGTACCGAAAAATTATTTTCGAGAATTTTTATTTTTTTTAATCGGCCCTTAAGTAACTTATGAGGGGTCAAATAAGGGTTTTTCATGATTCTGAGTTGATTGTTAACATTTATATTTCCACTTTTACATTTACACACAAAGTAGCTTTTATTTCACATACATATATAATACTCAAGAGTTATTTCTCATTCACAATGTCAGAAGTTTCAACAGTCATTGTCTATGTCTTCTTCAGACTCAACAACATCATGACTGCAGTTTCTGCATGTAATGCCATTACAGACTCCACAGGCCGAGATGCACGTGACCCCATTCTTCTTGCAGCTGCATCGCCGGTTGCTGCAATCTCCATGACAATTACAGCTCGTGAACTGCAATAGCTCCTCAGGAGCCGTGGGGTCCAGTGTTGGAACTGGCTCATACCCATGCACACCTATTGTCCATCCATAGTCACTGGGGTTCAGAGACATGCTGCAGAGACAGAGACATGTTCAGAGACATAGGCAAAGGTGGTGCCGGAGAGGTGACTTCGATCCAACCCATTGAGTGAAAGGGAGTGTTTCCGTGAATAGAGACAATGTTTAAATCTATATTGTCTCCAACAAACTGAGTGACTGCATTGTTTGTTTCCCCAACCTCCATAAAGACCACCTGATCATTACTTGACAATTCACTTTCACTGGCTGGCACTTTGGCTGTCATCACTGACTGATCCTCAAGCGCAGCATCAACCGCAACCTCATCATTGATCTGTTCATCGGTTTCCTCCACAATGGTGTCAAGAGTGCCAGAAGTATCTGGAACATCATCTCCACTCCTACTATTAAGGAAGCAGTATTTGTAGTTTTGTGTCTCCGTGTAAGACTCAGTGTATTCCAGCCGGTGGAACTTGTTGAGCATCCATTTTGACCCAAATCTATGATCAAGTCGTATGGCAAGCCCCATTTGGTGTGGCAATACTCCAGACCGAGGTCGACAGGCCTTAATAAAATTCTGCCCCCAAACGGCAACTCTTTCGTCTGTCTTGACAATCGGTCTCAAGAACATCTGAAGGCTTGCAGGAACAAGTGTCAGCTGACTATCGATGTCAGTCATACTGTGTGTGGTGGGGTATGACTTTGGACCTAAATCAATCAAGGCAATATCATTGGATATGAACTTGAGTGCCGTCTTTATGATCTGAGTCTTCTCATCTCCATGGTCAAGATTAGCATGATGCCCTCGCAGAATATTGTCGGTGCCATCTTTGAGACAGAGTACATCTGCCCTTCTTTCCTGTGTTGTGAAATACAAGGTGTCTTCGTATTTCTCTAGAAGTTTTATCTTTAGCCAATGCTTTGAATAAGAAAGGCTCTTCTCTGGTGATTGATCAAACTCCTGCAGCTTTTCATGGACTTGGTCCATGTTCATTACCCCATGCTCTAATTCTGAGTCTAACCATTCGCAGAATTCAATAAAAACTGCCTCTCGCTCCTCATCAATACTCCTCTGTCCTCTCTTCCTTTTTCCTTCCTCATCAGTCTTGGACAAACTGTCACCTCTCGCAAACATAAGTTTGCATCGCAAATGGTACAGTGTTTCTTCTGCTACCAAGTCGTTGATCCCTTCCAGGCGTCCAGTGACTTCAGTGCCCCAGTCATCCCCGCGACTCCGTGCTGTCTTCAGCAAGCTTGCCTTCAGTGTATCTGCAGTCAAATTATCTGGCACTCTGTATTTCTTTCTAGCTTGTGCTGGATTATTTTTGTAGAGCTGGGCTGGTTGGTTGCAAAGAATGCATACATCCTTATACAGGAGGTCAACTGACTGTGATCTTCTAGAACTGCAGCCAGTTGATGAACTGAACTCACAAGTAGTGCGTCTTCTCTTCAACTTTGATGACTCTTTCTCTGCCTTTGATGCTTGAGCTGACTTCTTGGTGGTTGCAACAAAGTTGTTGTACAGATCATTTTTACACTTCTGGTGGTACCTCAGTTTTCCTTCCTTTTGAGCCTCCTTCATACGTTCCACAACAGTAACATTTTCGACAGTTTCTGCTTGTTTCAATAAAGTTGAGTATCCCTTTGGAGTTGTCTGTATGAGCCTTTCAGCTGGTGTATCCGAGCGTGCACAGATGAAGCAATTGAGCACAGGTGGAGTAACGTCTTCATCCATATTGCTAGACTCCATGTCCTGCAAAGTAGAAAATGAGATATATTTAGAAATTATTTTTCCACAAAGGAGTGTCTGTGGTGAAATATAAATGTTAACAATCAACTCAGAATCATGAAAAACCCTTATTTGACCCCTCATAAGTTACTTAAGGGCCGATTTAAAAAAAAAATTCTCGAAAATAATTTTTCGGTACCCGAATTCAACAGCTTTTTTTCTGGGTTTCCCACGGGAGTTGACCTTCAACATTTTAACACATGTTATTACACACCTTTACAAACATATTGGTGAAGAAATTTTTTGGTAACAATTTAGTTAACAGATTTTCATATGTTTCCCTTACTACATATAATGTATTGTCAATCCATATCATACATAGCAAAAATATTGGCGGCCTCTTCTTTACCCCGATACTGCTCCATCTCACATGCCACATCCTCTCATGCTATAATCGATATATGGCATGGTTCTTGGAAGTATTATGAAGGTGATGTGTATTCTACAGTGTTCAAGTATGTAATTAAATTTAAATAAATGTTTAAAGAGGTTTAAAGGCGTATAAATAAATTAATTCTGGGTTTTACCGCCATTTTACCCAGTGTCTATTGCAACACCCTATGGTTCATAAGTTATTTGTGCCTGTTGTATGTGTCTCTTATAATGTCCTTAAAAACAGTAAGTTTCCTATTTGAATGATTTTCAATTTTGTTTGAATGCCAGGCAGACAGACAGAGTAAAAATATTATCTCACTCCTTTCTGCACGTGTGCAATCCCGACAAATTCAGAGCCAAAGTACGAAAAAAATGACAGATTTGTCTTTCTATTCATGTTTCAATTCGTGTTCAAAATATAACATTCGATTTGAATAAGTTGTTCCTCCATCATAAACTGATCAGATGGAAGGACAGGCATACGGATGGACTTTAACCAATTGCTTAACCCCACCTTTTGCTTCACGTACGTGGGATAATTAAAGAATATGGACACATCTTCAATATATTATGACAAATTCGTGTTTGGAAATCATGATTTGAAAAAGCTTGGCATTGATTTAAGTGGACTTATACTTATGCACCGCACTTCCAGCTTAGTTGCAGTCTGTGAAACATGCAAAACCAGACACTGCAAAAGTGCACTTTAACCGTGATATGTTGTCTCCAGCTCCATATTCAGAAACCTCATTAAATTAACTGCATAAGTAATGACTACCTAAACAGAGTGGATGCATTGCTGGTGCCCCCCCCCCCCCCCCTCACTCCTCCAGTGTTGGCCAGGATGTTTGCAGCAAGTTCTGTGGGATATAATATGGGTTCATGCCTCCTAAAGAGGTAATATTCTGATATATACATAAATATATATTAGCATCTTGTATAGAGGATGATATCGACAGAATGTCCATTGAAGTATGCTAACCACCATGAGAAGCAGGGAAAAGCCGACGTTTTGGGTGTTAACCCTTCTTCAGAGTAAAACAGTTATGACAAAGGGTCAATACCTGAAATATCAGCTTCTTCTTGCTTAATTCTCACAGCGGTTGGCATACTTCTATCATTCCATCCATTCTTTTTCCTGTCCACTGATGCAGATCGACATTAGCTTTCACAAAATTAAGACAAATTTCCCACAGCATTTTGTATTCATTTGAAGTGACGTTCAGGAAGTTTGGATCCATTATTCAAAGTGGTAAAGAAAAGCCACAGCCAACCCCAATTTGTACAAGTATTACTCGACTGAATTTTCAACAAACAGGATAAAGCAGACTTTGTCGCAGATGACGTTTCATTCACATCCTATGGGCTCCCTCAAGCATTTAGTCCCAACTCTAGCACCTGGATTGATTTTATTGTCCTTATAACCATCAAAGCAAGGGTTACCTGTCGATTACTTTAATTGCAATGTAAGGTGGAGGCATGGCGTAGGCCGCAGAACAATTTGGGGGTGTATAAGCAGTGCATTGTTGTTTGCATCTCTTACCCTTTCTTTGTGCCTCACACTATATTGTTATGTTTGTATAGGTAGTTCATTTGCTTGGCCAATTAGATCATATTTAGCATGCCATGCCTCAAGGACCAATCTCTGATGTTTATCGGGCATGCTTTCCAGGATGAAAGTCCCATTCAGATCAAATTTGTGCCCAGATGAAATACAATGACACACGATTGCTGATCGTGTCACCCTGTCTAGCCTTGTTGTTTGTTCTTCCAATCTTACTATTTAATTATTCTCATTTTCATCAACACTGAGGTTGCCATAGTCCTTTCATGTGATTCATTACATCACTCCATATTTGCCCCATTTGGAATCCCAGGTTTTATTTTCATAATGATGATGTGAATTATGCATAAAACTTTATGATGTCACCTAATGGCAGAGGGGTGTGCACTCTCGCCTCTAACCTGTCTGTCCTAGGTTTGAATCTCCACCAGCTATAAGCTATTATTGCATAAATTACTCTGAAGGGATAATCGTGCATATAGGAGAGCAGTTATTTCCTTAAAATGAATGTCTAGCATAAGCGTAAATCAACTAATTGTGATATTAGATATAAATAGCTTTTATGTCTGGTTAGACAACGTCAACCCATCCCAATGTCCGTGGCTGCAAGTACAAAATATTTGGACCCCATTTTCTTACCATTCTGCCCTCTGCAATCTGTCACTTGTGTGCTTTTTAGCATTCTGATAGGCCGGCGGTACAAGTTTTGGCAGCAAACGCCATCAGGGCATCATAACCTAGTTGTGATGTTCCAGAGCTTCAGGGTGGGAGGTCACAGGGGGGTTGCTCTGCTCATCCAACTGGAGCAGTGTCCAATAATGAGTGAGAGGGGAGGAGAATGATGCATCATCCACGGCACACGGGCCTGAGGCCATAAAGGCAGTTGCACAGAAGAGAAGGGAGGAGTCACCCAGAATCAGCATCTGAGAAGCTGCGCTCCTCAGCCCTCCATTCCAGCCAGAGCCATGCCTCTGCCCGCACCAGAGCCCCGCCCTCTCCTCTTTTCTGGTCCAGACACCACAGGAATGGCACAGGACGTTCTCCGATCCGAACTGCCAGGACTGTAAGGGAACCCATCCTGCATGCTGTGTCGGATTTGTCCCGACAACTCTCTTCCTGTTTTGTCCCTCCCTCTTTGTCTGTCTCACAATGTGTGTCTGACCAGGCCCAAAGGCATAGGCAAATTAAGAAATCCCAATTGTTCATTTGGTTCGTGGGCGCATATCAGTGGAGGGGGTTAAGGAGATTGTTTATTTAGAAAATAGTGTATTTCTTCCTTCTGTTTCCCTCTAAATGACTGTAATAATTAAATATACCTAGTCTCGGGGTTAATTGTGTTTGTCATGGTTCTCCTTGGGTGATTAAAATAATGACCCGTTGAGGGATAATTTGCTGCAGTTCTCTTTACTGCATACACGGACTGTGTCGTACATCAGGCTGGCTCGGCCTAATTCGCATATGACATGTGACACCTATTTGGCATAATCCTGGGCCAATTCCGATTTCCAATAAAATTGGTATCACAGCATTTAGATGCGTGATCTGGCATGGAAGACCGCAAAACAGTTGACCGTTGCCATCACATTGAGGCGACATTGAGGCCAGATTTGAACTAGGCAACTGGGAAAACCCAGCGACTGTAACACTATCATCCAAGTGTTTCAAAGGCAGGTGATTCATCAATATATGTGCCGCTCCTCGGAATGATGTTAAACCGGGCATCCTACCTGCTGACATAAGTTTGTAGACATTAAAGATCCCATGGTGTCCTTCTCAAATAGTGGGCGAGCTATCGCTGGCACCGTGAACAAATTACAAATTCCTCCCTGACTTTCTGTGTCGGAGTGGCAACCCATCCAGGTTTGCAATCTCAGCCGTAGAAACCGCTTCGGCAGCACTGACGCTCTGTATAGAGCATGGCTCATGATCTGATCCATTCAACGCACTATTAATTATTGTGCCATTTATTTCTGAAAGGACTGGATTACATGGAAGCACATACTGCCCAATCATGTCCACCTCCCTATGTTTTGTAACCCTTGATTTTTAAAAGCCGGGAGTTTATTCCCTCTCTTATCTATGCTCAAGCATGTGACTGGAGGACGATTGTGTCGGGCATTGAAAAGTAAGTCATATGCATGGCCTAGAATTAAGGCCTGAGGAAGTCTATAGGTCATAGATGAAAAGTTGTCTAAGACCAAATCTGCCCTCTTCTCTTTGTTGCAAAACGGGTGGAGCAACCCTGAGTGCACTGCGTGCCAAAATTATTCTTCATTGACTGTTATTTTTTATTTAGTTGAATACATGTTCCAGAACAATGCTTTACATTGAGGCCTAATTCTTTTCTTCATCATAAAATGCTAATCATGAGACCCGGATTCATTATACCCCAAAGTATAATCTCAGGTTCTTACCCTGTAACACTATTTTAAATGCAATGGTGTTTCCCTTAAAAAAATGTTGATCCAACTCATTGGAATTTCTGCTTGTATTTCCTCAAAGAGCAGGTGGGGTTTCATTCTCTTTGGCACCTCTTCTCCAATTCCTTGTGGCTGTTTGCTCTCAGAACTTATTATTGGGTTATATGTTTTCTTAGTTTACATTAATGACTTGTCAGCCTGTTATGACAATCTTTAGTTCTCCTTTATGGGTGAGTTCACTTTGTGCCGCACAGTGCCTCTTCTCGGTGATATCATCTGCACCTCCATCCCTTCACTCGTGCCAGCCTTTAATCAAATCAGGCTTCAATCCAACACTTGGAATATCTTTTACAATGTATTAAAGTGTTTGCGTTATGCTCAGGGGTGGGGATTTGTCTCAGCGTTTCCTGTCAAGGTGGTGGATGTAGCAGAAAAATAGGCTCAATCAAGTTGTTGATGTTCATACCTTTATTTGATGACCCCAGTTTGATATGGAATTCTGTTTTCTGTAATATCCCATGAGACGTTTCGGTTTATTGTCGACTTGTTTGTGTTCATCGCATCTTAGTTTCATTTGTATTTTTGGTCAACAATTACATGGAGATCCTTCAAGCTGCAGGATACACTATGGTCCTGCTCCAAGATCATATAGTCACATCTTTACACTAGTCTTGAGCATAATAACAATATGTGACGCATCTTCAGTCCCGAAGGCCAAGCGATTGGTTCTCAAATTATATATTTTGTTATACATGTTTATGATGGTGCAATCAATGGAAATATAATCCAGGGTGCTGTATCACCCTTCTCATCTCCAAATCGTATGTATGTACACATAATAACACATCCTCAGATATATGTATCACCAACCAATAATAAATATTTAACTTTTTGAGTTTCATTTTGTGAGGATAATCCTTTTTTGTTGAAGATTTTGCAGCCTGCTGATGTTAACCTCCTCTTCCTTTGCTTGCTCGACCTCACATCCTAAGTCTTTCCCCAAAAACATTATCTTCAAGTTCTGTTTTTATTACAGCCTTGAGCACTTCCAAAACCTCAACTCTATTTTTGCCATCCATTTACGTTTTTATTTTTTTGGAAAACGTTAAGTATTGAACAGTATTCAAGTCTAGAACCCGATTTTTAGTGGCTCATTGTACCCAAATCATTTAATATTTGATTTGCTCTGATATTGGGCAGATAATCCCAAGTTTGAATTTCTTTCTTTCCTCACAATGAATCTCAGCATCAAACAAATTGTAAGTCAATGTATTTGTAAGTAAGGTAAAATATTCTTGGCTCAGCTGTGTTTGATAAACTATGTGTTAATGACGTCACACCATTCAAAACAACATAATTTTTCACATTACCCGTGACAGTACATGCTGCCTGGTGGTGCACTTCATTTTCCACAAACTCGTATAATGTGATCAAAGATTATTTCAGCAACTTGGGAAAACCACCCTCCGCAATCGTTCTTGTCGAGATTCAATTCGCACGGGCCGCATCTCACTTCGCGTCTATTGCCAGCAGCTTGCGTGTCAAGCTTTTCTTTTTGTCAAAAATAGGTCTGTAAGTCATAAATCCAATCGTCAGCATATTATGTCGGTTTTCGATTTTCTTTGTTTGGACAACTGCCTATTTTTATCTCCTGTGGAATTTTTCTCATGCTTTTTGGTCCATGTATAGATTCGTTAGTGTTCTTGTTGACGTTTGTATGGTAACGGTGGTATTGTGGACAAGTGGGGCACATTTCTGTGGCGAAGATTCATTCCTCGACAGGATGCGGAGATTTTCCCTGAGCAGCCGTGGTAATTGAACCCATACCTGCACAACCCACATCACCACTAACACACTCTGATTTCTACTGCTCCCCTTTGTTTGTCTTCACTTGTGTAAATCTATGAGATCATTTATTTTTCTGGCTACTTGTGAATCCTGATGAATGTATGCCTTGTAAAACATAACAAAGAAGGCTGAAAATACTATTTTGTATTGAGCAATCCTTTGTACATTGATCCTCTTCCAATAAATGTACAGTGATACTGCAGTTATATAGGCCTACACGAAATAAACTTGAATAATGTTTGTACGTAAGGTAGAGCTTCATAGTGTAACGTTTCATCTAAGCTACAAAGAGCGGAGTTTGTGGTTCACCAAAGTTGTATTATACTAACATTTTCATTTGAATTTAGCTTCACCGGAATTGGGAGATGATGCCAGAATGGTGGTAGGCCCAGCCTTGTTTTGGCAAGCACTTCACTTTGAAGAGTGTTCTTTCGTTTTGGACTTTACTTGATAAGATTTAACCACCAAGAAGCTCAGGGGTGAGGATTCTTTGCGAGTTGTATTAATAGGTTTTCTGTGGGAGCCACGTGAGCAATAAATGGTTAAATGCATGTAATGATTGTGTTGCACATAATTAAGAAAAACAGCACCCATGTTGCAAAAACATGCAAGTTTATCTAAAAAAAAACAAAAGGAGAAGGAAGATGAATAAAGTGCAGTATGGAAGTGAGTATGAAGTGTCTGTGTGCTTTTAACAGATTTTCTTTTAATCTCACAATGTATCGTGTGCCCATTTTTGGTGTTTACTGACTCCGATGAGTTTTTACACACCCGACAGGTAGGACAAGTATGTTATAAGATACCTGAGTATTTTTACATGAATTACAGGGGCATTATCATCATTAGATGTTATATAAATTATGAGACTCCATCCTCTGCTGTGACATCCCTGATCCATCAGACAGGCAGGCTGAATCCTCTTCTCTCTCTTCAGACCTTGAAAAAAAATCACAAACTGGTCAAACACTTGGAACATGTCTTTAAATCCAGACAAATCTCACATTCTCACTGTGTCTCTCCAAAATGACCGTCTGGCAAACCTCCCATCTACTTTCTTAATCCTTTTGAGGAAGTTCAGTCATTCAAACTCCTCAGTTTCACTATCAACCATGATCTTTATTGGGCAAACCACATTTCAAAGTTGGTCTCCAAAGCCAGCCGCCGACTGGACATCCTCCGTCATACAAAGTCCATCCTTGACACACCTGAGCTCCTATCCACCTACAGAACTTTCATCCACAGCTTGAGGGAATACTGTTCTTCCCTCTTGGCTGGTTCCCCTGCCTCACATCTTGCTCAGCTTGACACCGTGGAAACCACGGCCTTCACAATTATTGGACTCTTCTGCATTTAAGCTGAGGCTATGGTTCTATCACTTCGCCATCACTGACAGATCTTCTACCACCTTCTTTCTGGTCTTACACCCTCTGCTCTTTCCGTGTCCACCCAGGTTCCTGCAGGGCTCACACAGTCTGGGGTAGGAATAGCCATTACAGGGTTACCCCTTCTTGGTGTTGCCACCTGCACCCATTGCTCATACAATACGAGGATATCGCAGGGTGAAAATATCATGTACTGTGTTAATTTATCCATTGCCTCCTACAATGTCCTTTGAATTAATGTTAAAGTACACCAATGACTCCTAATGTGCCCTCGTTAAAAAAGGAGACCAACAGAGTATACGGTGCTTGACCTGGGTCTAACCATCTTTAGCTCTTTGCTTAAAGTTCAATGATAATGAGACAACCAAAATGTATCATGAATAGAAGAATCGATGGGATAAATATTGTAATAACACCTATTAAGGTTCACCACTGCACCTCACTAATGATGTAACCAACGGACTGCACTCAAACTCAGGCCCCATGTGCATTCTCTAACGACGACAATAAATCACCATAAGGTTCCAATTCAGTTGTTTAGTTTTCAGTGTATATTAACTTTTGCTTTTAGCGGTCTCACTGATGGTGATACCTGCATATATTAGTTTAGGTGTCTGAGTTCAGCTAAACTAAGATTAACTGTCTTCTAATTCTACAAGTCAATATCCTGTTGGTTAAACACGTTTTCAGAGAGCTAAGATTTGATGAACATGTCCTCCAGTGTCAAATTTGGAGCAGGCCCATGCAAGGAATAAAACGTTTTGAAAAGACAGATTACAAATGGTATTCGATATATGAATGAATATGGCAATGATGGGGTGCATTGTACATACTTTCTAGCAGTTGTTCTTATCCAAGGATACCATATGTGACAACTCATGGACACTCGCAACGTTATGGTGGAGCTTTTCTTACATATGTGGGCCTTTCCTTATATGAAGGCTTGAAGTTTTGTCCAGCAGCTCCATATCAAACAGGTTAGATGTTGTGCATTGGAAAAGCAGTAACCAAAAGTTGCATGGGAAGATCACGTGAGAATGATACCTGACGAATGGTGGAAAATACAACACAAAATGATTGATTCTGGCATGAGCAGTGGTGGATAAATCCTTTTGCAAAATAAATGTATTTTTTATACAAAGTCAAGGCTTGTGGAAGATAGAACCCTGAATGGATCGGGATGCAAAATAACAAAGGGACAGCAGAAGGAGAAGGGGAAAATGGCAACAGGAGAGCCGAGGAATAAAATAGGGAGAGACGGGCAAACAAGGGATGTGGGTAACGATAAGGGGAAGGGGAAAACACAAGGGGTGGACAAGAAGGATACAGAAGAAAAGTTTTGGGAGGGGTGGGAGGTAGTTTAACGCATGTAGAAAATATCATGGTTTTGCATGGGGGATGATTTGATATGATGGTGAATAGCTGTTTGAAGATCTGGTGGGAAGAATGATATTGGAAAGAGTCTGGAAGTTGGTTCCACTGGTCGGGAAAAAGAGGAACAAATGGGTGGAGGTGAACAGTGGTTCTGGATTTTAGCAGTTTTAGTATAACAGTATAAGGGGCATTCCGGTGGACCGTGTGCTTCCTGCAGCTACCTGGGAGGAGGTAAAGCATAATGGAGAAGGCAAAAGCTGCAAGACCAGAAAGGAGGCAGAAGAAGACAGAGAGACCACCGGCTTGTCGGCAATGTCGTAGTGATAGGCCCAATGACTCAGGTTCATCGCGAGAGATTTCAATGATCTTGAACGACGTGGTTTCTGCAGCGTCAAGCTGAGCAAGATGAGAGGCAGGAGCACCGGACCAGAGGGGAGAGCAGTACTCCATCAAGCCACAAATGAAGGCCTTGTAGGTGGATACGAGTTCAGGTGTGCCAAGGAAGGACTTTGCACGATGGATGATGCCCAGTCTGCGGAGGCCAACTTTGAAATGTGGTTTGCCTAAGAAATATCATGGCTGAAAGTGAGACCTAAGAGTTTGAGTGACTGAACTTCTTTGAAAGGGTTGTTGAGAAAGTATATGGGTGGTTGTGCGATTTTAAGCTTTAAAAACATATTCCAAGTCTTTGACCAGTTTGTGATTTTATCATCAGCAACTTGACAGTATGGCACGGTGTGTGACAATAAGGCAAAGTGCCAGCCTGAAGAGAGGGAAGGACTTACTGCCTGCCTGTCAGAAGGATGAGGGATGTCATGGCAGAGGGTGATAACGAGGATTTTCAGTAAATTCATAAAGAAGATTCTCTCGAGAGTCAGAGAGATCATTGATGAAGATTGTTAATAGGATTGGGCCTAGAACACTGCTTTGGGGGCAGTCAGGCCTTGACACGGAGAGAAGATGAAAGTAATCCGTTGACAGCCACACATTGGTTACTAGAGTGGTTCAAGTCATCAATCCAAGAGTGGAGTTGGCCTTGGATTCCATAGGTAGTGAGTTTGGAGAGTAAGGCAGGGTGCCAGACTGTATTGAAAGCTCAAGATATGTCTAGAGAGACGGCCCTGATCTCATGTTTGATATTGAGGGCCTCTATCCATTGTTGGGAGACGAGAAGCAGCCAAGTCTAAGATAGAGTGACCTGGTCTGAAACCAAGTTGATGATCTGAGATGAGGTCATAGGAGAAAAGGAATTGTTTTATGTCGACTGTGATAACGGATTCCATGTCCTTGCTGATGGTGATGAAGCTGATTGGTCTGTTGTTAAGGGGATCAGCTTTTGTACCTTTTTACCTCCACCAACGAAGATGGACGGAGGTTATGTTGACAGCCCTGTATGTCTGTTTGTTTATCTGTGACCAGGATATCTCAAAAGGTTATGGACAAAACTTGGTGGACAGGTTGGGTGTGTGACAATGACAAATTGATTAGATTTTCTTAAAGATCTGGATACTATAATTTTGAAAGAGATTCGTCACCATTGAGAGATGGGGCAAAAACGATATATAGCACAATATCTCAACAAGTTATGCACGGATTTGGATGAAACCTAGTAGACATGTTGCGTGTCTACCATTTACAAATTTATTCCACATTGGTGAAGATCTGGATCTGGATCCTTATACGATAATTTTTTAAAAAGCGATTTTTCACCATTGAGGGATGAGGCCAAGAACGATATATCTCATGGTATATCAAAAGGTTGTGGACGGATTATGACAAAACTTGGTGGATGAGTTGGGTAGGTGACAAGAACAAGCCAATTCGATTTTGGTTCAGGTCCAGATGGAGACCCGACCTATCAGTGGATAGACAACGTAAACTGGTCAGCTGGTGGAGGAAAGCGCTCTCACCAGTGCGGTTATAGTTTATGCAAAGCAGTGATGTTGGCTTATTTCCAAGCAGATGGAAGATGGCTTAGGGCAAATATATGGTGAAAAAGGCAGAGAGAGGAAATGCAAGAGCAGCAGAGCAGGTTTTTAGGAATCGTGAGCTGAAAACAAGACAAAGAGAGATGAGATTGGGTCTTTGTTTTCATTGATATGTTGACTGATTTTGACATTTGCACCTAGTACATGCTTGAAGCCTCGGTGGTGCACGTTTGTCTCGGCTGTTGCTGATGATTCGTCAATAAGCAATGAAACCGATCCGGCAGCTGAGGGGACGTGTAGCACTTGGATTCTCATGTATGGACGACATTTTTTTTTTTTTTTAAAGTTGTAAAGAAATTCGGGTATTGTTTGAAACGGCAAATGTCTTACTTTAGGGTAGCTTTTCATGGTTCCTTTATGCAACTTCTTCGGCTAGAAGAGCATGGGAGGAGTCGATTTACATATTACTAGTGAGGTACCCATGCTTCGTGTGGATGGGAGGCCAAAAGTAAACAGACAATGCGAAATGGTGACTGCTAAACCATGAACCAATAAATTCCACATTCCTGTGCCACCTTCGGTCGATTGTCAGGCATGGACAGCCGGTGTGTGAAGGACTCGGGGGGGAAAAAACTTTCTACAGCTGAATGTTTCTACACGCGGTCATTGGCGATACTGCAAATGCCGTATCCACGAATCAGGTGGAAACCCTCTCGTCATTTCCTCATTCTGTTTTAAACTAAATCTCTCTATATTTTCATTCCAAACAGCATCATTCTGATCACAAATTAATATTATGGCATTTATTTAACAAACACAATGTTAAAAAAACAAAACAATATATTATGAAACCAGAGAATCTTCATCATCATGTTAACTTCCGGATAGGGAGCAGTTTCGTATCGATTGGGATTCAAAATCATAGTTGTATTGAGGAATTTATGAAACCTCCCACCTACCTTAAGACAGCCGCTGGGACCCCAAAACGCTCCACAGAAGGTTTGGCGGGGCTAGCCCCAAAACTGAGGGAGCAGTTTCAGGACGGACGGACAGACAGACTGTTTTATAATATAGATATATATATATATATATACGAGCAGAGTACCCACCCTCTGGTTGAGTCGAGTTTGTGCATTACTTGCTGAAAAGGTACAGTCTGTGTTTTGCAAGAAGACTGTGGAGTTTAGATGCTAGCTTGGTGTATGCTTAAAAGGTTCTAGATGGTCTAAAGGTATAAAGGGTACGTTCCAATAGTTGTTAGGGTCAAATGGCTCGAAAGGGTCAAATATCTCAAGCATGTAAAAGGGTCTAAAAAGGTCTAATTTGTCAAAAGCTCTGAAGGGGTCTAATTGGTGTTGAGGTCTAAGAAGTCTAAAGGGAGTCGAGGGACTTATGGGGTGTAAAGGTCTAAAGTGTCTGTGGGTATAAATGTTCTTGGGGTCTAACTGGTATAAAAGGTCTAAAGGGTGAAGTGGTCTAAATGTTTCCAAAGTGTCAAAAGGGTGTTAAAAGGTAAAAAGGAGTTGGGGCCATGGGGAATTTTAGGGGTCTTAAGGGTATTGAGAGTTTTAGGAGTTTTCAGGGTCTTTGTGTGCTACCCACTCCTTCACTTGCCTCCTCCCACCTCCTTCCACCCCACCGCTGTCAACTGTCTTGTCTTGAAAACAAACAAACATCGAAGATTGCCACTCGAAGTTGAGCAACAAAGTCTTTACAAATATTTAAGCAAAAAGACAAATAAAGCAAATGGAAAGGTAAGAGGCTGGTGAAACTGGGGTGGGGAGGGTTCCTTCACAAGCAGCTTGTAGAGCGCTCGCCAAGTGGCTTCAGCACTCATATCAAGCAAGTACTCCAATGAATCTATTGATAAGGAATGGCTGGCTTGGCAAGGGATTAGCGATTCATAGTTATAAAGATCGGGCATTCGATGATGAGCGCTTGAGGTTCACTTGTCCCATTGGTTTACTCATTGTAATCCTCCCAATATGAGTTAATTCGATCTTTAATATATTTTGCCTTCCTAACTCTGTAGATTTCCCCCCACGGAATACCCAGACGTGGCTGTGGAAGCGTTCATGGTGATCCAACTGTTTAATTATTCTCGTTACACTCGCCTCATTGAAGTCACACTTTCGGCACATTCCTTAATCTCTTCTTCACTCGATATAATTGTCAGAACAGTAGAAAAAGTTTACGTTTAATGCTTTGGCAATATTGCGGAGGAGGAAGGGCAGCCTTGCTGATTAGCATTAAGATACACGACCGGTCAAAATTTTAGAACACCTCAATTTTTCCAGTTTTTATTGAAATTTACGCAGTTTAATGACTCAATGTATTCTGAAATTAAGCATAAAACAAATAAACAATTGGAGATAAAAAAGAAATCATGGAATCATTTTGTTTAACAAAATTTAATTTAAATTTTTGACTGAGCAAAGTAGCCACCTTTTGCAGATATAACCGCCGAACACACTCGTGGCATTCTTTCTACAATGGAAATCAAATATTGTTCGGGAAGTTCTTCCCAACACTGTTGCAGAAGTTCCCACAAATGTGTTGCACTTGGAGGTTGCTTTGCTTTCACCCTTCTGTCCAGTTCATCCCAAACCAGCTCGATGGGGTTTAAATCTGGAGACTGTGCTGGCCATTCCATGATTTGAAACCTACCGTCTTGTTCGTTTCCTCGAAGGTAGTTTTGACATAGCTTGGAGGTGTGTTTAGGGTAATTATCTTGCTGTAGGATGAACCCCTGACCAACTAGGCGTATACCAGACAGTATTGCATGGCACTGCAAAATGCTGTGGTAGCCCTTTTGTTTCAGGGTTCCAGTCACTCTGTGCAAGTCGCCGACTCTGGATCCAGCAAAAGAGCCCCAGACCATCACGCTTCCTCCTCCATGTTTGACAGTTGGTGTCACACACTGAGGAAACATCCTTTCGCATACTCGACGGCGTACAAAACCCTGCGTGATGAACCAAAGATTTAAAATTTTGATTCATCGGTCCATAAGACCTTCTTCCAGTCTTCAGTAGTCCACTGGCGGTGCTTCATGGCCCAGGCAAGCCTCTTTTTCTTATTTTGCCATCTTAGCAATGGCTTTCGTGCTGCCTCTCGACCTGTCAAACCTGCAGC
The DNA here is from genome assembly GCF_964187855.1 of Myxine glutinosa. NCBI lineage: Eukaryota > Metazoa > Chordata > Myxini > Myxiniformes > Myxinidae > Myxine > Myxine glutinosa. The sequence continues at coordinate 101,067,889 of NC_136267.1, forward strand.
TCGAAGTCTTCTCTTCACAGTTGAAACTGAGACTTGCTTACTTCGACCAGTGTTAAGCTGTGCTTGAAGCTGTTGTCCTGTGAGCCGCCTATCACGCAAGCTGTTGACTCTCAGAAACTTGTCTTCTGATTCTGTTGTGGCTTTGGGTCTGCCAGACCTCTTCCTGTCAGAGTTTCCTCCAGTTTCCAATATACTACTTCCTGCAGTGCAATATTGTCCAAATATTGCTTCAGAGGGTGTAATAACATTCTGTTCCAATACTGCTTTGATACAGACAGGGCTTTTGTCATCAAGTAATCAGCAGAGGTTGGGACACCTGCAGGAATTGTTTGCATCAACTTTCAAGGCTTAATTTACTTATATTGCTGCAGAACAGCTGTAAGTTCTTAACCCATTACTTGTTCCCTGAAGAAGGCCTTTTTTACAATATAACTGTGTAATTTACATTATTTTCCCGTTTTTGCTGACCTAAACTTTTTTTTAAACCTCGAGCAGTTTACTGCTTACCTTTGTACCATTTCAGGTTATTCACTGGACATTAAACTGCATAAATTTCATTAAAAACTGGAAAAATTGAGGTGTTCTAAAACTTGACCGGTAGTGTACATGCTTAATTATAAGATATATGCTTAGTTATAAGAATCAGTAATTTGTTAAAATCTCCAGATTTCACTCCAAATGAATGAATGAATGAATGATCGTTTTAAGTCCATTTTCCCTGCTAGAGCGGGGGTTAGCCTTGCAGGCCCCATGACAATCATGGTTCCCTGTTTGAGGCAATGTTTTTATGGCCGGATGCCCTTCCTGATGCCAACCCTTGGTCACGCTCTTACGATGCGCAGGGATACGGTGTACCTATTCTAAACCGGGGTACTCCAAATGTCGACAGTTATTTAGTGCATGGGTTCCGATCCTCAAATCTGAAATCATATTTCGATTATATGCTTTAATTATTCCGTGAGAGTGAATCGTGTTTCCAAACCGAGGCTTTTTGTGTAGGCCAAATCAAAATGGCGGCTAAGACCCCTGCTCAGTGAAGTTGGGCTGACTGTAAGTTGTCATAAAATTTCATTAAGGTAAACCATTAAGAGCCTGGTGTTGGCTTCGCGGTTAGGGTGCCGGCTTGGGATCCTAGGATCCTGGGTTCTAAATCCCAGTCAATTGCTGAATTAACACCAGGTGGGTTGACTCAGCCTGTTCATCCTTCCGAGGTCGGCAAATTGAGTACCAGTTCACTGGTAATTCCCTGTGTGTTGCAAGGGGCGACTAACAGGGTTGGCAGCAGGAAGGGCATCCGGCCATAAAACATTGCTTCAAAAAGGGGACCAAGGTGCCTGAAAAAGGCCAACCCCTGCTCTGTGGGGAAAAGGGCCTCTAAAGGTGGTTCAAGGTAAGCCATTAATTATCTTCATAAGATGATGTTTACTACAAATAAGTACTTCCCAACACTTTAATCACTATTTTTTAAATCCACAAACGGTCTGGCAGGATATCTTAGAGGGGTATGCACATTCGCCTCTGAGCTGTCTCGTTTGTGTTTAAACAGGTAGATTCATCAATGTGCACATCGTCCCTCGCTCGATCGCACGTTTAATTGGACGTCTTGTTTAGTTGGTGGTCGATAAAGATCCCACAATGCCCTTCGCGAAGTGTACGTGAGCTATCACCGGCACCCTGAACAAATTCCAAACCCCTACAAGGGGCACTGAACCTACAGCACTGCTGCACCCCTGTGAGAACTGATACTAACTCGCAGCCACATGCTGAATATGACGACAATGCACAAACCCGATGTGTGATTCTCCACCGTACTTGGTGGTTTCTCCATCAAAGTTTAAATTGCTTTTCCATGATGGAAATAAAAAGCCCATACCATTAGAGGTCTTGCAGCTTATTTCCTGCAATTTCAAAGCATAAAACTGGAAAAGTATGAACTTTTCAAAAACACTTGAACATCTGCTATTTATATTGCCAATTCACAAAGCCTCCCTTCTTTAGACAAGAACTGCATTTCCCATAGCTGTGGTAAAAGGTGGCTTCATCTCGTGATCAACTCAAACCCCAACAGTCTGGCCTCACGATCTGCCACCTTGGTCGGTTCCACATCAATCAACAGCCATCTCCATTGTCTCCCGTAATTGGGTAATTTAATTCATCTGTATCAATCTTGGGAGTCTGTATGCTATACTGGAACGTGTACTTCTTACACACCTCCATATGACCTCACTTATCAATGAGTGAACCTAGTGTTACAGTGCCCGAACTGCTGATTTGTGTGTTGACTTGTGTCAATCATCTCCTAAAGTGGGGGGTTTCAATTCAAAGAGGGTTAAGCTTCTTCACAAAGAATTATTAAATTAAAGAAAAATTACTAAATTACAAAGTTATTAAAAAATATTTTATTAAAGGTCAAATAATTATTAAACTTCTACCGATAAGTTGATTTCCAAAATGTTCTGGACAGTCCACATGTTATGTTTAGTGCAATTTGATGTTAATATTTACTGTTGGGGCCGAAATACATTCAACTACTACTACTACTAAAATTACTACTACTACCTTAACCGCCCCAATTATTCCCATCTTTTTGTGGGGTCAGCCGAGGAAACGTTTTGACCCTAGTCTTTCACGAACTGGCTGGCCAAGACAAATGGTCAGACTGTAGAGGGCATTTGGAAGTTGGCCAGGATGCCAGGAACTGTTTGAGAAAAACGTCTCAGTGATTGCAAAATTACATATATAACTATAAAGCATATAAAAAAGGAAATCCCATTCACGTCCGCTTTGTATTCAGACTTCTTCTTCCATTTGCTAAATATGACGAAAATAGCAAAAAAAAAAAGAAATACAAAGCAATAGCAATTTGACCTCAAAAGCAATAGGCTTCAGTGACCCAATATACAAACCCTGCTCAAATTTCAAGTCAATCAGATGGAAATTGACGATTTTGTGACATTGACCTTCTTGACAGAACACAGGTTTCACTTGATGAATTTAGTCATGTTGGGTCACTGACATGTTGATATTTTATGCAACCTTGACCTTTGACGTTTTGATCTAAAAAAAAAAATTTGGCTTCTAGCTTTTGATTGGTGAACCAATTCCGTGATCCAATATTTACTTTTTTTTTTAATTTCAGGTAATTTTGATGAACATTGACTATTTTATGTGATGTTGACCTTTAACCTTTTGACCAGATTATGAATTAGACTTCTCCATATCTTCATAATAAAGCTTTGTTGAAAATTTGATCACAAAACACAAAATGTTAAAGCCCGTACACACACACACACACACACACACACACACACACACACACACACACACACACACACACACACACACACACACACACACACACACACACACACACACACACACACACACACACACACACACACACACACAATTCCAAAACCTCGTCTCCCACTGCACGGGGGATTGGCTGATAATAATATTTGTATTTATATGCCGACTTTTGCCTATGCATACAAGGCACTGAGTATACTGTCTCATTATTCGCTCGTACATCTGATAAATACCAAGTTTCTTACAATTCATTGTGTTGTTTCAGGAACTGAATTCATGGTGTTGATCAGTAGAGAAGACTTCCAAATTCTTCTTGCATTAATGTTGGTGGAGAAGAAAATTCCACCAATAAATTTCAGAAGTAAATATAAACAAACAAACAAACAAACAAGAAAACAAACAAACAAAAAAGATGTACAGATACATTCAAAGTACACCGCCCCCATGCCAAATAAATAAATACCCTCCAGCGCGGTATTGCCGGGGTGCCTTCGGCGCCCTGCGATACCGCCGTGCTGCTCAAAGAGACTGTATTGGGAGGGAGAGGTGTACAATAATTGATTGATTAATTGCATAAATAAAATCAAAAAATTATAATCGTAAAATAATTTATTAATCAATCGGCTAATAGCATACCTCAACCACCAGTGTTTCATCTGAAGCTGTGGCTTTTTGAAAATTAATTTTCATAAATCGAAAAAATAATAATAATTGATTAATCAATAAATCAAAAATATCCTTTACAGCCAAATTACTTGGTCATTGTCATGTCCAAATATCAGCTTCCTAGCACAAAAGTTGCCTGAAATATTTCTCGGATGCGAAAGGAAATAAATAAGTACTTAATGAATCGATAACAATTAAGTAATTAATCAATTAAATTATAAATCAAAAAACAAAAAATAACGTTTTTGTGAAAGCTTTTGTGCACTACTGTGCTGAAATTTCAGCGTCCTACCTCAAAGGATGGCTGAGATATTGCCCGGACAAACAAGAAAGAAAGAAAGAAAGAAAGAAAACAAGAAACAGGAGTAAAAACTGAGTACTCCCTTTCAGCATCCATCATTTCCAAGCCCCCTTCGGTGCCTGGCGATGACATCGTGCAGCACCTGGAGATGGAATAGGAAAGGAGCGGTGTACAATATCCAAACTTTTGTTGTATTTTTCTTACCTCTGCTGTATAGGTTAACACAGCCATTTCCACTCTGCTAAGCTCACTTCAGAAGATAAAGGTTCTGGGATCAAAAAAGTCAGTTGAATGTTGGACGGAGTACATTGAAGAGGAGGCAGATGATGAGTTTTGTGAAATGAATAAAGTTTGTCAGTGGTATGACATTTATTATGGACACGACCGGTCAAAAGTTTTTGAACACCTCAATTTTTCCAGTTTTTATTGAAATTTAAGCAATTCAAGTCCAGTGAATAACCTGAAATGGTACAAAGGTAAGCAGTAAATTGCTCGAGGTTAAAAAAAGTTTAAGTGAGCAAAAACGGGAAAATAATGCAAATTGCACAGTTGTATTGTAAAAAAAAAAGGCCTTCTTCAGGGAACAAGTAATGGGTTAACAACTTACAGCTGTTCTGCAGCAATGTAAGTAAATTAAGCCTTGAAGGTTGATGCAAACAATTCCTACAGGTGTCCCAACCTCTGCTGATTACTTGATTACAAACCCCGTCTGTACAAAAGCAGTATTGGAACAGACTGTTATTGCACCCTCTGAAGCATTATTTGGACAATATTGCACTGCAGGAAGTAGTATATTGCTATCATAATGGCGAGAAAAAGGCAATTAACAAAGGAAGACAGACAGACCATTATAACCCTTAAAAGTGTCGGTCTTTCCTTTAGAGAAATTGCAAAGAAAGCCAAGGTGTCAGTGAGTACAGTTCCCTACACCATCAAAAGGCACTTGGAAACTGGAGGAAACTCTGACAGGAAGAGGTCTGGCAGACCCAAAGCCACAACAGAATCAGAAGACAAGTTTCTAAGAGTCAACAGCTTGCGTGATAGGCGGCTCACAGGACAACAGCTTCAAGCACAGCTTAACACTGGTCGAAGTAAGCAAGTCTCAGTTTCAACTGTGAAGAGAAGACTTCGAGCTGCAGGTTTGACAGGTCGAGTGGCAGTAAGATAGCCATTGATAAGATGGCAAAATAAGAAAAAGAGGCTTGCCTGGGCCATGAAGCACCGCCAGTGGACTACTGAAGACTGGAAGAAGGTCTTACGGACCGATGAATCCAAATTTGAAACTTTGGTTCATCACGCAGGGTTTTTGTACGCCATCGAGTAGGCGAAAGGATGGTACCTCAGTGTGTGACACCAACTGTCAAACATGGAGGAAGTGTGATGGTCTGGGGCTCTTTTGCTGGATCCAGAGTCGGCGACTTGCCACAGAGTGACTGGCATCCTGAACCAAAACGTCTACCACAGCATTTTGCAGCGCTATGCAATACCCTCTGGTATACGCCTAGTTGGTCAGGGGTTCAGCCTACAGCAAGATCATGACCCTAAACACACCTCCAGGTTATGTCAAAACTACCTTAGAGGAAAATAACAACACGGTAGGCTTCAAATCATGGAATGGCCAGCACAGTCTCCAGACTTAATCCCCATCAAGCTGGTTTGGGATGAACTGGACAGAAGGGTGAAAGCAAAGCAACCTACAAGTGCAACACGTTTGTGGGAACTTCTGCAACAGTGTTGGGAAGAACTTCCCGAACAATATTTGATTTCCATTGTAGAAAGAATGCCACGAGTGTGTTCGGCGGTTATATCTGCAAAAGAAGGCTACTTTGCGGAGTCAAAAATTTAAATTAAATCTTGTTAAACAAAATGATTCTATGATTTCTTTTTTTATCTCCAATTGTTTATTTGTTCTATGCTTAATTTCAGAGTACATTGAGACATTAAACTGCGTAAATTTCAATAAAACTGGAAAAATTGAGGTGTTCTAAAACTTTTGACTGGTAGTGTATGATGGGCTGATACCTTTTGCGGTGGCCCTCATACACATTGCTTGACAGAAAGTTTTGTTCCATCAATTGTACCAATTTCTTTGAAAACTTTTCAAAAGTTGACAACTTCCCTTCATATCACAGCCCCTGTTGGAAACAGACTTTTTTGGCCCAAATTCTAATAATGCCGATGGATGTGCATAGCAATAAAAGTTTGGTGTATTAAATTTGGGGAGCAAGGTTTAAATGTGTACTTCTAGGATGAGAGGGCCGAAGGGGAGAGTTAGTGTGTACATGGTGTACATGAGGAGCAAATATCTGTCATTTTCATGTCTGGTGGATCAAAGTCGAGCAGACATGAGCAAGAAAATTCAATCACTATCTCAGCAAGTATTACCTACCTGTACATCGTCCACACGGCGCCACGTTATTGACTGGCGCCACAACAGCTGGATTTGAAAGGTATTTTTAAACGGACGTTTTTCACTGATCAACCAAAGCAGCCATTTGGGATCTCCGCCACTGCGGGTTGGTGGAAGTTATATTTTCACCACTGTTTGTCTGTCTGGTTGTCTGTGAACAGTATGTCTCAAAAAGTTGCGGACGGATTTTAACAAAACTTGGTGGACTTTGAAGATCCAAATCACGATCTGGATACGAGAATTTTAAAAGTGATTCGTTGAGTGATAAAGCTTATACCGATGTACATGTTTCGTACGATATCTCAAAACGTTATGGACGGATTCAGATGAAACTTGGTGGACAGGATGGGCGTGTGACAAGGAAGAAACGATGCAATTTCGGTAAAGATCTGAATCCGGATCCTGATACGAGAACCGATAATTATTTAAGTGATTCTTCACCATTGAGCGACAGGAGCGGCTCCAGGAATTTCAAGAAAGTGGAAGGGGGTAGAGGAAGTCATAGTGCCGCAACGGGTGTGGGGGGGGGGGGGGGTCCAGGTTTTACCCCCCAAAATAGGAATTTGCTTATTCCTCTGAAACTACACATACTATTTGGACAAAACTTGACAACAACCTCCGTCACCGGTGATGTACCAAAGGTTTTTCACGGCACTAATAAAATCAATGTTTCGAGGGGTTTACGGGTGGGGGGGGGGGGGGGGTGTCAAATTGGGTCCAGGTTTGACCCCCGAAAATAGGTATTTGCTTTCTTCTCTGAAACTTCACACACTATTCTGATTAATCTTGACCACAACATTCCATTCATCACCCATGATGTACCAACGTTTGTTCCGGGCATTTAAAAAATTGCGGTCTAAGGCGTTCTTTGGGGGGGTTGCCCCCCAAAATAGGTATTTGCTTTTTACTCAGCAACTACACCCACAATTTCGGTGAAACTTGACCACACCATTCAACATCCATGATGTACCAACGTTTCTTCACGACATAAAAAAATCGGGTTCAAAGGAGATCTACGGGGGGGGGGGGGGGGAGGGAGGGTGCGGTTGCCCCTCCAAAGTGGGTTTTTGCTCTTTTCTCTGAAACTACATACAAATTTTTGATGAAACCTGATCACATCTTTCATCACCCGTGATATAGCAATGTTGGTTCAAGGCCTTAGAAAAATCGGGGTCTGAGGAGATATACGGGTTGGAGGGGTTGCCCCCCGAAATAGGTATTTTTTTGTTCGTTTGTTTAAAATCTTATGATTACATTAGTATGATTGTACATGCTGCCCTGTCTCCTAGCAACCATTGAAATTGGTTCAAAATACCGTGATACTGTTTAAAATACCTTTACTCAGTGTAGTATACTGCTTTATTCTACCAGGTGAGCACCCAGGGGTATTGCCCCTATTTTTTTTTCTGCCATTGGGCCAGCAGACCAGTGTTAGGATCGACAAGCCGTTAAGTCGAGGCCTAAAATTTTGTGACCAAGATGAGTCAAGCAAGAAAAAAATGTCCACGTCAACATGAGCTGCACAGATATAAGCTCATTCATTGCTGAGTGAGTGTGCTGGGATGTCATTGCATGATATATTGTGTGATGAGCTCATCATATTGACCTGGCCTATTAAGTTCACACGTTTTAGCTCAATATTTTGCAGTGGAAAATAGAATTGGTTGCTGAAAGATTGTTCCCTCACCAGCCTTTTCCCTCAGCTCCTTCCCTTCCACATGGACAGGAAGAATGTTGTACTTCAAATGACAAGGAGAGCAATTATCGAGAGGGCTGGAGAGAGAGGGTTGGAGGGAGAGGGTTGGAGGGAGAGGGTTGGAGGGAGAGGGTTGGAGGAAGAGGGTTGGAGAGAGAGGATTGGAGGGACAGAGTTGGGGGGAGAGAGTTGGAGGGAGGGAGTTGGGGGGCGAGAGTTGGGGGGAGGGAGTTGGGGGGAGAGAATTGGAGGTAGAGAGTTGGGGGGAGAGAGTTGGAGGGAGTGAGTTAGAGGGAGAGAGTTGGGGGGAGAGAGTTGGAGGGAGGGAGTTGGGGGGAGAGAGTTGGGGGGAGGGAGTTGGAGGGAGAGAGTTGGGGGGAGAGATTTGGGGGGAGGGAGTTGGGGGTAGAGAGTTGGGGGGAGAGAGTTGGGGGGAGGGAGTTGGAGGGAGAGAGTTGGGGGGAGGGAGTTGGAGGGAGGGAGTTGGGGGTAGAGGGTTGGCGGGAGAGAATTGGAGGGAGAGAGTTGGGGGGAGGGAGTTGGGGGGAGAGAGTTGGGGGGAGAGAGTTGGGGGGAGGGAGTTGGGGATAGAGAGTTGGGGGGAGAGAATTGGAGGGAGAGAGTTGAGGGAAGAGAGTTGGGGGGAGAAAGTTGGGGGTAGGGAGTTGGAGGGAGAGAGTTGGGGGGAGGGAGTTGGAGGGAGGGAGTTGGGGGTAGAGAGTTGGGGGGAGAGAGTTGGAGGGAGGGAGTTGGAGGGAGAGAGTTGGAGGGAGAGAGTTGGAGGGAGAGAGTTGGGGGGAGGGAGTTGGAGGGAGGGAGTTGGAGGGAGGGAGTTGGAGGGAGAGAGTTGGAGGGCGAGAGTTGGAGGGAGAGAATTGGAGGGAGAGAGTTGGGGGGAGAGAATTGGGGGGAGAGAGTTGGGGGGAGAGAGTTGGAGGGAGAGAGTTGGAGGGAGAGAGTTGGAGGGAGAGAGTTGGAGGGAGAGAGTTGGAGGGAGAGAGTTGGAGGGAGAGAGTTTGAGGGAGAGAATTGGAGGGAGAGAGTTGGGGGGAGAGAGTTGGAGGGAGGGAGTTGGAGGGAGAGAGTTGGAGGGAGAGAGTTGGAGGGAGAGAGTTGGGGGGAGGGAGTTGGAGGGAGGGAGTTGGAGGGAGGGAGTTGGAGGGAGAGAGTTGGAGGGCGAGAGTTGGAGGGAGAGAGTTGGAGGGAGAGAGTTGGGGGGAGGGAGTTGGAGGGAGAGAGTTGGAGGGAGAGAGTTGGAGGGAGAGAGTTGGGGGTAGAGAGTTGGGGGGAGAGAATTGGAGGGAGAGAGTTGGGGGGAGAGAATTGGGGGGAGAGAGTTGGGGGGAGAGAGTTGGAGGGAGAGAGTTGGAGGGAGAGAGTTGGAGGGAGAGAGTTGGAGGGAGAGAGTTGGAGGGAGAGAGTTGGAGGGAGAGAGTTGGAGGGAGAGAGTTGGAGGGAGAGAGTTGGGGGGAGAGAGTTGGAGGGAGGGAGTTGGAGGGAGAGAGTTGGAGGGAGAGAGTTGGAGGGAGAGAGTTGGAGGGAGAGAATTGGAGGGAGAGAGTTGGGGGGAGAGAGTTGGAGGGAGGGATTTGGGGGTAGAGAGTTGGGGGGAGAGAATTGGAGGGAGAGAGTTGGGGGGAGAGAATTGGGGGGAGAGAGTTGGGGGGAGAGAGTTGGAGGGAGAGAGTTGGAGGGAGAGAGTTGGAGGGAGAGAGTTGGAGGGAGAGAGTTGGAGGGAGAGAGTTGGAGGGAGAGAATTGGAGGGAGAGAGTTGGGGGGAGAGAGTTGGAGGGAGGGAGTTGGAGGGAGAGAGTTGGAGGGAGAGAGTTGGAGGGAGAGAGTTGGAGGGAGAGAGTTGGAGGGAGAGAATTGGAGGGAGAGAGTTGGGGGGAGAGAGTTGGAGGGAGGGAGTTGGAGGGAGAGAGTTGGGGGGAGGGAGTTGGGGGGAGGGATTTGGGGGTAGAGAGTTGGGGGGAGAGAATTGGAGGGAGAGAGTTGGGGGGAGAGATTGGGGGGAGAGAGTTGGGGGGAGAGAGTTGGAGGGAGAGAGTTGGAGGGAGAGAATTGGAGGGAGAGAGTTGGGGGGAGAGAGTTGGAGGGAGGGAGTTGGAGGGAGGGAGTTGGAGGGAGGGAGTTGGAGGGAGAGAGTTGGAGGGAGAGAGTTGGAGGGAGAGAGTTGGAGGGAGAGAGTTGGAGGGAGAGAGTTGGGGGGAGGGAGTTGGAGGGAGGGAGTTGGGGGTAGAGAGTTGGGGGTAGAGAGTTGGGGGGAGAGAATTGGAGGGAGAGAGTTGGAGGGAGGGAGTTGGAGGGAGGGAGTTGGGGGTAGAGAGTTGGGGGGAGAGAATTGGAGGGAGAGAATTGGGGGGAGAGAGTTGGGGGGAGAGAGTTGGAGGGAGAGAGTTGGAGGGAGAGAGTTGGAGGGAGAGAGTTGGAGGGAGAGAGTTGGAGGGAGAGAATTGGAGGGAGAGAGTTGGGGGGAGAGAGTTGGAGGGAGGGAGTTGGAGGGAGAGAGTTGGGGGTAGAGAGTTGGGGGAGAGAGTTGGGGGAGAGAGTTGGAGGGAGAGAGTTGGAGGGAGAGAGTTGGGGGGAGAGAGTTGGAGGGAGAGAGTTGGAGGGAGAGAGTTGGAGGGAGAGAGTTGGAGGGAGAGAATTGGAGGGAGAGAGTTGGGGGTAGAGAATTGGAGGGAGAGAGTTGGAGGGAGAGAGTTGGAGGGAGAGAGTTGGAGGGAGAGAGTTGGAGGGAGAGAGTTGGAGGGAGAGAATTGGAGGGAGAGAGTTGGAGGGAGAGAATTGGAGGGAGAGAGTTGGAGGGAGAGAGTTGGAGGGAGAGAGTTGGAGGGAGAGAGTTGGAGGGAGAGAGTTGGAGGGAGAGAGTTGGAGGGAGAGAGTTGGAGGGAGAGAGTTGGAGGGAGAGAGTTGGAGGGAGAGAGTTGGAGGGAGAGAGTTGGAGGGAGAGAGTTGGAGGGAGAGAGTTGGAGGGAGAGAGTTGGAGGGAGAGAGTTGGAGGGAGAGAGTTGGAGGGAGAGAGTTGGAGGGAGAGAGTTGTTATTACACTTTTTGTTGTATGTTGTGTTAATGGTTAATATCTATTTCATCTTAAAAGTGCTGAAGGGGTGACTTAATCCCAATGCTTGTGTATTTGGCAACCTCAGCTCATACATACAAATGTCGTCATGTTAAACCAGGATTTAAATGCATATTACAAACCAAGGAAAATTGTGCGAAAATTGCATCTCTCTCTGGATCGGACACAGATTATTGTCGCGAGTTGGGGGTCTCAGCACAATCTCGGAGGTCCAAATGACTTTCCTAAAGAAGGTGCTTTACCTCCATTGGTCAATAAAGATCATCTTGCTGCGATGCAATGACATGGATGACTTGAGTGGTCATTAATTTTCTTGACACATATTCAAACTTATGACACCAAGGATGTGAACAGACAGGGCTACCAGCAACGTTTTCCAAAATAAGCTAACTTATTCAACTAATGCACACATAATTGTAATTACGATTCCCTTGGTATGACATCTAATTACTCCCCCAAAGTCACAACACTTTGTTGTTAACTTTTAAAACCAGCACAGAGTATGTGGTTCCAGGGGCACGAAAAGAATACAAATATAGTTAGAACGAACGATCAAAGATTGCATGACGTCATCCTGGTTTTATACGTACGTATTTAATAGACGGACTCACATTCTAATTGTACATACTTTATAGAGGTACACGGACGAAAAAAGATAACATGTAAAAATTGTACTCGACGCTGGAAAATTATATATGTTTGCACAAACAGACAAATAAGAAAGATGTCGTGCACAGCACCATACTTGCGAAACCCCTAAAACAAATTTGACCTAAAAAATCATTTATCGTTGAATTCAAAGACCAAATATGGAAATTCTCTTCAAAATTCAAGTCAATCGGATGAAAAGTGACAATTTTAGAAATTGCGGCATTTGTTGACATTTTGGCCTCAAAAATAAATCATAGTTGAATTCAGTGATCTGATATGCAAAGCCTCTTCAAATTTTAAGTCAATCAGATGAAAATTTCGGATTTTATAAAGTTGACAAACTTGTTGACCTTAGACCTGTGTTGACTTCGTTTTTTCTTTTTTTGAATACAAGATCGAGGCTCGTGGAAGAGATAACATTAATCACAAAAACACAAACTGACACAAAACATTAGATAAAGGGAGCGGGAGACAAGATGTGCAGAGAGAGGGAAGCACACAAGTACAACATTTGAGAGCAGAGACATGTGGACATTTGAGAGCAGGGACATCGGGAGATCTGTGGGAGGGAGAGACTCTGGGGGGAAGGGGGGGGAGGGAGGGAGGGAGGGACAGGTATGAAACACATGGACATTGTTAGGACTTCCAGGAAAGAAGTCGGAATTTCAAAAAAGTGGATCTGGGATGAATTAACGAGGGTAGAAAAGATTAAGGTTTTGGATGGGGGAAGATAAGAGATTATTTTTATTTTTTTTGGTGGTGATGAACAGTGATGAACTGGTGGTGAACAGCTGTTTTAAAGACCTGGAGGGAGGAGTGGGATTGAAGAGAGTGAGGGAGTTTGTTCCAGAGGCGGGAGAAAAGAGGAATGAAGGAGTGAAGATGAGCAGAGAGTCGAGATTTCGGCAGTTTAACCATAAGAGGGTTGCAGGCAGATCTTGTGCGACCTGTCGGAATATTTCTGGGACAGAGCACAGATAGAGCTGGGGGCGCAAGGCCGGAGAGGAGTCGGTAGAAGACAGAAAGACCACCAACCTGCCTGCGGTGAGTAAGTAAGTAAGATCAACTCTCTCCCCCCAAAGTAAGTAAGTTTTATGCCTTGGAGTTAGCTTCATCGCGGGAGATTCCAATGATCCTGAAAGCTTTGGTTTGAACAGCGTGAAGCCGAGCTCGGTGTGAGGCAGGAGCACCAGCCCATAGGGGAGAGCAGTATTCCATTGAGCTGCGGATGAAAGCCTTGTATGTGGTGAGGTGCTCAGGTGTACCAAGGAAGGACTTCGCACGACGGAGGATGCACAGTCGGCGACTGGCTTTGGAGGCCAACTTGGAAATGTGGTTTTCCCAGGAAAGATCATGGCAGATAGTGAGACCCAAAAGCTTGAGTGACAGAACTTCTTGGAGAGGATTATTCAGAAAGTAGATGGGAGGGTTTTCCAGACGATCTTTTCGAGAGACATCGTAAGAGTGTGAGATTTGTCAGGATTGAAAGACATGTTCCACTTTTTTGCCCAGTCTGTGATTTTGTCCAGGTCTGCAGAGAGTGAGGAGGCTGCAGACTGCCAATCTGAGGGATGAGGTATGGAGCGGCAGAGAGTGGAGTAATCAGCAAAGAGATAGAGAGGCTTTTTCAGAGAGTGGGAGAGATCATTGATGAAGACAATTGATAAAGACCTTTGACCTGTGTTGACCACTTGTCGTATGTACTCCTTGACCTCAAAATCAATAGACTTCTTCCTTATGACCAACTCTACCATTTGGTGAGGTTTCGTGAAGATAATTTTAAAATTGTGACCTGTAGGTGATTGACAAATAAACAGACAGACAGAATGAAAAATCGGTCAGAGACCGCGGACTTGACGAAATGTACTTTTTTATCGGCCATTTTGTCATATCATACCACCCGTTGTCATTTTTTATCATACCACCCGGTTATATAAATCGTTTAAATAATCATTTGCGCCTCCCAATTGAAGCCCCACCAAACAACTGAGAAGAAGAAATAAATCCCATCATACAATTGTTGTTTGTAATTATTGTACCTGAAAACCCAAATTGTTTCTACAAATATATTTCTGAACCACATTGGAGACATAATGTTCAAGTAGACACTGTCTTCATTCTTTGGGACACATGCACACGATTGATTTACAAACCATGATGGACTTTGAACATTTTCAATGGCAATATCATCTTACTACGTATAATTCACCAAATGTCTGTCCGTCTGTTCGGAGGTACCGCAAAAACGGCTCAACCGATCGCAACGATACTTTGGGTGGGTATTCCTGGGACCCCTGGGAGTAAAATAGGCTATATTGTTTTTCCAAGTTTTCCTGGTTTTCAAATTTTTTTCAAACACGATGGAATAATATTTACCGATATGAACAGTCATGTGGCTTTTGTTGAAATTCTATAAATACTGTTTATTCTACGTACCAGGAGAGAGTAGATCGACTCCTGACGAACTCTTCCTATATAAACTTGCGGCTCCGAAGTAACAGCGTGTGCAAAGTAACAGTGGCAGCGTGTGCAAAGCGACTGAGTGTGAGAAACAGGTGTAGCGGCCGCTTCCGTTTTGCAGAATTCAATCTTTTTTCAAAATGGGCGCCATGTACTGTTTAGATTTTGTGGATTTGCGTGTGATATGATTCAACAGATGTTTATATGAATCGTTTAAAATAAAAAAAGCCCTCAATTTCTGATATTTTGCCTTTTCATTTGGGCATCTCAATTGAAGCCACGCCTATAGCGCGGGTACCGTTGCTAGTGGATCAAACTCTTCATCTCAGTTCCATGGATAAAACTCCTGATCACAATCCCATGGATAAAATCCATGATCTCAATCCCATGGATCAATCACCTGAGCTCAATCCCTTGGATAAATCTACTGACATCAATCCTATGGATCAATCTCTTGATCTCAGTCACTTATATCAATTTCCTCATCTCAGTCCAATGGATAAAACTCACAATCCCAATCCCATTGGATCAATCTCCTCATCTCAGTCCCATGGATAACACGAATGATCTCAATCCCATGGATCAATCTCCAGATCTCAGTCCAGTGGATGAAACTCCTCATCTCAATCCCATTGATCAATCTCCTGATCTCAGTCCAGGGGATGAAACTCCTCAAATATCAATTCCATGGATCAATCTCCTCATCTCAGTCCCATGGATAGATAAAACTCATGATCTCAATGCCATGGATCAATCTCTTGATCGCAATACCATGGATCAATCTCTTGATCACAATTCCATGGATCCATATCCTGATCGCAATCCCATGGATCAATCTCCTGATGTCAATCCCATCGATCAATCTCCTGATATCAGTCCCATGGATAAAACTAGTGATCTCAATCCCATGGATCAATCTCCTAATCGCAATCCCGTGGATCAATCTCCTGATCAAAATCCCATGGATCAAACTCCTGATTGCAATCCCATGGATCAATCTTCTGATCTCAGTCCAGTGGATGAAACTCCTCATCTCAATCCCATGGATCAATCACCTCATCTTAGTTCCATGGATAGATAAAACTCATGAGGTCAATCCCATGGATAAAACTCCTCATCTCAGTCCCTTTGATCAATCTACTCAACTCAGTTCTGTGGATAAAACTCCTGATCTCATTACCATGGATCAATTGCCTGAGCTCAATCCCATGGATCAATCTCCTCATCTCAATCCCATGGATCAATCTCCTGATCTCAGTCCAGTGGATGAAACTCCTCATCTCAATCCCATGGATCAATCTCCGGATCGCAATCCCATGGATCAATCTTCTGATCGCAATCCCATGGATCAATCTCCCGATCTCAATGCTATGGATAAAAGTCCGGATCTCAATCCCATAGATCAATCTTCTGATCACAATCCCATGGAACAATCTCCTGATCGCAATCCCATGGATAAATCTCCTGATCTCAGTCCAATGGATGAAACTCCTCATCTCAATCCCATGGATCAATCTCCTGATGTCAGTCCAGTGGATGAAACTCCTCATCTCATTCCTATGGATCAATCTCCTCATCTCAGTCCCATGGATAGATAGAACTCATGATCTCAATTACATGAATCAATCTCCTGATCTCAACTACATGGCTAACACTCATGATCTCAATCCCATGGATCAATCTGTTGATCTCAATCCCATGGATCAATCTCTTGATCTCAATCCCATGGATCAATCTCTTGATCTCAATCCCATGGATCAATCTCTTGATCTCAATCCCATGGATCAATCTACTGATGTCAATCCTATGGATCAATCTCTTGATCTGAGTCACTTTTATCAATATCTCATCTCAGTCCAATGGATAACACTCACAATCCCAATCCCATGGATCTATCTCCTGATCACAATCCCATGGATCAATTTCCTGATTTCAATCCCATGTATCAAACTCCTGATCTCAATCCCATGGATCAATCTTCTGATTTCAATCCCATGGATCAATCTCCTGAACTCAGTCCCATGGATCAATCTCATGATCTCAATCCCATGGATCAATCTCCTGATCACAATCCCATGGATCAATTTCCTGATTTCAACCACACTGATCAATCTCCTGATCTCAGTCCCATGGATAAAACTCCTGATCTCAATCCCATGGATCAATCTTCTGGTTGCAATCCCATGGATCAATTTCCTGATCTCAGTCCAATGGATGAAACTCCTCATCTCAATCCCATGGATCAATCTCCTGATATCAATCCCATGGATCAATCTCCTGATCTCAGTCCCATGGATAAAACTGAACTCATTCCCATGGATCAATCTCCTGATGACAATCCCATGGATCAATGTCCTGATCTCAGGCCCATGGATCAATCTCCTGATCTCAATCCCATGGATCAATCTCCTGATCTCAATCCCTTGGATCAACCTCCTGATCACAACCCCATGGATTAATCTCCTGATCACAATCCCATGGATCAATCTCCTGATCGAAATCCCATGGATCAATCTCCTGATCTCAGTCCAGTGGATGAAACTCCTTATCTCAATCCCATGGATCAATCACCTCATCTCAGGTCCATGGATAGATAAAACTCATGATCTCAATCCCATGGATCAATCTCCTGTTCTCAGTCGAGTGGATGAAACTCCTCATCTCAATCCCATGGATCAATCACCTCATCTCCGTTCCATGGATAGATAAAACTCATGATCTCAATCCCATGGATATAACTCCTCATCTCAGTCCCATGCATCAATCTCCTGATTTCAATCCCATGGATCAATCTCCTGATCTCAATCCCATGGATCAATCTCCTGATCTCAGTCCCATGGATAAAACTGATCTCATTCCCATGGATCAATCTCCTGATCACAATCCCATGGATCAATGTCCTGATCTCAGTCCCATGGATCAATCTCCTGATCTCAATCCCATGGATCAATCTCCTGATCTCAGTCGCATGGATAAAACTCCTGATTTATATCCCATGGGTCACTCTCCTGATCTCAATCCCATGGATCAAACTCCTGATCGCAACCCCATGGATTAATCTCCTGATCGCAATCCCATGGAGCAATCTCCTGATCGCAATCCCATGGATAAAACTTCTCATCTCAATCCCATGGATAACACTAATTATCTCAATCCCATGGATCAATCTCCTAATCTCAGTCCCATGGATTAAACTCATGATCTCAATACCATGGGTCAATCTCCTGATCTCAGTCTAGTGGATGAAACTCCTCATCACAATCCCATGGATCCATCACCTCATCTCAGTTCCATGGATAGATAAAACTCATGATCTCAATCCCATGGATATAACTCCTCATCTCAGTCCCATGGATCAATCTCCTCAACGCAGTTCCAGGGATGAAACTTCTGATCACAATCCCATGGATAAAACTCCTGAGCTAAATCCCATGGATAAATATCCTGATCTCAATCCCATGGATCAATCTCCTAACCTCACTCCTATGGATCAATCTCTTGATGTCAGTCCCTTAGATCAATCTCCTCATCTCAGCCCCATGGATAACACTAATGATCTCAATCCCATGGATAAATCTCCTGATCTCAGTCCAGTGGATGAAACTGTTCATCTCAATCCCATGGATCAATCTCCTCATCTCAGTCCCATGGATAACTATCAATCCCATGGATCACTCTCCTCGTCTCAACTGCATGGATAACACTCATGATCTGAATCCCATGAATCACTCTCCTGATCTCAACTGCATGGATGACACTCATGATCTCAATCCCATGGATCATTCTCTTGATCTCAATCCCATGGATCAATCTCTTGATCGTAATCCCATGGATCAACCTCTTGATTGCAATCCCATGGATCAATCTCCTGATCGCAATCCCATGGATCAATTTCCTGATTTCAATCCCATGGATCAATCTCCTGATCTCAATCTCATGGATCAAATTTTTTTTTTTTTTTTTTTTTTGTATACTGAATCGAGGCTCGTGAAAGAGCTAACATTTACTTCACAAACAAATCAACCAGACAAACAAAATACCCAAAAAGAGGGAGCGGAAGACAAGATGGGGAGAGAAGGGGAAGCACACAAACACAACATCCGAGAGCAGGGAGATGTGTGGAAGGGAGAGGGCCGGGGGGAGGAGGCATGGGAAGGGGGGGTGGGGGGGAGGGAGATGTATAAAACACAAGGACACCAAGGACTTCCTGGACAGAAGTTGGTATTTCAAAAAAGTGGAATTGGGGTGAAATTAGTGGGGGTAGAAAAGATCGAGGTTTTGGATGGGGGAGGATAAGAGATGGTGGTGAACAGATGTTTTAAAGACCTGGAGGGTGGAGTGGGATTGAAGAGAGTGAGGGAGTTTGTTCCAGAGACGGGAGAAAAGAGGAATGAAGGAGTGAAGGTGAGCAGAAAGTCTTTATTTTGGCAGTTTAACCATAAGAGGGTTGCAGGCAGATCTTGTGCGACCTGTAGGAATATTTGGGGGACAGAGCCCAGAGAGGGCTGGGGGGGCAAGGCCAGAGAGGAGTCGGTAGAAGACGGAAAGACCACCAACCTGCCTGCGGTGAGTGAGTGAAAGGCCCTTGGAGTTAGCTTCATCGCGGGAGATTCCAATGATTCTGAACGCTTTGGTTTCAACAGCGTGAAGACGGGCTAGGTGTGAGGCAGGAGCACCAGACCAGAGGGGAGAGCAGTATTCCATAGAGCTGCGGATGAAAGCCTTGTATGTGGTGAGGAGCTCAGGTGTGCCAAGGAAGGACTTCGCACAACGGAGGATGCCCAGTCGGCGACTGGCTTTGGAGGCCAGATTTGAAATGTGGTTTCTCCAGGAAAGATCATGGCAAATAGTGAGACCCAAAAGCTTGAGTGACAGAACTTCTTGGAGAGGATTATTCAGAAAGTGGATGGGAGGGTTTTCCAGTCGGTATTTTCGGAGAGACATCGTAAGAGTGTGAGATTTATCAGGATTGAAAGACATGTTCCATTTGTTTGCCCAGTCTGTGATTTTGTCCAGGTCTGCAGAGAGTGAGGAGGCTGCAGACTGCTGATCTGAGGGATGAGGAATGGAGCGACAGAGAGTAGAGTCGTCAGCAAAGAGATAGAGAGGATTTTCAAGAGAGTCAGACAGATCATTGATGAAGACCAGAAAAAGCACAGGGCCCAGAACACTACCTTGGGGAACTCCAGCCTGAACAGGAAGAGGAGATGAGAGAAACCCATTCAGGGCCACACGTTGACTACGACCAGAGAGGAAGTCCGCCAGCCATGCGTGGAGATTTCCATGGATACCAAAGGAGGAGAGTTTGGTGAGCAGAGCAGGGTGCCAGACCGTATCGAAGGCACGTGAAATGTCAAGGGAGACAGCTCTAATTTCCTGTTTGGCGTTGAGGACCTCCATCCATTGTTGAGAAAGCAGAAGCATCATGTCCAGATTAGAGTGACCAGGTCTGAAACCAAATTGATGATCAGAGTTCAAGCCATTGGAGAAGAGGAAAGATTTCATATCTGAAGCAATGATGGATTCCATGACTTTGCTGATAATTGGGAGAAGGCTGATTGGTCTGTAGTTGCTGGGATCTGTTTTTGCACCATTTTTGTGCAAAGCGGTAATGTTGGCTGATTTCCAAGCATATGGCAGATGACCTTGAGCAAAAGAGAGGGTGAAGAGAACAGAAAGAGGGAGTGAAAGAGCGGAAGAACATGATTTTAGGACCAGTGGGCTGATGCCGTCAGGACCAGTTGCAGAATCAGACTCGAGGGTTGACAGAAACTTTTCCACCTTGTCAGGAGGAAAGGACACAGAGTCCAGGAGCAGCTGGGTACGACTGGGTACGGTGGGTACAGAGAGGGATGGGTTTGGGACACAAGATTTCGAGGCAAACACAGAGTTGAGGCATTCAGCTTTTTCATGTGCGGAGTCAGCCGTTAAGCCGTTTGAGGTGAGGGAGGGGATGGAGGGGGAACAAACACCAGAAACAGATTTGACCAGACGCCACCAGGATTTGGAAGAGGGAGACAGATAAGAGAGTTCGGTCTTGAGAACGGTGAGATATTGTTTCCTGGCTCTCCTGAGGGTGGACACACACTTGTCTCGGGCTTTGTGAAAGGAAATGAGATTTCCTTCCGTTGGATTTGCTTTCCAGGAGACGAAAGCAAGTTGTTTCAGGGCAACAGCCTCACCACAAGATTCCGTGTACCATGGACGGGAGGAAGGGTATGACAACTGAAGACGAGATGGGATAAATCTGTGCATGAGAGAGAGCAATTTACTTTGAAAGAATTCCCAGGATGAGTTGATGTCAGAGGCGGTAGAGATGGGAGACCAGTCCAGATGATTGATGGCTGCTTGAAGTCCGTGCCAGTTGGCCTGAGTGAAATTTGTCAGGATTTGTTGTCAGGATTTGTCAGGTTGAGATTTGTCAGGATTGAAAGACATGTTCCACTTGTTTGCCCAGTCTGTGATTTTGTCAAGGTCTGCAGAGAGTGAGGAGGCTGCAGACTGCCGATCTGAGGGATGAAGAATGGAGCGACAGAGAGTAGAGTCGTCAGCAAAGAGATAGAGAGGATTTTCAAGAGAGTCAGAGAGATCATTGATGAAGACCAGAAAAAGCACAGGGCCCAGAACACTGCCTTGGGGAACTCCAGCCTGAACAGAAGGAGGAGATGAGAGAAACCCATTCAGGGCCACACGTTGACTACGCCTAGAGAGGAAGTCCGCCAGCCATGCGTGGAGATTTCCATGGATACCAAAAGAGGAGAGTTTGGTGAGCAGAGCGGGGTGCCAGACCGTATCGAAGGCACGTGATATGTCAAGGGAGACTGCTCTAATTTCCTGTTTGGCATTGAGGACCTCCATCCATTGTTGAGAAAGCAGAAGCAGCATGTCCAGAGTGGAGTGTCCAGGTCTGAAACCAAATTGATGATCAGAGATCAAGCCATTGGAGAAGAGGAAAGATTTCATATCTGAAGCAATGATGGATTCCATGACTTTGCTGATAATTGGGAGAAGGCTGATTGGTCTGTAGTTGCTGGGATCTGTTTTTGCACCTTTTTTGTGCAAAGCGGTGATGTTGGCAGATTTACAAGCAGATGGAAGATGACCTTGAGCAAAAGAGAGGGTGAAGAGAACAGAGAGAGGGAGTGAAAGAGCGGAAGAACATGATTTTAGGACCAGTGGGCTGATTCCGTCAGGTCCAGTTGCAGAATCAGAGTCGAGGGTTGACAGAAACTTTTCCACCTTGTCAGGAGGAAAGGACACAGACTCCAGGAGCAGCTGGGTACGACTGGGTACGGTGGGTACAGAGAGGGATGGGTTTGGGACACAAGATTTAGAGGCAAATACAGAGTTGAGGCATTCAGCTTTTTCACGTGCGGAGTCAGCCCTGTGGCCATTTGAGGTGAGGGAGGGGATGGAGGGGGAACAAACACCAGAAACAGATTTGACCAGACACCACCAGGATTTGGAAGAGGGAGACAGATAAGAGAGTTCGGTCCTGAGAACGGAGAGATATTGTTTCCTGGCTCTCCTGAGGGTGGACACACACTTGTTTCGGGCTTTGTGAAAGGAAATGAGATTTCCTTCCGTTGGATTTGCTTTCCAGGAGACGAAAGCAAGTTGTTTCTGGGCAATAGCCTCACCACAAGATTCCGTGTACCATGGACGGGAGGAAGGGTATGACAACTGAAGACGAGATGGGATAAATCTGTGCATGAGAGAGAGCAATTTACTTTGGAAGAATTCCCAGGATGAGTTGATGTCAGAGGCAGTAGAGATGGGAGACCAGTCCAGATGATTGATGGCTGCTTGAAGACCATGCCAGTTGGCCTGAGTGAAATGCCAGACTCGTCGACGCTGAGGAGGCTCTCTGAGAATGGTCAGAGAGATGTCCACTTTAACAAGCACATGATCGGAAGAGCCGATTGGAGCAGAAGAAGAGCAGCAGACATTTTCAGGGAATTTAGTCATATCAGGACATTGATCTCAATTTCCTGATCTCAATCTCCTGATCACAATCCCATGGATCAATCTCCTGATTTCAATCCCATGGATCAATCTCCTGATCTCAATCCCATGGATCAATCTCCTGATCTCAGTCCCATGGATCAATCTCCTGATCTCAGTCCCATGGATAAAACTCCTGATCTCAGTCCCATGGATCAATCTCCTAATCTCAATCCCATGGATCAATCTCCTTATCTCAGTCCCATGGATAAAACTCCTGACCTCACTCCTATGGATCAATCTCTTTATGTCAGTCCCAAAGATCAATCTCCTCATCTCAGCCCCATGGATAACACTAATGATCTCAATCCCATGGATCAATCTCCTCATCTCAGTCCCATGGATTAAACTCATGATCTCAATACCATGGGTCAATCTCCTGATCTCAGTCCAGTGGATGAAACTGTTCATCTCAATCCCATGGATCAATCTCCTCATCTCAGTCCCATGGATAGATATCAATCCCATGGATCACTCTCCTCGTCTCAACTGCATGGATAACACTCATGATCTCAATCCCATGGATCACTCTCTTGATCTCAACTGCATGGATAACACTCATGATCTCAATCCCATGGATCATTCTCTTGATCGTAATCCCATGGATCAACCTCTTGATTGCAATCCCATGGATCAATCTCCTGATCGCAATCCCATGGATCAATTTCCTGATTTCAATCCCATGGATCAATCTCCTGATCTCAATCCCATGGATCAATCTCCTGATCACAATCCCATGGATCAATCTCCTGATTTCAAAATCCCATGGATCAATCTCCTGATCTCAATCCCATGGATCAATCTCCTGATCTCAGTCCCATGGATCAATCTCCTGATCTCAGTCCCATGGATAAAACTCCTGATCTCAATCCCATGGATCAATGTCCTGATCTCAATCCCATGGATCAATGTCCTCATCTGAATCCAATGGGATCAAGCATCTGTGGAACTTCACATATTAATGATTCAAGCACCTTTGCCTTTAGCACAACATAAATTGCAAGTGCTACTTCGCCTTTGGTTTTATTAAGAGATTATTTTTTACCCTCAGGCAAGGAGTATCCTTCATTATGACTATCTTCATTCTGCGAAATTTTATACAAAAGAAATCTCATTTGCTTTCGTCGTTTTTCTCCTTTGAGATGGGAAGACCACCCAGTAAATGTGATTCATGCTGATGAAGCCATTGGCTGTAATCCCAACGTCGCTTGGTAATTAGTAATTGTTATTTATGGGAAAGCGATTGCATCCGGGAAGGATGAATCAAGCTTGTGGGAATCTGAGGAAAGAATATATTATATACCAACAAAGGGTTAAACAGTCTATGGCCATGGGAGGAATCCACTCCCTTCACCCTCTTCCTCTTCCTCGCCCTTTAACCCTCTTACCCCTTCACACCCTATTCCATTTCCATCTCATCCTGACTACTCATCATCATTCTCTCCTTTTCTTCTTGTCTTTTCACCCTTCTCTCAACCTTTCCTTCTGGGTTTTCGTCTTGCACCTTTATATGTCAATCTATGCACATCACCATGGCCACCACATCCAGATATGAGGGGAAACCCTTTATCCTGCACGACATTTAACAAGAGCGCAGGAAAATGATGAGCGCGGTGGAGGAAATGGATGAGAATGAGATGGGATATGTGAAGGACTTGTGGAAAAGAGAGGAAAGAAAAACAGGCACAGAGGAGGCTGAAAGGGAGAGGTAGGAGAAGCGCAGGAAGAGAGAATAAGGCGCATCGTGGATAAGAGGGTATATCTGTACCAGACAGGGCGGGGCGGGAAAAAAAGCGAGAGAGGGAGTGAGAGTGAGAGAGAGAGAGAGAGGGGGGGAGAGAGAAGGAATAGAGGGAGAGAGACAGAGAGTGCGTGAGTGTGAGTGTGTGTGGCAGAGAGAAAGACAGCGAGAGATCCAAAGTGTTAATAAGAGAAACACGAAAGACAACAACCTTTCAACAGAAGTGTTCGAGGGACATCAGGTAGAGGAAAGCAAAATGCTGTGCTGCATGCGAAGAACCAAACAGGTGAGTCGAGTGCCTGATTGTGTTACAAATACGATAATGGAATTGATTTCTTTTAGCAGCCGATTCCTCGCGTCGTCCATAATATTTAACATGTATAATGTATATGCCATACATTAAAATCAGATTTTGTCAATCAAATTATCCATGCAACCCATCGACTATATATATATATATATATATATATATATATATATATATATATATATATATATATATATATATATATACATACATACATACACATATGGAGGCATCCACTCCCTTCATCCATACATACACAAACATATGTACATACACGCACACCCACGCCCGTTACGGTGGCTTGTTATATGAGAGGCGTTTCCTCGACCTGTAGTGCGAGTCTCTTTCCACACGACCTGCCTCGTGTTTCTGCACATTCTCATATTCCCCATGTCTGCCGTCGTCTAATTGATGACGATGGAATTGCTTCATCAGGGACTCACAACTCGATAAAATCCTGCGTTACTCATTTTTCTTGCTCTCCATATGGTCTGAAACCGGACCCTCGCATCCTGAAGGCTCGACTCCCAACCACCATTTCCCCAAGGGCCCAAACGTGTCAGTGTCAGTGTGACTAGCATTTTCTCATCGATTGCTAAAGTCAATGTGCCATTCCAATAGTGACGTGTGCATTCTATTAAATGAGAAGGGAAAATATATCTGTACATTCAGTTTGGTATTCTGCAATTGCTTTTGCAAAAATCCATGTTGCAGGTGTATGAGTATGCATAACTGAAGGTTCTTATTATTATTATTATCATTTTTAATATAAAAAAAATCAATATACTGTGATATATAATATAATCAACACCGATTCTCAATATAATCAATTGAAATCAATCAATATTGAAAAATCAATATAATCAACCTTAATAATACTGTGATAATAATACCAGTAACATTGAAAAAATGATTTTATTAAGTACAACCTTCAACATCTACCTAAAATGAATGCATACAGGGTTTGGCTTAGGCCTTATGTTACACGTAGATTTTACCTGTCTGTGGCATTTGTTACATTTCCATTATAAGTTGATGGTGCAGCTTGCTAACTTTCAGTTTAGAAGGTCTTTTCTGGATGAAAATGTTGATGGTATCTTGCTCCGGGTTGTTAGGGTTAGGGTTAGGGTTGTTGTTAGGGTTAGGGTTAGGGTTAGGGTTAGGGTTGTTGTTAGGGTTAGGGTTAGGGTTAGGGTTAGGGTTAGGGTTAGGGTTTGGGTTAGGGTTAGGGTTAGGGTTAGGGGTAGGGTTGTTAGGGTTAGGGTTAGGATTAGGATTAGGGTTAGGGTTAGGGTTGTTGTTAGGGTTAGGGTTAGGGTTAGGGTTAGGGTTTGGGTTATGGTTAGGGTTAGGGTTAGGGTTAGGGTTAGGGTTAGGGGTAGGGTTGTTAGGGTTAGGGTTAGGATTAGGGTTAGGGTTCGGGTTAGGGTATATTTGTGTCATAGGAATTATCCTCCTGACAAAGAAGTAAAAATATACAAAATTACTCTCGTTCCTTTATTTGCATGAGATGTTAGGGTTAAAATAAAATTGATGTTTAATAATAATTATTGGTGATATGGGGAGAAGTTATACCACGTTGTCTCTGATAAAATCTCCTCGTACTGGTCGTACCTGAATAGTACTTTGACCACAAACCCTCCTTGTTGGACAAAGCCTAGTAGGGTGTGGTCCTCCCTCCATTTCTCGCTTGAATTGTTGCCACACATCTTCCCTGCACTCTATCTTTTGAAGAATATTAGTCCTTTAATGATTTTCTCCCAATGGAATCACATTGTCTGGCAACAGAGAAGTTTAAAATAAATTTCCCTATTGCCGGGTTCTGTACAATGTACATGTGAATCCTACAAATCTGATTTGCATCCATCTCTGGTGTGGCAGGTGGTGAGGGAAGTGGAGAAAGTGGAGACACTGGCGGAAGATCTCGGCATCTCGACCAATGGGGATGAGCCAAATTGCACAGTGGAGCTTCATGGGACAGAGACTGAGGAAGTGGAAGTACCAAAAGAGAAAGTGAAATCCGATGATGAGGCACTGGGAGCAGAAGATGAAGGACTGGGAGATGATGAAAAGGGGTCGTCGTCTGGGAATGGAGTCGAAATTGCAAGCGAAAGACATGGTCTCGAAACCGATAGGACTGTAGTCGGAGGAAAACAATCAAAGACTGATATTAAAGACACCGGGGCTAAAGGAAAAGATCAAGTGAACAAGGACGAGGGACTCCAGCAGGGGATCAAAGATACACACGTTGAATGCGAGCAAATAAAACTTGGAGAAGCAGGAGATGATAAAGAAAACATGGAGATAAATGGAGACCAGGAAGAGTCAGCAGCAGCTGTGAAGATCCAGGCCAACCTGAGAGGTCACCTGGCACGCAAGAAACTGAAAGGTGACGGGGTCAATGAAGAGGATGGCGCAGGTATTCAGGATGAGAAGCAGAATGATATGGCAGAGGAAAGCAAGACCACGAAGGAACAAAACACAGAGGATATAAAACAAAGGCAGGAGAAGGATGTGAAGGAAAAGAAGGAGCAAGAAGGTGGAAAAATAGAGAAGGACCAAGAGAAGAAAAAGACAGAAGATATCAAACATGAAGTGAGAAAAATGGAAAGCAACAAAGAGAAGAAGGAGGAAGTGGAGAATGCAAAGAAGACGGAGAAGACGAACGAAGTAAGCAACCCAGAGGGGAAAAGGGACGACATGGATGTAAGAACAGTGCAAGGCAGGGATAAAGCCGGTGGGAAAGATGGGGCCAGGGTGCTGAGTGCTGCTGAAACTGAGGAAACTGCAGTGGAAGACAAGGGAGCAACAGAGCGAAGCTCAGAACCAGAAACTGAGCCTGCAAACGGTAAATGAGGAATTCGATGATTAAACACATTCAAAAAGAAATTAATAAAATGATCATCAGTCATACATGTGACAGGGTAAACTTAACGTGTTCTCTTTTTGTCGGTATTGCTTTGGGTCTTATTAACATTTTGCAAACGAGATTCAAAATCAACACTGAGGAAAAGCCAGGTGTCGGCTTAACGGTTAAGGTGGCCGGTTGAAGATCAAGATCCTAGGGTCGTGTCGTTGAATTTCCACCAGGCGGGTCGATTCAGGTTGCTATCCGTCTGAGGTCGGAAAAATGAGTACCAGATAGCTTGTAAGGGGGCATTGCATCAGCGGCAACCTAGGAAATGATGCAGCCAATCAGCCACAGGCTGCATACCGATAAATACATAACACCAAGGAAGCATACATTGCCGCCATCTTGGATATTTATCCAATCTATTGTCTTATTTAGGCCTGTGCGGATGTTTAAGGTTCCTCTGGAGGCTCGACAATTTCATTGGAAGGATTTCTTTGAGAATCGACCTTCAAACCAGACAAATGATGCTTTGTCTCCAGTCGAAAGTTGTAGCCAAATCAAGCCCCATGTTACATTCGAGGTTCACGCATTCTATAAGTTTGTCTAGACTCTAGAACCTTCCTCGTGCGCTTTCCATTCCGCTCTCCATCATCTTCTTGCTATAATTCACCAAATGTCCGTCCGTCTGTCTGTCCGTCCGTCTATTCCCAGGTACCACAAAAACGGCTGAACCGATCGCAACGATATTTTGGGTGGGTAATCCTGGGACCCCCTGGAGTAAAATAGGCTATATTGTTTTTCCAATTTTCCAGTTTTTCCAAACACGATGGAGTAATATTTACCGATATGAACAGTGATGTGGCTTTTATTGAAATTCTACAAATACTGTTTATATTTTGATTATTTGCGTGTGATATGATTTCACGGATGTTTATATAAATCGTTTAAAATAAAAAAGCCTTCAATATTTTGCGTTTTCATTTGGGCCTCCCAATTGAAGCCCCGCCCGTAGGGCGGGTACCGTTGCTAGTATAATGCAATACAAGAAAAATGTTTCTTTATCCGTCTGGAATATACTGATTTTGCATTGATAACTTCTCCCGCTGGCCCATTCCATCTCTCTCGCACTTGCCCTCTACAGCTCGAGTCGACAACAACTAACGAGGACGAAGAACCCACGGGAGAGCGATTTCACCGAGAAGGAAACGAGGGTGTGGCCGAGACGGGGTTGCGTCACCGAGAAGCACATTGTATACCCATAAACCTCGAGCGCAGCACCCACAAGCCGGCTCCCAGCACACGACATGCACACTCAGCACCCACTCCCAGAAACTCAGCACCCACTCCCAGAAACACACCGCCCAGTGCCCGCAAGGCAGCATCTAGCACTCACCGCAGCGCATCTTCAATTCCCAGCAGTGAAAGCATTTGCGTGCACCGGACCCACCGCAGCCTATTAGACGTCGTTTGTTACAGGATTGTTGGATTCACTTCAAATTACAATGGAAGCAAAAAAAAAAAGGAAAAAAAAAAGATGGCCACCTAAGTGGTATTGCCTTCCGGTTCGAACAGATAATTGATACCATGACGGTGTATGACGTGGCAATTACGGGTGTTATTGGATGACCCTTAATATGAGATCATATCGGATACCTTCACAAACATCTTTTCATGTAACGACTCATTTTACTGTGCAACATGCAAGTAGTTCGTGATATGAAACTTCTTAGTTGCAGAATGTAACATTTACATCTATTATATATATAAATATACTTACCTGTAAAGCTTGTCACGAATGCAGGTGACTGTAAGCAGTGTCAAACGCATGCACACGTGATCAAAACAAACTTCAGAAGCATTCCAATTCAGTTATATATATATATATGTAGAGATTACAACGTTATAGGTTCGCATTCCCATCGGGGAAGAATTAAAACAATAAATGAGAAATAAAACATTCACCACTTGAAGTCTGGAAACACACCTGTGCCAACAGTAAGCTGTCGATTAATTAATTTGTAACAGGGAGACACAGGTGACTATGGTGGGAATTGGACATTTGGGATCAGAAGGACCACTTAGCATATTATCGTGAAGAATTCAAATGAATGCATGGAAACGAATTATCACACCTTTACACTTTCATACAACAATTAAGGAAGACTAGCCAAGGTGTGGCAGTCGTGCAGGTAACAAACGTTGGTCCTGATGTGTGATTGGTTGAAGTCGTCCATTCGTTTTGTTTCACTGCATGAATCGTCAGTTTATAAATAACATATACATAGGGATCGTCACTATGGAGTGTATTATGTTGTGACGGTTGGTTGTGTGTATGAACTCGGTAGTTGCGGACTAGGTGAGTGTTGCAGTCGTTGTGAGTGCTCGAATCTGCGTTTGAGTTGTGGGTGCTTGTTTGATTCCGGGCGTTTTATTTGTTTCTTTTCCGGGTGGTTCTGGATTCGAACCATCACGTCAAAGAGCTAATTGTTCTTTTTCTTTGTAACGATTCATCTGGGGCCATTTCCGGGGGGTCACAACGGCAAATGGTGTACCTGGTCTTGCTTGCTTTATCGAAAATACATTACAGAATGGCGCCAAAACGGTTTTTATTTGTTTAACACGAACATCAAAGTCGTCTTGAAATGCTTTGGAAAAGTTTCTTTTTTGTTCTTGCGTTGGATTCTTTTTGGGTTCAATCCTAAGGGGCGAACACTGTAGAACGTGAACGATCCTCACCTGACACACATGGACCCTCATCTGGTTGACGTGGACTTGTATGTGACCTGGATCCTCACCTGGTTGATCCTCACCTGGTTGATCCTCACCTGGTTGATCCTCACGTGGACCTACAGCACCTGGTTAATTTATTGATTCATTTTTGCCCATGAGGTTTTGGTTCGAGTTTTGCTTAAAAAACATACTAAACATTTACATCCGGATCGTTTGATTCATTTTTGGTGAGATATCGATAAATAATGGCGGAAACTATTGTGATGGAAGTTCTGGAACAGTCTCTAGGTGAGCTGCTTTTGTCCCATTTCATCGGTGGTACGTGAGGAAATAAAAAAGGAAATTGATACTTCGTCTTGCCTCTTTTATGGAAATGTCACAACCTCGCAGGAATCCAGTGCAGGATGGTGCGGAGGTAGCGCACTCCCCTCTAAGCTGTCCAGCCTGGGTTCGAATACCGACACAGCTAGAAACTGTCATCCTGGTGTTTCACAGGTTGGGTGATTCATCAATGTGTGTGCTGTCCCTCGGATGAACGTTAAACTGGGCGACTGGTCTACCGCCATCATAGTTGGTGTTCTTCAAGAGTATCTCCTGATGAAGAGTGGGCGAGTTATCGCCGGCACTATTAACAAATTAACTCCTGTCCCAACTCTCTTGCCAACTCGCATTTAGAAAGAAATGGCGACTTTGCCAATACATCCTCCTCCAAATATGGGTATGCCAATACCCCCCGCCCCGCCCCCCCCCCAAATGAGTTTACCAATACTCCCCTCCCCCAATATGAGTTGCCAGTACCCCCTGCCACAAATATGTGTTTGCCAATACCCACCCAATATGAGTTGCGAATAATACTCCCCTGCCCCCAACATATGAGTTTACCCCCTCCCCCCAATATGAGTTTGCTAATACCCCCCCAATATAAGTTATGAATAATACCCCCCTTCCCCCAATGTATGAGTTGCCAATACCCCCTCCCCCCAAGATGAGTTTGTCAATACCCCCTCCCCACCCCCCAATATGAATTGCCAATACCCTCTCCTGCCAATATGAGTTGCCAGTACCCCCTGCCCCAAATATATGAGTTTGCCAATACCCACCCCCACCCAATGTGTTGTCAATACCCCCTCCCTCCAATATGAGTTTGCCCCCTTACCCCTTGAGTTTGCCCCCCACCTCCAATATGATTTTGTCCCCCACCTCCAATATGAGTTCCCCCTCACCCCCAATATGAGTTTAGTTTGCCAAACCTAGCTGAAGATCTGGTCACATGACAGGGGGACAGCATTTAATAACCATTACAGTTGCATATTTTACTAAAAGGAAATATAATAACCCTCTGTGGAACGTTTTGGGGTCCCAGCGGGTGTAGTCAGGTAGATAGGAGGTTTCAGAAATTCCTCAATACAATTACGATTTTTAAATGCGATCGACATGGACCTTGCTCCCGAATCCGGAAGTGGACAGATGATAACGGTTTGCTGGTTTGATAATATCTCAATACGATCGTGATTTCACATTATGTTTTGATATATCAACACGATAGTATTAATTTGTGATTGGAATGATGAATGATGCTGTTTGGAATGAAAATATAAAGACATTGAGTTTAAAGCAGAATGAGGGAATGACGTAAGGGATTTGGTGAGTACATCCGTGACATTCGCGGATTTCCCATTAGCAGTTTCGCCATTGGCTGGATACAGCAACATTCGGACTGGGTAAGTTTTTGTCCAAGTCCTTCACGAACCTGCTGTCAATGCCTGATGTTCGACTGAAGGTGGCTCAGGAATGTGGAATTCATTGGTTCATCGTTTGCCATTTCTCCGTTTTTTTTTTACCCAAGTTATTCACGAACTGTTCATGCCTGAATAGTCCGGCAGCTAAGCTAAATATAGCATAACGATTGTGCATTTTGTGAGGAAAGCACCAAATTTGGCACACTAGTAGACTATCATATTATGAAAAGATCTGGATATTGGGCCATCTCAGATTCAGAGATTTGATTTTTGCAAGATTTGCAGATTCTGCAGATTTGCAAGCTGAGATTGCAACGCCAGGGACGGCCGACTCCTTCCTGCGAGCTGCCCACGTCACCCGCACAAGAAGAGCTCATCAAATCACTGCAGCGGCACTGCAGATCCTGCAACACCGTGCGTATGAACGCCAATGTATGAGATATGCTGATGATGCAGAAGACCTGCCTGAGTTCAAAGACTGGTGTCACCAGAGAGGAGAAGACATTCCCAACTTTCAGTACTGGGCAACTGTGCTGGAACTAGAGATGTTGGTACTGGTCTACGTGCATTCTCTGGGGCAGGCTTCATTCACGATGTACCTTGATGTCCTGACGGTACTGGTCCCATGGTTCCATGCCTTAGACCACACACAATATGCCAGGTGGGTCCCTGTTCACCTGAGGGACATGGCTGCACTCCCAATGAAGCACCCAGATGTAGCCAGAGAATTCAGGGCTGGCAACTTCACTGTACAGAAGATGAAGAAGGTGTTCTCTTCGATCCCAATCGACCAGGCGCATGAACAGAATAACGCCTGCATCAAAGGAGATGGTGGAGCAGTCGGCCTCACTGACAACCCAAGTGCCCTGCGGCGTTGGATGATTGCCGGGCAAGAAGTTGCCAGGGCCATAGAAGAGTTCCAAGATGGCCATCAACACTGGGGGAGGCGAGAGGACACACGTCATCACGACCAGACACCAAGTGTGCAGACCTCTTTCGCCAAGGATGTCCGCGCCCTTGTCAGCGTCATAGAAGAGCTTGGCAACCCCTTTGAGGAAGAGAGCATGGATCTGGTTGTCCTTGATGCAAAGGAAATTGCAGGTCCTGCTGCAGTTGAGACTGTCAGGAATGTGAAGAAGATTGGCCAAGAGCAGTTCCAGGCTTTCACCAGAGAATGCCTGGTGGAAAGGACCAAGCCAATTGATGATGCAATTTGTCGGAACAAGCTGAAAGTGTCATTTTGGAAAATGGCTGCCACAGCCATCAGGGGCTGAATTTGAGATGGCCCAATATCCACATCTGTTCATAATTGTTACATATTTATGTGAATGTATGTGAATTACCATTCAGGTCTTTGCTTATCCGTGTGTAGTATATGAAGTTGTTGTGTAGTTGTTGTGGTTGGAGGGTCAGGAGCCCTTCTGAGGGAGTGGCCGGAAACGGAAGTGACCGGAAACGGAAGAGGAAAAGACACGAGGAAAAAAGGACGAGTATTATTCTTCCTCGCCCCGCTCCGAAAAAAGGTGGGATCGACCTTGCGCTGCGTGAAAAAGCGGCGTTCCGAAGCCTGTCTGGCGAGAGGAATTACCGGGACGTGTACCTGCCCGGTGGAGACGTCAAGTTGACGTGGGGCCGTGCATCGACCCCGCGTCTGGCATCGTTCGCGGCACCGTCCAAACAGACGCGTGCGGGTCGCACGTTGGGGCCTAACGCGCCTTGCAAGTGGCGTGGGGTTTGGCTTGCTCTACCGTATCCGCTTCGCGTGGCCACGAGGGGCTGCAGCCTCGGTGCCTGGTACGATACCTGCCCGGTGGAAAAACGTCCACCCGGGGTTCGTTCAACCGCCCGAGAGCGGCGACGGCGACCATCATCTTGGTCAGGAGGGGCCCAGAGACATTGTGCGGGACCGAGACCAAAAGGGTGTCGTGAGTACTCACCGGGACACACATGTATAAGATGGCCATCTTAATCATAGGGAATTGATTGTGAATTGGGAATTGGTGATGGTTGTGTATTGTTGATTGCTCGGGGAAAATCTCCGTGGTTGTGTCATTGAAATTGTATGGTATCATTACCATTGGAAATATATCCTTGAACATCAGTTGTCTCCTGGGTGAAATTCATATGGATTGCGTGGCGAAAGCGCATATATAATACAGCTTGCTGGCGGAGTTCCTCCCACGGTCCGGGGGTCACCGAGACCAGGTATTCACCGAGGGGACCACGTAACAGAATTGGGGGCTCGTCCAAATTACGATTTGCGGTTTCGCAATTGGGTCTACGTCCGGGATTTAAAATTGTATAAAATAATAAAATAATAATTTTTTTTATTAATTAAAATTTATTAATTAATTATTAATTGGTAAAAAAAAATTTTGAGAAATTGGGGTAAAGTCTTGGGTGAAGGTTAACAGGTGTTAACGATAGGCACCATGGCGTTTGTGGCACAGAACTTTGGGGTAACCCCGAGTGAGGCACAGTTCCGAGCGTTGCTAAAGTCGGACCTCTTGAAATTGGCCAAACATTTTAACTTGGAGGTCCGAACTAATTTGAGGAAGGCAGAGTTGCAGGCCACGGTGATACAATCTATGGTGGGATTAGGAACATGGGACGAGTTAGCCTGGGAGTGGCTACCCGAAGAACCAGAAGACGTTGAGCTCCGGAAACTGGAGTTGCAATTACGGAGCCAGGAACGGATTAAAGAAGAAGAAAGGAAAGCAGAAAAGGAAAGAGCAGAAGAAGAAAGGAAAGCAGAAAAGGAAAGAGCAGAAGAAGAAAGGAAAGCAGAAAAGGAAAGAGCAGAAGAAGAAAGGAAAGCAGGAAAGGAAAGAGCAGAAGAAGAAAGGAAAGCAGAAAAGGAAAGAGCAGAAGAAGAAAGGAAAGCAGAAGAGAGGAGAGAAGAGAAA
Organism: Myxine glutinosa; assembly: GCF_964187855.1. Lineage (NCBI taxonomy): Eukaryota > Metazoa > Chordata > Myxini > Myxiniformes > Myxinidae > Myxine > Myxine glutinosa. Next base: position 101,102,748 of record NC_136267.1, read on the forward strand.
CAAGCAGAGGAAAGGAGAGTGGAACGAGAACTCCAGGAAAGGTTAGAAGGGAGAAAAACAGAGGAGAGGAGAGCTGCAAGGGACCTCGAAGCAGAGGAGAGAAAAGCGGAAAGGGAATTAAAGGAACGTGACATGGAGCTTCAGCAAGAAATCAAATTCAAGGAGCTGGAGTTAATGAGAGAACGGGGAGAGGCACCACCCTTGCTGACGGGGTCGACACCTAACCAGAAAACCTGGGATGTGGGCAGACATGTGAGGCTGGTTCCACCGTTCAGTGAAAAGGAAGTCGCGAAATTTTTCCCACACTTTGAGAAAGTGGCTCGACAATTAAACTGGCCGGAGGAGGCCTGGACCATACTCGTGCAAAGTGTGCTGGTGGGGAAAGCTCAGGAAATTTATTCGGCGCTACCAATGGACCAATGTGCAGATTATGAGGTACTGAAGAAGCACATCCTCAAGGCCTATGAGTTGGTTCCGGAAGCTTACAGGCAAAAATTCAGGAATGCCAGGAAGAGGGAGAGTGAGACCCATGTGGAGTTTGCCAGAGTGAAAGAAAACATGTTTGATCGGTGGTGTGAGTCAAAAGGAGTCGGGAAAGACTTCGAGACATTGCGGGACTTGATCCTGGTGGAGGAATTCCAGCAGTGTGTCCACGAGGACATCAAAGTGTACCTGCAGGAAAAGAAGGTACCAAAGTTGTGGGACGCAGCCACCATGGCAGATGATTATGCCTTAACCCACCGAATAGGGGTCCACGAACCTAACTCCTCGCCTAGATCTCCGCAGGGGAGGTGGGGAACAGCAGGTGCAGAGAACGACCATACATGGCGGCGGCCTCGAGATGATTATGGGGACAACTATGATACCCCACCGGTTCGAAATCAGAGGGATGCGGGCCCAAGACAAACTTATAGTTCGGGGGGCCCGAGGCAGACCCCGAGTTTTTCCTCCGGGCCGACTTGCGCGTTTTGCAAGAAACCTGGACACTTGATGTCCAGTTGTTACCTCATGAAAAGGGACAACCCAGAGCGGAGTCTGACTATTACAACTCCGAATGCGATGGCTAGCGTAAGAAATCGCCATCAAAAGGGTTACCAACCATTTATTTCAGAGGGGTTTGTGTCACTGGATGGAGCCTCGACTAACCGGAGACCGGTTAGGATATTGAGGGACACAGGGGCCCATCAATCTTTAATGCTTGAAGGCATTTTGCCATGGTCCGAGGAGACGGCAACGGGGGATAGTGTTCGTTTACAGGGGATCGGGGGCGGTGTTAGTGCTCCCCTTCAGGTCATCCAGTTGGAGTCCGATTTGGTGTCAGGACCGGTCACCGTCGGTTTACAAGCCACGCTTCCTGTAGAGGGTGTATCTGTGGTTATCGGGAATGATTTGGCCGGGGGTCAAGTTTATGGTAACCTGAGGGTTGGTAAAGAGCCCAGCAGGGAAAATAACACCATACCAGCTCGGGATGGCGACCAAAGTGCCAAGTTATTTGTAGGGGGACTGAACTTCAAAACAGAGGAAGAAGTTCTGACCTCTGTCTTCAACAGATATGGGCCGCTGGTGGAAGTGCGGTTGGTAAGAGACTGGGAAACGCAACAGTCAAGAGGGTTCGGCTTTGTCACGTTTGCCAGCACAAAAGACGCCAGAGAGGCAGAGAAGAATTGGAATGGCAAGGATTTGGAGGGTCGGACCATAACAGTAGGGAAGGCATTTCGTAGGCGTCGAGAGGTCTACAGGAGAGGACAACTGGGCGGTAGTTTTGGTAGTGGCCGAGAAGGAGACCGCTATTCATGGGACTACAGGGACCAGTGGTCCCACCCTAATTATTAGGGAAGTTCTGAGAAGTTGAAGCACTGAAGGCGGCGGAGCCGCCGAGCCAAGATTCCTACACGAATTAACCGTGAACGCCGTTCCTAAAGGCGTCCATGTAGTGAACTTTCATGCACGGACTAACCGTGAACTCCACGTTCCTCAAGGCGCCCATGTAGAGAACTTTCCTGCACGGACTAACCGTGAACTCCGCGTTCCTAAAGGCATCCATGTAGTGAATACTCGGCTTGGCCTCCCGGAAAAAGTGCTATCGAGTTGCTTAACTTTGGATCTTTGATCAACCCCTTAACCTTCATTCCCAAGAAACTGACGGTCAAAGTCAGAGGGTCATGAGATGGAGTTTGATTTGGCAGGGACAATGTCGTTGTTGGTACTTAGTCCAGAGGGAGTAATCTGGAGGGGTTGTGGTGAAATTTTGGTTGCTTTATTTTTAAGTGATAACTGTGCCCGGGGGGAACGGATAATGTGGGGGGGGTTGAGTTATCTGGTTTGTTTCTCCAAATTGGCCGGCAAAGAAAGTTTTCGCTGGGTTCAAACTTTCTTTCTTGAAGGGGGGGAGTGTTACATATTTATGTGAATGTATGTGAATTACCATTCAGGTCTTTGCTTATCCGTGTGTAGTATATGAAGTTGTTGTGTAGTTGTTGTGGTTGGAGGGTCAGGAGCCCTTCTGAGGGAGTGGCCGGAAACGGAAGTGACCGGAAACGGAAGAGGAAAAGACACGAGGAAAAAAGGACGAGTATTATTCTTCCTCGCCCCGCTCCGAAAAAAGGTGGGATCGACCTTGCGCTGCGTGAAAAAGCGGCGTTCCGAAGCCTGTCTGGCGAGAGGAATTACCGGGACGTGTACCTGCCCGGTGGAGACGTCAAGTTGACGTGGGGCCGTGCATCGACCCCGCGTCTGGCATCGTTCGCGGCACCGTCCAAACAGACGCGTGCGGGTCGCACGTTGGGGCCTAACGCGCCTTGCAAGCGGCATGGGGTTTGGCTTGCTCTACCGTATCCGCTTCGCGTGGCCACGAGGGGCTGCAGCCTCGGTGCCTGGTACGATACCTGCCCGGTGGAAAAACGTCCACCCGGGGTTCGTTCAACCGCCCGAGAGCGGCGACGGCGACAATCATCTTGGTCAGGAGGGGCCCAGAGACATTGTGCGGGACCGAGACCAAAAGGGTGTCGTGAGTACTCACCGGGACACACATGTATAAGATGGCCATCTTAATCATAGGGAATTGATTGTGAATTGGGAATTGGTGATGGTTGTGTATTGTTGATTGCTCGGGGAAAATCTCCGTGGTTGTGTCATTGAAATTGTATGGTATCATTACCATTGGAAATATATCCTTGAACATCAGTTGTCTCCTGGGTGAAATTCATATGGATTGCGTGGCGAAAGCGCATATATAATACAGCTTGCTGGCGGAGTTCCTCTCACGGTCCGGGGGTCACCGAGACCAGGTATTCACCGAGGGGACCACGTAACAATAATAGGATAGTCTACTAGTGTGCTAAATTTGGTGCTTTCCTCACAAAATGCACAATTGTTATGCTAGGTTGCCCCACTAGAAGTCCAAAATTTTTAAAAGGAGGTCCTGAGTTCAAGTCCCTGTCCAACCATTGAATTAACACCAGGTGGGTTGACTCAGTCTGTCATCCTTCCAAGATCGGCAAAATGAGTTCAAGCTTACTGGGAAGAATGAGCTATTTGGGTGTAATGCGTCGGTGTGGCGACCCATCCAGGATTGTGCCAAATAGCCAAGAAACTGCTTTGGCAGCCATATGCATCTGAAGATACAAAAATAAGTGGTCTTCTTCCTCTTGTGGGGTTGGCTGAGAAAGGGCCCAAGTCTTTCATGAACACCATGGGATCGGCCACTAACTACTAATGCCAGCAGACGGAATGCCTAGGATTAATGAGGGACGGGACACGCATTGATGAATCACCCTACCTGTGAAACACCGGGATTCAAACGCAGGCTGTATAGCTTGGAGGTGAGTTTGTGTACCTACATCTCAGCCATCGTGCTAGCCGATGCATAATTATTGATCTTATATATATATACAGTCACGTGAAAAAGTAAGTACACCCCATGTAAAGTTTTGACTTTTTCAACATATTTCAACATACAGCTATTTGATCTTCATTTCAACAATATTGATAGATAAAGGTGATATAATACAACAAATATCATGAAACATTTACATTTTGTAGTCCATTGTATAATTTAAATAAACATAAATGCAAATTTCGCATGTGGAAAAAGTAAGTACACCCCAACATTTATCACTACTTCAAACACCTAAAATTAGAATCAGGTGCACCAGCTCAGGTGCAAATGATTAGAACATCGTTAGAGAGGATCTTGGAGGAACCTGTCTAATTGAAATCTCAGACATTTCGTTTGGTTTGCTCTTGGAAAATCGGCTCTTGGAAGTGAAAGGAAAATCGGCTTGGAGGTGAAATGTCTTATGCGTATTTTACTATAATTCACCAAATGACCGTCTGTCTGTCTGTCTGTCCGTCCATTCGAAGGTACCGCAAAAACGGCTGAACCGATCGCAACAATATTTTGGGTGGGTAATCCTGGGATCTCCTGGAGTAAAATAGGGTATATTGTTTTTCCAATTTCAGCTTTGGCCTCCAGAATTTTCGGGATTGGACTCCCGCATAACGTTATTTTCCCAGGTGCCCCACAAACAGCTGCACCAATCGCTGCACGTCTGCACCGATCGGACTCGGTGACCTTGGACAAAGACCTTTTATAAGGACATGGGTTGAATCCCTGCTTGACAGAATGCCAACCCCCTCCCCGCCATCATGGCCGTCTCCCCAACTCACAATCCCATGAGATATGTGGAAAGGACGACCCAAAACCAATTATCTTCTTTTTGATTCATATATAAACATCATTAAAAGTAAATAATGACCTCAGCCAAAGTTCAAACGACGTGGGTTTAATGTGTAGGGCAAAGGGGGGCATTAAGCTCCAGGGGGCATTAGGCTCCACTGCATTGTAAATCTTGAAGGTACTAATGCATTTACAATGTAGTGGAGCCTAATGCCCCCTGGAGCTTAATGCCCCCATTTGCCCTACATGATAGAATTCCACATAGCTATTGGGGCGGTGTATCAGCTAACAGATCGCTGTCTCCATCGATCTTGCTAAGGCCGTAGCACCTCAGCCAAATGTCCTTGCCTAATGTCCTAATGTCCTTGCCATCCACCGTTTGCCCTTCACGTGACTCGTGGTGGTCCCTCTCGGCTCTCCCCCCGTTGGTATTTTTGTGCACATAAGATTGTTCACGGTTCTGTTTAAATATTATTTAAATATGTATAACCTTTCCCCTTCAGTGTTTTACTCAGTGGTATTTTACAACACGCTGTTTTTCTTCCTATTTAAAAGGCTTTTCTCAATTTCCTCTCCAATTCATTCCACCTCAAAAAAAAGAAATTCAATATCTTATTCGTCTCCCTCACTACATGGTCTAAATTCACATTCATTCCATCCCTCCTCCATCATTCTGAACCGGATTGCTAACTTGAAAATCACAACAAACCCAATTTGTTTTCAATGTTCGTCTTTCATTAATCATCCACTTTCTAAACTCCCCTCTTGCCCCTCCCATCCAAATCCCTCCCCTTGCACCTACACTCCTAAACTCCCCCCTTGCCCCGCCACTCTTAAACTCCCCCCCTACCCCTCCACTCCTGAACTCCCCCCTTGCCCTTCCACTCCTGAACTCCCCCCTTGCCCTTCCCCTCCTAAACTCCCCCCTCACTCCTCCCCTTCAAAACTCCCCCCCAACCCCTCCCATTCAAATTTCCCCCCATACCATTCCTCTCCAATTCTCCCTCCTTCCCCCTCCTCCTCAAAGCTGCCTCCTCCCCACTTCGTCTCCCTTCTATCTCATACCTCCACCACCCCCAACCTTCTTCTTTCCTCTGCCCCCCCTCAAACAACCCCTCTCTGTGCCTCATCCCTTCACCTTCAAACCTTTCATCCTCCTCATCCTTCCCTTTCTTGGAACTCTTCTGCAATCGCTGACATACTAACAACTGCTCTCCCTACCTTCCCCTCTCATCCTTCATCTTACCCTACTCCTCCCCTCCCCTGTCCTGTACCCGATGCTCCCCCTCTCTCTTCATTAACGGTATGGACCTCAAACATCCGGGGCCTTCGCTCAAACCTGACTGATCTCTCCATACAGGTTGCTTCTGACAATCCAGACTTGATCTGCTTAACAGAGACTTTCCTCCTTCAAGATGTCTCTGATTCCTTAATATCTCTTCCTGGTTACTCCCTCCTCCGGTATGATAGACCTGAGCCTCGGCCTGGTGGTGGGGTGGCTATCTTTATCAAAAACTCTCTTCCTCACTCTCCTTGCACTGCCCTCTCTCCTCCTCACCCCCAGGAGTACCTCTGGCTACGGCTTCCTCTCCGCTCCCACCTTTTGTTCATATGTGTTCTGTACCGTCCCCCAAACAGTGATGACTCCATCTACATTTCACTGTCTGACAACATGGACCAACTTCTATCCACTCATCCCAACTCTCTCTTCCTCATATGTGGTGACTTCAATTGTCATCATGCCACCTGGTTGGGTGTGGGTTCCTCTCTCACCAGTCATGGCACCTCAGCAAAGGACTTCTGTGACTCACTGGGATTGACACAATCTGTCAATTTCCCGACCCGGATCTCAGCCAATGGAGTATCTTCTCTTCTAGACTTGGTGATGACTAACTTCCCTGCTAATGTCTGCTGCTCTTCTTCTGCTCCAATCGGTTCTTCTGATCATGTGCTTGTCAAAGTGGACATCTCTCTGGCCATTCTCAGAGAGCCTCCTCAGCGTCGACGAGTCTGGCATTTCACTCAGGCCGACTGGGACGGTCTTCAAGCAGCCATCAATCGTCTGGATTGGTCTCCCATCTCCACTGCCTCTGACATCAATTCTTCCTGGGAATTCTTCCAAAGCAAACTGATCTCTCTCATGCACAGATTTATCCCATCTCGCCTTCAGTTGTCTTACCCTTCCTCCCGTCCATGGTACACTGAATCTTGTGGTGAGGCAGTTGCCCTGAAACAACTTGCCTTTGCCTCTTGGAAGGCTAATCCAACTGAAGGAAATCTCAGTTCCTTCCACCAAGCTCGGAACAAGTGTGTGTCTACCCTCAGGAGTGCCAGGAAGCACTATCTCTCCTCACTCAAGAATGAACTCTCAAACCTGTCTCCTTCCTCCAAATCCTGGTGGCGTCTGGTCAAATCCGTTTCTGGTGTTTGTTCCCCCTCCATCCCCTCCCTTACCTCAAATGGCCACACAGTTGACATCGCACGTGACAAAGCCGAATGCCTCAACTCTGTGTTTGCCTCAAAATCCTTAGTCCCAAACCCATCTCTCTCTGTTCCCACCTTTCCCAGTCGAACCAAACTGCTCCTGGACTCTGTGACCTTCTCTCCTGACAAGGTGGAGGAGTTTTTGTCAAACCTCGACTCTGATTCTGCAACTGGACCAGATGGCATCAGCCCACGGGTCCTAAAATCCTGCTCTGCCGCTCTATCTCACCCTCTCTCTGTTCTTTTCACCCTATCCTTTGCTCAAGGTCATCTGCCAGCATCCTGGAAATCAGCAAACATTACCGCTTTACACAAAAAAGGTGCAAAAACAGATCCTTGCAACTACAGACCAATCAGCCTGCTCCCAATTATCAGCAAAGTCATGGAATCCATCATTGCTTCGGATATGAAATCTTTCCTCTTCTCCAAATGGCTTGATCTCTGATCATCAATTTGGTTTCAGACCAGGTCACTCTACTCTGGACATGCTGCTTCTGCTGTCTCAACAATGGATGGAGGTCCTCAATGCCAAACAGGAAATCAAAGCTGTCTCCCTTGACATATCACGTGCCTTCGATACGGTCTGGCACCCAGCTCTGCTCACCAAACTCTCCTCCTATGGTATCCATGGAAATCTCCATGCATGGCTTGCGGACTTCCTCTCTGGTCGTAGTCAACGTGTGGCCCTGAATGGATTTCTCTCATCTCCCCTTCCCGTTCAGGCTGGAGTTCCCCAAGGCAGTGTGCTGGGCCCTGTGCTTTTTCTGGTCTTTATCAATGATCTCTCCGACTCTCTGGAAAATCCTCTGTATCTCTTTGCTGATGACTCCACTCTCTGCCGCTCCATTCCTCTTCCCTCAGATCGGCAGTCTGCAGCCTCCTTACTCTCTGAAGACCTGGACAAAATCACAGACTGGTCAAACATGTGGAACATGTCTTTCAATCCTGACAAATCTCACACTCTTACTATGTCTCTCCGAAAAGATCGACTGGACAACCCTCCCATCTACTTTCTCAACAATCCTCTCCACGAAGTTCTGTCGCTCAAGCTTTTGGGTCTCACCATCTGCCATGATCTTTCTTGGGAAAACCACATTTCCAAGCTGGCCTCCAAAGCCAGTCGCCGACTGGGCATCCTCCGTCATGCGAAGTCCTTCCTAGGTACACCTGAGCTCCTCACCACATACAAGGCTTTCATCCGCAGCTCAATGGAATACTGTTCTCCCCTATGGGCTGGTGCTCCTGCTTCACACCTGGCTCGGCTTCACGCTGTTGAATCCAAAGCTTTCAGAATCATTGGAATCTCCCGCGATGAAGCTATCTCTGAGGGCCTTTCACTCACTCACCGCAGGCAGGTAGGTGGTCTTTCTGTCTTCTACCGACTCCTCTCCGGCCTTGCTCCCCCAGCTCTCTCTGTGCTCTGTCCCCCAAATATTCCTACAGGTCGCACAAGATCTGCCAGCCACCCTCTGATGGTTAAACTGCCGAAATCTCGGCTCTCTGCTCACCTTCACTCTTTCATTCCTCTTTTCTCCCGCCTCTGGAACAAACTCCCACACTCACTTCAATCACACTCCTCCCTCCAGGTCTTCAAAACAGCTGTTCACCACCATCTCTTATCTTCCCCCATCCAAAACCTTGATCTTTTCTACCCCCACTAATTCACCCCAGATCCACCTTGTTTGAAATTCCAACTTCTTTCCTGGAAGTCTTGGCAGTGTCCATATGTTTTATACCTCTCCCACCCCCCCCCCCCCCTTCCCATGCCTCCTCCCCAAAGCCCTCTCCCTCCCACAGTTCTCTCGATGTCTCCATGTCTCTCGGTCCCGGCTCTCAAATGTTGTGTTTGTGTCCTTCCCCCTCTCTCCCCATCTTGTCTACCGCTCCCGATGTTATTTGTTTTGTGTGTCTGTTTTGTCTTTCTGTGTGATTAATGTTCGCTCTTTCACGAGCCTCGATCTTGTATACAAAAAAAAAGAAAAAAAAAAAAAAAAAAAGCACCTATCGGCTCAAAATCCTGTTAACTGTTGACTTGGTAGTTTTGACAATGAAGGAAACATTAACAATGTTGTTAAAAGTTTATTTTGTGATTAATTTGTGATTGGAGTTATGTTGTTTGGAATGAAAAAAGACATGTCGAGTTCAAGTAAATGACGACATGCCGTGATGATTTCTACTTTCTGAACGTGAACTTCACGGATCGCCATATGCAGATTCGCCACGGTCCAACGATCGATGTTTCTATACGTGAACGTACCCGTTTGTTTGCGAATGGGTACGTTTTTCACGGAAGTCCTTCACAAACTTGCTGTCCATGTCTGACGTGCGACTGAGGGTGCTGCAGGAATGTGGAATTTATTGGTTTCAATGAAACCGTTTCATGCTTTCGCATTCGCCGTATCTGCATTGTCTGTTTGCTTCTGCCCTCTGGTTTGCGTAGCACGGGTATCTCACTAGTTTAATTAATTACTCGGGAGGCCGGGGAAATTACCGAGAGATAAAAAAACAACAACACATTTTACAAGTTATTATGTACAAATATATTTTAGAGAAGTTGTGTCCACGTACACTTTGAAATGTATACGTACACTTTAATCTATATATATAAAACACAGTTTGTGTGTGTGTGTGTGTGTGTGTGTGTAATGTTACCGATAGACTCCTAAACCGAGAGGCTCACGTGCTTGATATTTGGCATAGACATGGCCATTGAGCCTGGGAAGAACATGGCCTACCTCAAAATATTTGATGATCCATATTTTTTATTCATATTTACCTCAGCGCATTTCAGCGAGGAATATTATACACGGAATCTGAGCAGGTGGCAGAGCAGCGCGCTGATTCGCTCAGAGCGATCACGTGATGTTCCTTGCCGCTATAAACTCACAGTTACGCGTTCGCACGTAATTCACACGTTCAAAACAAACGAGATCCGCGAAGCGAGTTGGTCGAGTCGTGCTAACCAAGATGGCGACACGGCAGCTTCAGTTTTCACGGAGTATGAGCGTTCTATATATTTTCAATTCTGTGCGCCCGACTCGCTCACGTACTTGATTTGTGGCATAGACATGGCCATTGGGCCTTCACAGTGTAATTTGTGCGAGTCTTTTGTCCGAGTGAGCTTGAGTCGAGAGGGCGAATGTACGGGTTGGGAATGTACGGGTCTCCCTTCCCCCGCCCGGCAACGCCGGTACTGGAGGGCATCACAGGATCGGTGTCTCCAAATCCGCTTCGTGCTGTTGCGAAGATGCAGGACGATGTCGCGATTGTTGTGCTGCTCTCCGACCATGAGAACTGCAACGTCATTGTTGACTGGCCCTCCCCTTCCCCCTCCCCTCCCCCTCCACCCTATCCCCTCCCCTTCTCCCCTCCCCCTCCCTTTTCCCTCTCCCCCACCCCTTCTCTTTTCCCCCTCCCCCTCCCTTTTCCCCCTCCATGTGCACATACACTTTAATCTTATATGAAATGAACACATACACGTTAAAATGTACATGCACACTTTAATGTTATATGATATGTACATGTCCACTTTCGTACACTTAACATCAGTGAGTTTGTCTCAATTCTGAGTTTATGTACATTTAAAAAAGTAGAAACTACGTTGAAGACTGGACAAGGTACGTTTTGATTACAAGGAAAATAGTCAAGATTAATAGTTAAAGTCTTTATTTAAATAAAACTCTCCTCTAGTCGGCGTTTTGTATGTAAAGTGTAATGTATGCTGTCGAGATGTCCAGGGTTGTGTTACCAAGCAGCTTGCTAACGCTTGCCAAGTCAACCATTCGAGTGCTTGAGCCGCTTGGCTTCCATGATGATACGGCGACTCGGTACTCTGTGGGGACATCCCTGGAGCAGGGTCTCCACGCTACCCGGAAAATGGGAAAAACCCAGGAAATTTTAAATAAACCCAAACCGGCAGAGCCTCAACTCACCATCTAATAAATACAATTCGTCGGATGTCCGTGTCTGTCTGTTCGCGTTTTTTTGCCAAGACCGCTGTGCAGGCAAACATTTTATGAAATGAACACAGGGTGACACCTCCAGAGGCCATTTTCCCCCGCAGAGCAGGGGTTGACCTTTTTCGGACCTCGTGGTCCCCTTTTTTGAAGCAATGTTTTATGGCCGGATGCCCTTCCTGCCGCCAACCCTGTACATTAGAAAGGAGATGCTTGTGAGAGGATGTTCTTATCGAGATGTCGAAGATAATGATGTCGAAGAAGAATATTTTTCATCAGAATGAGCAATGGCAGGTCAAGGGGTCACAGTTAAAGAGTAAAGAAAAGGAGAGTTCGGCTCCTTGGTTCTGGTAATAATCTCCTATGTATCATGGTCCAGAATGATGGATATGATGATAATAAGGCAAAGGTCTTTGACTCAGAAATGGTGACTGCAAGTAATGGTCGTAACATGACAACCCTGCAAGTGACATTAGAGTCAGTGGACAGTTGTAAAATTGAGTTGGATAGATAGCTGGAAAGAGTGTAGATGGGGGAGGGGGGAGATGAGGTACTACCATGTTGGCTTGATTGTGCAGGCTTGATAGGCCTAATGGCCTTCTTTTGTGTTGTAGTTTTTTTTGTAAATCCAGGCCTCAATATCAGAGGTTTGTACCTCAATAAAGATGTTTGTTCAATATTACACTTAGAGACCAGTCCAGGGAGACGATTGAGCAGAAAATGATTCAATGAAATAAAATGTGGGAGGCCTGTTCATCATGCGGAATCTGGTCTGAATTAAAATATCTGAATTTTATTTCTCAGGCAATAATCACACCTGTTCGACCATGAAAACAACCTCTAATAAACAGACACACAAACGCCAGCAGTGTAAACTCAGCTCAGGGTTTTATTGCAAGGAGAGGGTTTTTCACCCAAACATAGGGTGTATGATGCCACCACAGAAGCAGTATCCTGGGATCCGACGAGCGTGGGATGAGAGAGCGTGGGAGGGGGCTCGGAGCAGGCAAGAGGCAGGTGTAAGCCCTGGGTAGAAGGCCTACAGTTTGTGGAGGACAATCCAACAGTCCATTTTATGGTAATTGCTGACCGTGACTCGGAAACGGGACGTCTGCTTACTGAGGTAACGACCCAAAGCATTGAGCTAAGCCCAAATTACCAAGCAAACCCAGCTCCTTGTGTTTTGTGTTATTGAGCTGAATTAAGTGTTTGCCAGAGTTGCATAACACATAGGGGGGAGAGGGTGATCGTGTAGATTCTCGGGAGCTGTGCACTACACAAACAAACAGCAGAATTCCGCATACCGGCGCGTTAGTCGTAATACCATCCAGCATGGTCATTTCACCTTGGACACCATAAAACGTGAGATTATGTACAAAACGTCAAGTTCTCTCGGAGCTGTTTCTCAAACAGGAGCGAGATTCTTATTTGTTATTCCCATTAAAATACTGTCATAGACGGACATTTATTTTTAAGAGCATTTTAAAAAGCCTCGGCTTTGGAAGGGAATGGGAACAAGTGTTGTTTGAGTGATTGTGGGTTCTTTAGAAGTGATGAGAGAAAGTAGAGAAAGAGAGACAGATGCACACAGAAAAGACAGGAAGAGAAGGAGGGAAGGAGGAAGGGAAAGAAAAAGAAAAAAAAGAGAGAAAGTGCACAAGGGAGAGAGAGACAGATGACACGAAAGATTGGACAAGAGAGAGAGAGGGGGGCAAAAGAGAGACAGAGAGGGGGCAAAAGAGAGAGTGGACAGAAAGAGAGACAAAGGGTGACAGAGAGATAGAGAGAGAGAGTGGACAGAAAGAGAGACAAAGGGTGACAGAGAGAGAGAGAGATAGAGAGAGAGAGAGAGAGACAGAGGGCAAGAGAGAGACAGAGAGAAGGCAAGAGAGAGTGGACAGAAAGAGAGACAAAGGGTGACAGAGAGAGAGAGAGACAGAGGGCAAGAGAGAGAGAGGGTGAAGGCAAGAGAGAGTGGACAGAAAGAGAGACAAAGGGTGACAGAGAGATAGAGAGATAGAGAGAGAGACAGAGGGCAAGAGAGCGACAGAGAGAAGGCAAGAGAGAGTGGACAGAAAGAGAGACAAAGGGTGACAGAGAGAGATAGAGAGAGAGACAGAGGGCAAGAGAGAGATAGAGAGAGGGCGACAGAGAGAGGGCGACAGAGAGAGAGTGACAGAGAGAGAGAGAGAGAGAGAGAGCTAGAGAGAGTCAGAGGATAAGTGAGAAAGAGATAAAGACAGAGGGTGACAGAGAGAGAGAGGGGGGGGGGGGGCAAGAGAGAGAGGTAGAGAGAGAGAGAGCAAAAGAGAGAGGGCGACAGAAAGAGAGAGAGAGTGACAGAGAGAGAGTCAGAGGATAAGTGAGAAAGAGAGAAAGACAGAGGGTGACAGAGAGAGAGAGAGAGAGGTCAAGATAGAGGACGACAGAGAGAGAGAGAGTGTGAGACAGAGAGAGAGTCAGAGGATAAGTGAGAAAGAGAGAAAGACAGAGGGTGACAGAGAGAGAGACAGAGGATGACAGAGAGAGAGAGACAGAGGATAAGAGAGAAAGACAGAGGGTGACAGAGGGAGAGAGAGAGGTCAAGAGAGAGAGGGCGACAGAGAGAGAGAGAGAGAGTCAGAGGATAAATGAGAAAGAGAGAAAGACCGAGGGTGACAGAGAGAGAGAGGGGGGGGGGGCAAGAGAGAGAGGTAGAGAGAGAGAGAGCAAAAGAGAGAGGGCGACAGAAAGAGAGAGAGAGTGACAGAGAGAGAGTCAGAGGATAAGTGAGAAAGAGAGAAAGACAGAGGGTGACAGAGAGAGAGAGAGAGAGAGGTCAATATAGAGGGCGACAGAGAGAGAGTGTGAGACAGAGAGAGAGTCAGAGGATAAGTGAGAAAGAGAGAAAGACAGAGGGTGACAGAGAGAGATAGAGGATGACAGAGAGAGAGAGACAGAGGATAAGAGAGAAAGACAGAGGGTGACAGAGGGAGAGAGAGAGGTCAAGAGAGAGAGGGCGACAGAGAGAGAGAGAGAGAGTCAGAGGATAAATGAGAAAGAGAGAAAGACCGAGGGTGACAGAGAGAGAGAGAGAGAGAGAGAGAGAGAGAGAGAGAGAGAGAGACACACACAGAGGACAATAGAGAGAGAGAGAAAGACAGAGAGAGAGGACAAGAGAGAGAGAGAGAGAGAGAGACAGAGCTCTCTTTACACAGAGCTGACTCATCAGTGCATCCCACTCTGCACATATCCTTACATTATAAACTTTTTTCTTGGATTTTTTTTATTTTTATTTTTTATTTTTAACGTTAGGTTGAGACTGCTTGCCGTACATGCTGCCTGTCACAAGGCTTTCCGGCAAAGCAACACACAGAGCAACCATCCGCAAGAACCAGTAACAATCAGCAACCACCAGCCACTGCCACTGCGCGTTCGGTATACTACAGAGAGAAAGAGCCAGAATGATAGATAGACATAGAAAGAGAGATGGAGAAAGAACGAGGCAGAGAGATCAAGAGAGACCTCCATACGCCGCCATACCAGGGGAGAGATATATACAGAGCATGACAGGTGACACAGACAGAGCAGATCAGATAGTGGAGTCAGACCGGATATGTCTACATCAGATTAGCATATGGTACAGCCAGTGATTTCTGAGCAAGATGTTTCCAATAACAAACAAGTGGAAGGAAGAATTAAGAAATGAAGAGAGCAGTTGATTTTCGCAGAGTTTCCCCATCTGAGATTCCTCCCTGGAAGAAGGTTGCAGGTCAGAGTGCTTATTGAGCTCGGCTTTGCGAACCCACCAATATCCACAATGCACCCGGTCTGGCCAATCTGTTGGGGTTCTCGTTATTGCAAGGTAGTTCCATTTATTATACCAGTAATCGTCATCTTCACCCCAGCCTGGCCTCACCCCAGCTTTCTGGTAAGACCTAGGGGTCACCAGCCCAGCTCTTTAAGTCTGTTTCTCATTTGCATTACTATTGAATTTTATCATGCGCCATTTTCCATTTGTAATTATCTCCTGTTCTCGAAGTATGATCTCTAGGTTTCCCAGAACAGTCCTGCAAAACCACTGTGCTAAGTGGAGCAAACTCTCCCTTAAAATGGCACTCGTGTAAGTCTCAGATTTACTTTGGCTCTCTGACGCATCTGATTTCAGCATTTCAGCAGCTTCTTCTGGGATTTTCCCACTGGATTTCTCAGGATATTGGTAGTTTTCTGCCCTCTGCTGTTCATTCCAGGCATAGTACAATATATGGCTGCATTACATGTTGCCCTGCTTGCTAAGTGAACCCAGTGCATAGACCTTTATGAATTCACTGTGGAAAGGATTAGTCGCAACAGCATAAGTGAGAAATGGGAAATGGAGCAAAGGACAAGGTAATGAAAAGTGGAAAACCTCAGGGATACATCATGAAGCTTTACGTGGGATGTGTGAATAACAAACTTCTCCTAGGTTCTTAGCTTAGTGAAGCGTGGAGTGTGGTTGAGAACTGTAATGGAGAGTTGGTGAGAAGTAGTGTGCAGTTAGGTATATGTGTTTGGAGTATGACTCAGGCGTAATGGCAAAGTGAGGTGGTTCTCCATTCCACTCCATCATCACATGAGGAGGATAAATAAAGCAGAAAGCAGTAGCCAAACAACTGAAGTTGGAGGTGTTGCAGCTTTGTTCAAACTCACTTTGTTCACACCTGCGGGAAATCAAACATGCATTTCAGTTTCTCGGATTGACAATTAACACAGGTTAAACACACAGAATATTCTTGTAGTTATAAGAACAAATCAAAACTTTGAAATGCAATGAAAGACTATTTGTATTTTGAAGCCACGTTATAGAACCACCTCCAGAGGCCATTTTCCCCCGCAGAGCAGGGGTTGACCTTTTTCGGACCTCGTGGTCCCCTTTTTTGAAGCAATGTTTTATGGCCGGATGCCCTTTCTGCCGCCAACCCTGTTAGTCGCCTCTTGCGACACACATGGAATTACCAGTGGACTGGTACTCAATTTGCCAACCTCGGAAGGATGACAGGCTGAGTCCATTTATTATACCAGTAATATAATACTCACCCCTGGTCAATGCACCCCTGGTGTTAATTCAGCGATCGAACGGGATTCAAACCCAGGATCCTAGGATCCCAAGCCTGCACCCTAACCGCTAAGCCAACACCAGGCTTTTGAAGCTACGTTATCTGAATGTCAAATTAATAGCTTATTTTAACATAGTTTCAAACTTTCTATAACATGAAAAATTTGAAATGCAATGAAAGACTATTTGTATTTTGAATCCACGTTATCTGAATGTCAAACAAATAGTTTATTTTAAACTCGCAGGATAAGTGTTGACACTTGTCTCCTTGATGCAGGAATCCATAATCCAATCGCTCGTATTGCACCATGACACATCCAAGCACACTTGCAGTGGTAAAATCAACACGTACAATGGCTACAGAAGCAATGGGCTAGTGTTATGTTCAGTGATGAATTCAGGGTTCTCCTTGAAAGGTATGATGGCCATGCTCGGGTGTCCAGAATACGCAATGAGCAATATGCCCCAGTCAGTGTCCACGAAGCCACATATTTAATTGAACATCGAAATGTATGATGTGGGGTGGTATTGCGACAACCTTTCACACCAACTTGATCCGAATGTTCCCCATCCTTCAGCAACATGGATCAGGAATCATCTGATAATGCTCCTTCTAACAGGGCTGCCCAAACAAGGAACGTTCTTGTTAATGGCAACCTTAATGTCATGACATGCTGGCCTGCCATCTCGCCAGATTTAAATCCAGTTGAACATCTCTGGGATATCATTGATTGTCATGTTTTAACCTTGCCAACACAGCCATAGACCCTCGATGAGCAGGAACAGGAACTGATTCAGGCATAGAATGCCATTCCCAAGGCTCAGATTTGAGTGATCATATAGTCAATGCGATGGTGGTACAATGCAATGATTGGTGCCAGGGGTTGACATATCTGGTATTGAGATTGTTACTATGATGTTGGATCCCTCTGTCAAAACATTTGCCCCAATGCAGCATTAGGTGGTTACGCCTCAATCACGTGGACATGTAATTTTCAGCATTTATCTCTGCCAGTGGTTTGCACCTCATTTGTAACCCATGATGTCACATAATCCAACGACAATCACGTGTTTAGTTTTTTTTATGGTTAAGAGTGTGCATATAGATATATATATATATATATATAGTCCTCAATGAGCATTGTTGCCAAGCCTTCATGGGTCTGAAATTGATCAATGAGCTTCCATGAGCATAGGAATTAAAACAAACAATCATGATTTGTTTGCAACCTACTGGTGTGGACAGTGAACCTGGAATCCTTCGACGTTGGGATTAAAAGCCAGCGGAAAAGAGAAGTATTAAGACTTAGTTCCTGTGCTTCCTGAAAGTGAGGTGGTTTCAAGAGAATTCCCATGTCACAAATGCATTGCATCTAATAATACCCCCATCTCATTTGTGATCTTCATAGAATTAGTGATCTGCATCTTCTGTCTGCCAGTTGATAGTCCACTCCTTGTGATTGACTTTGAAATAATCCTCGGTGAAACTATGGATGGCCAATAAAATTCTGCCTATGAAAAAGCAATGCTGCTCAAAATCCCTTTAACCAATTAATTTGAATGGACCAATTAGAGTAGAATGTGGTAGTGCTAAGTGAGGTTGGTAATGTAGATACAAAGAGATAACCAGAATTTGAAAGTTTCCTTCTGTTGAGAATTTATTTTATGTCATGTGTAATTATTTTTATATCTACCGTATAACTGTTAAGCAAAATCAGGGCACCATAATTCAGAAATGTAATGCTATTTCATGAATTGAAGGAGGTTTGGAGGAGAGGGGAAGGGGAGATGTCAAAGTTATGCAATTTTGCTAAATTTATGTCAATAACCACCAAATTCAAAGGTGACCATTTTTATGTAATTAGGGGATTCATAAAAGCAAATTGAATTTTTTGATACCGTAGACATTACAAGATGAACTAGAACTGCACTCAGTAGAGCGCATACCTCCGGAGACTGAACAATTTAAGTTTTGTATCCACCGATAGGCCAGATCTGGATCTGGACAATAAACAAAATCGAATCGGCTTGTGTTTGTCACCGAAACAACTCATTGATTTAGTTTTGTCATAATCTGTTCACAACTTTTTGAGATATCATGCTATTTTTGGTCCCACTCTCAATGGAGAAGAACCACTTTTAAAATTTAAGAAACACTCGTATTCGGTCCCGTATTTGGATATTCACGAAAATCGAATCGATTCGTCCTTGTCTCACACCCACCCTGTCCACCACGTTTCGTCCGAATCCGTCCATAACGTTTGAGATATCCTGTTCACAGACAGATAAGCAAACAGACAAACTGACAGGGGTGAAAACATAACCTCTGTCCACCTTCGGTGGTGGAGGTAACAATAAAAACCAGCTTGCAATATCTTGAATTGAATGATCAGTTTTAAACCCAACTGTTATTTAATCAAGCACTGAATGTCTAATCAAGTGCCATTTTAATTAACTTCCTCATGAAAATGATGAGACGTGAGATGCAAGATAATGAAGCCGAGAGTTATGAGCAGACATTGCCACTGGATGTCAAAACTCAGGGAAAAAAAAGAGCAGCATGGTGGAAACTGCGGAAGCCACTCCACCATTACATCACAATGAGTGGGAGTGAGGGCAGCTCTCAACATATGCATATCTGAGGGTTTCTGATTTTCTCAATTGCGAGAGGGATCATCGAGTTTCTAAGGCTATACACTGTGCAACTGCAGTACTTTCCTTCCAGTGCACATCAGTTCCTGCACACTTCTGAAACAGCAGCACCACATTAAAAAAACATAGCCTCCATTCACCTTCGGTGGCGCAGGTAACTAGAAAGAGCCATTAGACATTGCAGACCCTCGCAGGAACTTGTTTTGTATGGTGTGTGGTGTATTTTATGTGCTGGTGTGTTTGCATTTGTGTGGTATGTAGACAATGCATTGATGACATAGGTTTATGTCCATAGAGAGGCCAAACAGACCTTTTTGGTTTTATTGTATATATTCAAGTTCCAATAGTACATACTCTTATAGACGTAGTTCAACAGTACATATTTTCCTGAAGTATAAGCATGTTCTTAAAGTATGTATGATTAAATATAGTTGGACCCCGCTATTCACGGTTCCGCTATTCGTGGAATCCGCATATTCACGGTTGATAAAATGCGACACGTTTCTCTATTTGCGGAAAAATGTCCCGCAAATTTGCAGGGTTTTTTTCTATTTGCGGCATTGTTCTGCAAATTCGCGGGTTTTATCTACTTGCGGCTGTGTTCTGCGAAATCGCGGTCCCCCCCTCCCCCCTATTCGCGGCCATGGTCCACAAATTCGCGGTTTTTCAGGGGCACAAAAAAAATTTCACCAGCCGTTAGCTTGACACATTTATAAAACCTATCTTTCACCAGACATGCATAAAGCAGCTGGATGTACGTACGCAAAAAACATCTAAATATGAGCCGCGAGCTTGTCCTGCTTAGACAGTACAGGACAGTTCCATACATTCACTGCTGTTATACAGTACAGTACAGTACATTCACTGCTGTGTGCTTTGCGTTTTCATGGCTTTCACGTGCGTGAATTTTAGCCGCACTATAAGCGAGCTTTGCGGGATATCCGACCAGATGTGTAAACAAGTCAACTGCGCGAATTATATAATGCAAACGCTTCATTAAATCGATTACAGTTTGCAATTTACGGTAAAGCATCATCAGAGATGTTACAGAATGAAAACGCTTCGGGGGATGTTCCATCAGCGACTAAAACAAGTCATCCTCCGCGAATTACAGAATGCAAATGCTTCTTTAAATCGATTATTAGAATTAGCAGATAGGCTCAATAGGCATCATCCGATAACATCCCCCACAAACAATGTCAGGGGATTCACTCCTCGTGCAGCTACCCACAATGCTCGCAATCCTACATATACAGATTGTGTCCTCGATCTCGATCATTGTTGCTTCGACCTGTGTTTTTGACTCTTGCTCTGCTCATCGTTCAATAATAGCTCCCAAGCGCAAGACCAGTGCCGGAAATGCATCGACTACCAAGAGGCAGAAGAAAGTAATGAGCCTCAGCAACAAATTGAAGCTCCTCGACCAGCTTTCGAGAAGAGAGAGTGTGGCCTCTGTGGGCAGGCATTATGGCGTCAACAAATCCACCATTTGCTACATAAAGAAGAACGAGAAGGCAATTTGTGACAGTATTTCAGCGAGCGCTGTATCGAGTACGAAGGTGGTCACCCATAGCCGGGATGTCCACATAGATAGGATGGAGAAGGCTCTCAGCATATGGATCGAGGGCAATGTGCAGAAAAGTATGCCTTTGTGTGGACCTCTCATTCGCGAAAAGGCCAAACAAATTTGCGATCATCTGTCTGGCGCAGGTGGTGCAAGCATGAGTGATGCACCGAGCAATGATGGTACAAGCAGCGCAACTTCATTCACTGCAAGCAGGGGATGGTTCCATCGTTTCAAGGAGTGGTACTGTCTCAAAAATGTGAAGCTCTCAGGGGAGCGTGCCTCCGCAGACCACGAGGCGGCAAAAGCATTCCCTGATCAACTCGCAAGGCTGATTGAAGGAAAGGGATACCTCCCATAGCAGATGTTCAATGCTGACGAGACTGGCCTCTTTTGGAAAAAGATTCCCATGGGAACTTTCATCTCGAAACGAGAGGAGACAGCATCGGGATTCAAGGCTGCCAAGGATCGGGTATCTCTTCTCCTCTGTGCAAACGAAAAGGGGACCTCATGCGGAAACCCATGATGTTGTACTGTTCCCTGAACCTGTGTGCTCTCAAGGAAAAGAAGAAGCAAACTCTGCCATGTTTTGGAGGGCCAACAGGAAAGCCTGGGTGACGGCAGCAAACTTCCTGGACTGGTTCCATAATTGTTTCGTCCTTCAGGTGGAGAGGTACATGGTGGACAAAATCCTTGTGTTCAAGGTTCTCTTGCTCCTGGATAACACTCCTGGCTACCTCGTGAACCTGGACATGGCTCACCCAAACACCGAGGTGATCTTCCTGCTGCCCAACACCACATCCCTCATCCAGCCACTCGACCAAGGTGTGATTTCAATTTTTAAAACGTATTACACCCGTAGCACCTTTCACTGCATTTTGGATACAATGGAGTCTGACCCAGGGCTCACCGTTGGGCAGTGTTGGAAGGATTTCAACATTGCCCACTGCATCGATGCCATCAAGGAGTCGCTGGATGAGGTGAGAGCCTCCACCATCAATGCATGCTGGCACAACCTGTGGCCACAGGCAGTCAGAAACGTTATTGCCTTTCCCGATAACACTGAGGAGAGGCATGTGATTGTTGGGTTGGCATGGCAGTTGGGAGGGGAAGGATTTGATGACATGCAGCCTGAGGAGTTGGAGGATCTCATTGCTTCACATGGTGACAACCTCACCGAGGAGTTGGGGGCCATTTTTTTTTTTTTTGTGTACAGGATCGAGGCTCGTGAAAGCTAATATTTATCACACAAAAAATCAAAACAGACACACAAAGTATATAATAAGGGGAGCTATATAATAAGGGGAGTGGTAGACAAGATGGGAAGAGAAGGGGAAGCACACAAACAACATTTGAGAGCAGGGATATCGGGAGATCTGTGGGAGGGAGAGGGCTTGGGGGGGGAGAGGAGGCGTAGGAAAGGTGGGGACGGGTGAGAAGTATAAAACACAAGGATACTACAAGGTCTTCCAGGAAAGAAGTTGTTATTTCAAAAAGTGGATCTGGGGTGAAATCAGCGGGGGTAGAAACGATCAAGGTTTTGGATGGGGGAAGATAAGAGATGGTGGTGAACAGCTGTTTTAAAGACCTGGAGTGAGGACTGGGATTGAAGAGAGTGAGGGAGTTTGTTCCAGGGGCGGGAGAAAAGAAGAATGAAGGAGTGAAGGTGAGCAGAGAGTCTTGATTTTGGCAGTTTAACCATAAGAGGGTTGCAGGTGGATCTTGTGCGACCTGTAGGAATATTTGGGGGACAGAGCCCAGAGAGAGCTGGGGGAGCAAGGCCGGAGAGGAGTCGGTAGAAGACAGAAAGACCACCAATCTGCCTGCGGTGTGTAAGTTAGAGGCCCTCGGAGTTAGCTTCATCGCGGGAGATTCCAATGATTCTGAAAGCTTTGGTTTCAACAGCGTGAAGCCGAGCTAGGTGTGAGGCAGGAGCACCGGCCCAGAGGGGAGAACAGTATTCCATTGAGCTGCGGATGAAAGCCTTGTATGTGGTGAGGAGCTCAGGTGTGTCAAGGAAGGACTTCGCACGATGGAGGCTGTCCAGTCGGCGACTGGCTTTGGAGGCCAGATTTGAAATGTGGTTTTCCCAGGAAAGATCATGGCAGATAGTGAGACCCAAAAGCTTGAGTGACAGAACTTCTTGGAGAGGATTGTTCAGAAAGTGGATGGGAGGGTTGTCCAGTCGGTCTTTTCGGAGAGACATCGTAAGAGTGTGAGATTTGTCAGGATTGAAAGACATGTTCCACTTGTTTGACCAGTCTGTGATTTTGTCCAGGTCTGCAGGGAATGAGGAGGATGCAGACTGCCGATCTGAGGGATGAGGAATGGAGCGGCAGAGAGTGGAGTCATCAGCAAAGAAAATAAGCAAAGTCATAATTATAACGGTTTCTGAGGAGGAGGAGGCAGGCAGTGATGAGGAAGAGGTGCTGAGGTCTAACCTCACAGTCCAGTTCCTGGGTGAGTTGTTGCATCGCATGCGGACGCTTGTTGACAAGTTGGAAGGTGCTGACCCAGTCATGGAGAAATACCTCAAGTTCAAGAGGGGCTTGGATGATTGGCTTCTCCCCTACAAAGAGCTGCATCGAAACCTGTGGCAATCTGTAAGGCAGTTCTCCATTACCCGTTTCTTCAGCCCTGCTCCCTCCACCTCAACACCACCAGCACCCTCAACTGCTGCCTCTTCTGCCTGTCCTGCCAATCCCTCAGTGCACGACGTTGCAGGATTATCATTTGGGTCATCCTCAGAGTTCGAGGAATTCATGGGATTTTAATTCATCACCATCATCATCATCATCACCATCATAATCATCATTTGAAAGTTGCGTTTGTTTGTAAAATAAAAATTTTAAACCGTACATGATGGTGTTGTGTTTTTTTTGGTTTCACGGTGTAGTATGGTTAAGCTGGTTAAGCACTTTTAATAAACTGTAAGCACATTCCATTCCTTCAATAAATTGGAAATGGTATCTGGTGTTGTAGTTATTATTTTTTTTGTAAGCATTTTTTGTGAAACTATAATCACGTGCATTTGCGGTCGAAAACATTTTAAACTTGAAAAATCCTCCTCGATGAATCAGGAACCGCCGGGGACCTAGAATGTATCCCCCTTTTTCCGGGACTTGCATTGACCTTCGCAGATTATTGTCGACATTCTCTGGATTTGCGTCACCATTCACGGATTTTGCCTCGCCGTTCGCGGTTTGGTCCTCTCTATTCGCGGATTTTCATGACTCGGGAACCTGTCCCCCCTTTTTCCATTGAAGCAATGTCCTGCTATTCGTGGGTTTCGCTATTCGCAGATTTTCCAGGAAGGTATCCCCCGTGAATAGCGGGGTCAGACTGTATATACAAATCATGTTCAAATTTAAAGTCAATCGGATTAAAATTGACCATTTTAGAATTTGGACTCTGTTGAACTTTTGGCCGATGTTGACCTCAAAAATAATTTTTGGTTGAATTAAATGACCAAATATGCAAAATCCTCTTCAAATTTCAAGTCGATTGGATGAAAATTGAAGATTTTAGAAATCTGGGTTATGTTGATCTTTTGGCCTTTGTTGACCTTTTGAACTCAAAATCAATAGGCTTCTTGCTTATGACCAACTCTTCCATTTGGTGAAGGTTCTTGAAGATTGGTTCAAAATTGTGACCTGAAGGCGATTGACATACAAACAAAAAAACAAACAAAGAAGATGTCGTGCAGAGCACGATACTTGCAAAATCCCTAAAAGAAACTTGACCTTAAAAATAATTGCTGGTTGAATTCAATGACCAAATATGCAAATCTTCTTCAAATTCCAAGTCAATTGGATGAAAATTGCGAATTTTTGAAATCTGGCCTATGTTGACCTTTGGACCTCAAAATAATTGGTGGTGAATTCAGTGATCTGATTTGCAAATCCTGTTCAAATTTCAAGTTAATCAATGAAATTTGAGGATTTTAGAAATTACACCTAAGTTGTTGACCTTTGGCCTATGTTGACCTTTTGGCCTATTGTGACCTCAAAAGGAATTTGTGGTTTAAATCTGTGACCTGATTTGCAAATCCTCTCCAAATTTCAAGTCAATCCAATGTAAATTGATAATTTTAGGAATTTGACAAAGTTGTTGACCTTCGGCCTATATTCACCTTTTGACCTCAAAACCAATAGGTTTCATTCTTATGACCAACTCTATTATTTGGTGAAGTTTCGTGCTCACTTTAAAATTGTGACCTATAAGCGATTGGCACAAACAGACAGACAAACAGAACAACACACGCAACCAACCAATATACTGTACTTGAAAAATCTTCGACTTTTGCAAGTAACAAATAGAACGGTCATACAACGGTACATGCAAAATCAGTCGCTGCAACCTTGCCCTTTCGACTTTAAAAAATGCCCTTAAGCATTTAATTGGTGAACCATTTCAGTGATCCAAGATGCAAGCTCTGTTCAAATTTCAAGTCAATTGGATGAAAAATGGCTAAATTTATGCTACCTGACTATTTGACTTAATGACCTCAAAAACAATATACGCACTTCTAGATTTTGATTGCTGAACCATATCAATGACTAAATATGCAAATTATGTTCAAACTAAGAGTATCCACCCTCCGTTTGGGTGGAGATTATACATTACTTGTTGAAAAAGTATAGTCTCCATATTGTAAGAAGACTCCAGGGATGAGTTTTTTTTTTTGGTCAAACACCTGGAATATGTCTTTCAATCCAGACAAATATCACACTTTCACTTTCTCCAAAAGGACTGTCTGGCAAACTTTCTCATCTGCTTTCTCAACAGTCCTCTTGAGGAAGTTTAGTCATTCTAATTCCAGGGTCTCACTATCAGCCATGATCTTTATTGGGCAAACCACATTTCAAAGTTGGCCTCCAAAGCCAGCTGCCGACTGGGTCTATGGGTTGAAAGGGGTGCAAAGGGTGTAAGGGGTCTAAAAGCATTTACAGGTTCTAAAAGGTCTAAACTCTCAAGAGTCAAGGGGTCTGAAGTGTCTCAAGGGTCTTAAAAGGTCGAAAGGGTCTTGAAAGGTCGAAAGGTGTCGAAATGGGTCCAAAGGCAACTAAAGATATAAAGGGCTAAAAGACAAGTTCAAATAGAATGTAATTAATAGACATACACTACCGGTCAAAAGTTTTAGAACACCTCAATTTTTCCAGTTTTTATTGAAATTTAAGCAATTCAAGTCCAGTGAATAACCTGAAATGGTACAAAGGTAAGCAGTAAACTGCTCGAGGTAAAAAAAAGTTTAGGTTAGCAAAAACGGGAAATAATGTAAATTGCACAGTTATATATATTTTTAAAAGGCCTTCTTCAGGGAACAAGTAATAGGTTAACAACTTACAGCTGTTCTGCAGCAATTTAAGTAAATTAAGCCTTGAAAGTTGATGCAAACAATTCCTACAGGTGTCCCAACCTCTGCTGATTACTTGATTACAAACCCCCTGTCTGTATAAAAGCAGTATTGGAACAGACTGTTATTACACCCTCTGAAGCATTATTTGGACAATATTGCACTGCAGGAAGAAGTATATTGGAAACTGGAGGAAACTCTGACAGGAAGAGGTCTGGCAGACCCAAAGCCACAACAGAATCAGAAGACAAGTTTCTGAGAGTCAACAGCTTGCATGATAGGCGGCTCACAGGACAACAGCTTCAAGCACAGCTTAACACTGGTCGAAGTAAGCAAGTCTCAGTTTCAACTGTGAAGAGAAGACTTCGAGCTTCAGGTTTGACAGGTCGAGTGGCAGTAAGAAAGCCATTGCTAAGATGGCAAAATAAGAAAAAGAGGCTTTCCTGGGCCATGACGCACCGTTAGTGGAATACTGAAGACTGGAAGAAGGTCTTATGGACCGATGAATCAAAATTTGAAATATTTGGTTCATCACGCAGGGTTTTTGTACGCCGTCGAGTAGGCTAAAGGATGGTTCCTCAGTGTGTGACACCAACTGTCAAACATAGAGGAGGAAGCGTGATGGTCTGGGGCTCTTTTGCTGGATCCAGAGTCGGCGACTTGCACAGAGTGACTGGAACCCTGAACCAAAAGGGCTACCACAGCATTTTGCAGCACCATGCAATGCCCTCTGGTATATGCCTAGTTGGTCAGGGGGTTCATCCTACAGCAAGATAATGACCCTAAACACACCTCCAGGCTATGTCAAAACTACCTTAGAGGAAAACAACAAGACGGAAGGCTTCAAATCATGGAATGGCCAGCACAGTCTCCAGACTTAAACCCCATCGAGCTGGTTTGGGATGAACTGGACAGAAGGGTGAAAGCAAAGCAAGTGCAACACATTTGTGGGAACTTCTGCAACAGTGTTGGGAAGAACTTCCCGAACAATATTTGAACAACAAATATTGTAGAAACCCGAACATTGTAGAAAGAATGCCACGAGTGTGTTCGGCGGTTATATCTGCAAAAGGTGGCTACTTTGCTGAGTCAAAAATTTAAATTAAATTTTGTTAAACAAAATGATTCTATAATTTTTTTTAAATCTCCAATTGTTTATTTGTTCTATGCTTAATTTCAGAGTACATTGAGACATTAAACTGCGTAAATTTCAATAAAAACTGGAAAAATTGGGGTGTTCTAAAACTTTTGACCGGTTGTGTAATTAATAGAAGTAGTCTAATAATACGTAATTAATAGACGTACTCACGGTCCAACTCACGTTCAAACAGTATATAAATAATAGACATTCTCACCTCGGTCGGCCAAGACTTCACCTCCATGAGGATTCATCGTCCACGCTTGTTTTTTTTGGTTTTACATCCATTAAATCAATCAGATGAAAATTTGTGGTTAATGTGACCTTGACATTTGATCTTTTGACCTCAACAGAATGGGCTTCGAGCTTGTGACCACCTCTATCAGGTGGTTTACGTTTTGTGAAGATCGGAGTAAACTTGCGATCTGTAGGCGATTAACATACAGACAGACAAATGTACAGAACTAGAACGGCACTCGGTAGAGCGTGTACCTCCGCTACGCTGAACAGTTTACGTTTTGTATCCCATTGAAAGGCCGGGATCTGGATTCGGACCTTCGGAATCTAGTTGGCTTGTTCTTGTCACCTACCCAACTAAATTACCTAGTTTTGTTAGAACCCACCCACAACGTTTTGAAACATCCTGCTATATATCATGTTTGGCCCCATCTCTCAATGGTGAAGAATCACTAAAAAATAAAAAAAATAAAAAAATAGTATCCGGTTCCAGATTCAGATCTTCACCAAAATATCATCGATTCGTCCTCGTCATACACCAAACCCATTGAACAAGTTTCATGCAAATCCGTCCACAACGTTTTGAGTTAACCTGTTCACAGACAACCAAATAAACAGACAGACAAACAGACAGGGGTGAAAACATAAACATAGCCCACCTTCGGTGCAAGGTCCACCTTCGGTAATAACAGCCCAGACCAACCAATATATTTGCAAAACTTCAATTTCGCAGGTAAAAAACAAACAGACCCAAGTGCAATACTCGCTGGCGAGGGTACTAAAGGGCACCACCAACCAGTATTGCTACCCCTCAGGCAAGGCTCAGGTCTGACATTTCGACCACCGATTGGTCTTATCCTGTATTTTCATCTGGGACATGAGTCCACTCGACTGCAGTTTAATTTTCTTTTTCTATCTGTCATCTCTTTTTGTCCATTTGCTATCCAATCGAATTCCTATTACTATCCTCCTGCTTTTTGTGCTTGGTTTTGATAAATCATAAGCTTTCTGCAATTACATATTGAATCTGCAATATTGAAATTGAGCCTTTAAGAAACCAAATAAATTTGCTAATTCTCACCTTTTCTTTGACACTTATGCTATTCATTTGGAAGTGTATTTTTTCATTTGAAATATGAATAAAAAATTAGAAGATTTTCCTGAATTGTTTGTTTTTCGTTTCCTTAAGTTTTTTGGTAGATAGAAACATAATTATACATTACCTCAAATAATTTCTCAACAGAAAGAAACTTTAAAATTCTGCTTCGCTAATCGTATCTACATCAGCAACCTTATTTCACACTCCTGTGTTCTACCACAATTAGTCCATTCTACTTGGTAAGAGGGTTTGAGCAGCATTACTGTTTCATCTTTCTTAAGGCGGCGATTGGTTTTGTGTCCACCCCATTGTCCCGAGGACAATTAAAGAATATTAGAAAAATAAAACCATAACACGATAGTTTAAAAACATGTGCTGACTTCCATGGTTAATAGTTACAAACGTATGACATTGTATTGTACCATAGTACTTTGTTTATAAAGTTATTTGCTGTGTATATTATCTTTTTTAATTCTATAATCTTACTACAAAACATTCAATAATGCGTTATTTAAATTTTTTGTATTATTTGTGAAAATTATTATTATTATTGTTTTGGAAATTATTATTTTTTGAAAAAAATTATTAGTTTTGAAAATGCTATTATTTTTGAAATGTTAATGGCAAACCACAAAAAACAGCCTGGATGTCTGTGAGTATCCATTTTACGTGCATGAAACAAGACAAACAATCAACCATTGATAAACTGAAATGCACATATTGAAATTTTGATATTTCATTGGTACAGAAGAGAAATTAAATTGTTGTGGTTGATGCATTGATATGATACTCACACGTTGGTGTTCGGGAGAAGCAAAGATGGTGGTGTGAGGTGAAATTGGAATAGCAGTGGATGACAAACGGTAATGGGAAGGAAACCAGAAAGCAGGGTAATTAAAACACATTGGGGAGGGAAGATGGGGCAAAGAGAGAGAGAGAGGGACGGAGAGTGGGAGAGAGGGACGGAGAGTGGGAGAGAGAGAGAGAGAGAGAGAGAGAGAGGGACGGAGAGTGGGAGAGAGGGACGGAGAGTGGGAGAGAGAGAGACGATTGGCAGGGAAAGATTGACAAACAAAGACAAACAAAGAGACAGACAAACAGAAAGTTAGTCATGGTTGATGCTGGTTAACAGACATACACCAGCCCACACTCCCACCATCATGAACCATAGCTTTTAGTTCATACTGACCTTTGACCTGAGTTGGAAATGTCGATGCAATAGCTTCTAAAAAAAATAAAGGACAATAACAACAATGATAATAGTAAATAAAAGATAACTAAATGATTTCTGGAAGAGTTGGGTATGGTTACAAAAAATAATGATATTTGTCCAGTGCAGAATGCTACATAATACATTTTATATCTCAAAAAAGATGGGAAAAAAAGGAAAACAGAATATTGTAAAACTATATTAAGTGTACAGGCTAACCTGTACAGGTTACCTTAGCCTGTACGGCTAACCCCCGCTCAAGCAGGGAAAATGGCCTTAAAATGCATGTTGTTGTTGTTGTTGTATATTAAGTGTACAAAGTAAAAAATAACAACAGACTAAGATTAATTGAAACGGATTATAATGGTATAACTGATCTTACATCTTTACGATCTCCAGTAATCTAACAGGATGGTGTAGAAGAGAGGCAGCACACTTATCTCTCTAAACTGTCTCACCTGGGTTTGATGAGCAACCTGACTATAAACTATCGGACTGATATGCTGATATACATGATGCGTATTAGAAAGGGGGAGTGTTGGGGGCTTCGGGGTTATGGAGGGGTGAGGAGGAGGGATGAAGGTCAAAATATCCATCTAATAAACAGATGGTCTCTCAGCTATTTCGCACACCATACCAACTCCATGGTTTCCCTTATTTTTAATAACCAGAAACATTTGGCAAACTTTTGAGCAAATACAATAACTAGTACCCTTTATGTGCTTACTTAATTTCAACCTGCACTGGCCTAGAATCTACTCAACTTATTGCCTTAAAATCTTATTAATGTCTGCATTATTAATTATTATTATTATTATTATTATTATTATTAATTATTATTATTAATTAATTAATTATTATTAATGTCTGCACAGGTTTTATGAATGTCTACACCAGGACATTCATTTCCCGACCGAAGGTGGCGACACCAAGTAGAAACCCCCCTCTGCCCTCAATCCCAGATTGTCACGTCGAAAGCGTTTTCTCTGACAATTTTTATCGCAGGTACTGGCACCATTTCGGTCGCAAGACAAATGTGATTTCAAATTTAGGGTCGTGGACAAATTTCAATTTCTGGTCTTAGTGTGCTACAGCTTGTAGTGTAGCACACCGTAGTGTGCCTGTAGTGTGATACAGGCTACTTAGTCATACGCATGGCTCACGAGATAACAAATATGATATCAGAGCAAAAGGATATGGACCAACTCTTGATAATTTTTACCTCCGCCACCGAAGGTGGATGGAGGTTATGTTTTCACCCCTGTCTGTCTGTTACTTGCGAAAATCGAAGATTTTTCAAGTATATTGGTCGGTCTTGTGCGTTATTACTTGGCAATTTTTTTTTCTTTTGACAAGTATGTTGATCACTCCGGTTTGTGCATTTGTGTGTGTGTGTTTGTCTGTCCGCTCACTTATACTTGCCTACAGGTCACAATTTGAAACCGATCTTCACAAAACTTCACCAAATGGTAGAGTTGGTCATAAGCAAGAAGCCTATTGTTTTGGGGTCAAAAGGTCAATAGGTCAACATAGACCAAAGGTCACCAACGTTTGTCAAATTTCTAAAATCCTCAATTTTCATACTATTGACTTTAAATTTGAAGAGGATTTGCATATCAGATCACTGAATTCAACCACCAATTATATTTTAGGTCAACATAGGCCAACAACTTACTTTAGGGATTTCGCAAGTATCGTGCTATGCATGACATATTTCTTGTTTGTTTGTCTGTTGTCTGTCTGTGAACAAGATATCTCAAAAAGATGTGGACAGATTCGGACGAAATTTGGCAGAGAGGTAGTGTATGTGACAAGGACGAAATGATTAGATTTTGGTGAAGATCCGGCTTCGGATCTGGCCAGTAGAATTTTGTAAAGTGATTCTTCACCATTGAGTGATCGAGCTAAAACCGACATATATATGGCAGAATATCTCAAAAAGTTATGTACGGATTTGGACGAAACTTGGTGGACCAGTTGGGTGTGTGACAAGGACGAGTTAATTCGATTTTGGTGAAGATCTGAATATGAATGCGGATATGAGAATTATTTAAGTTTTAAGTGATTCTTCACCATTGGGTGATAGGGCCAAAAATGATATATAGCAGGATATCTCAAAACGTTGTGGACGGATTTGGATGAAACCTGGTGTACCAATTGGGTGTGTAACAAGAACGAATCGATTTGATTTTGGTGAAGATCCGGATTCGGATCGGGCTAGTAGAATTTTAAAAGTGATTCTTCACCATTGGGAGATCGGGCCAAAAACGATAAATAGCAGGATATCTGAAAAAGTTATGGACGGATTTGGACAAAACCTGGTGGACCAATTGGGTGTGTAACAAGAACGAATCGATTTGATTTTGGTGAATATCTGAATATGAATGCGGATATGAGAATTATTTAAGTTTTAAGTGATTCTTCACCATTGGGTGATAGGGCCAAAAACGATAAATAGCAGGATATCTGAAAA
Source organism: Myxine glutinosa (assembly GCF_964187855.1). Taxonomy (NCBI): domain Eukaryota; kingdom Metazoa; phylum Chordata; class Myxini; order Myxiniformes; family Myxinidae; genus Myxine; species Myxine glutinosa. The sequence continues at coordinate 101,134,669 of NC_136267.1, forward strand.
AGTTATGGACGGATTTGGACAAAACCTGGTGGACCAATTGGGTGTGTAACAAGAACGAATCGATTTGATTTTGGTGAAGATCTGAATATGAATGCGGATATGAGAATTATTTAAGTTTTAAGTGATTCTTCACCATTGGGTGATAGGGCCAAAAATGATATATAGCAGGATATCTCAAAACGTTGTGGACGGATTTGGATGAAACTTGGTGGAACTGTTGGATGTGTGAAAAGGAAGAATTGGTTCAATTTTGGTGAAAATCGAGATCCGGATCTGGCCAGTAGAATTTTGTAAAGTGATTCTTCACCATTGAGTGATCGAGCTGAAACCGACATATATATATGGCAGAATATCTCAAAAAGTTATGTACGGATTTGGACGAAACTTGGTGGACCAGTTGGGTGTGTGACAAGGACGAGTTAATTCGATTTTGGTGAAGATCTGAATATGGATTCGGATACGAGAATCATTGAATATTTAAGTGATTCTTCAACTTTGAGAGATCGGTCGAAAAGCGATATATAACATGGTATTTAAAAAAGTTGTGGACGAGTTATGACTAAACTTGGTGGACGAGTTGGTTAGGTGACAAAAACAAGCAGATTAGATTTTTGTTTAGGTCCGAATCCAGATCCGGCCTCTCAGTGGGATACAAAACAAACTGTAAAGCCTGGTGGAGGTTTGCGCTCTACTGAGTGTCATTCTAGTTCCTCCTGCAATGGTACTTGAGAAATATTTTAGGTCCATGTTACCTTGTTTATATCCTTTAATGCCCAAATGTTTTTCAAGAATATACTGTTCTAGTTTGACTATCCTCAACAAACCTGGTAAACCTAGAAAACAAATTGAAATTGATGACTTCAATTAATTCGGCCACCCATCCTACATCAACGTTTTCCTCATGGTGGTCAATCGGATCACTGTGTTTTGTGGGAAATATGTAATTAAATGTGGAACTGTTGAACGACATATTGAGAACTAGAAAGAGCATTCAGAGAGATGCTCGCCAGGATGTATTTTCAGTGTTTTTAAGGCTTTTGTGTTCAAACAAATATGGCGGCCAAACCACGTTCCCGATGACATCATCATTATTTTTTTTTCTCCACCAATTTATTATTTAATTATATAAACTCCACCAAATATTTACATCATTATTATTTCTCCACCAATATATGATGCTCAAGAATATTAATCTTGATCGGATGAAGTATTGTACTTGTCGAATTATGATGTCATAATGGAGGCACTGATGACATCATTAACATCATTAAGCGGGAACGTCACTGGAAGCCTAAAAACGCAGGTTGTCTTATTTCTGCAGACCAGAGCTGTTGCGATTGTTGTCGTTGTTGTTTGTCCGTTCCTTCCATATTTTTATTTTCTGTTTATTGTTTATCATACCGTGCATCATATATCATACCATATTATATAATTTGAGACGTTTATGTTTCTGTGATTGTTACTTGCCGGAAAAGATTCCGGCAAGTATGTTGATCGGTTGGTTTGTCTGTTTGTGTGTCTGTCTGTTTGTGTGCAGCACTACGTCTACATCGTTGCACATAGAATCGCCAAACTTTACACACATATTTGTCTTGCCCTGGAATAGACTGTGCCCAATTTTTAACTCTCTCGGCCCAAGGCCTCCATTATGACGTCATAATTCGATAATTCGACAAGTACAAAACTTCATCCAATCAAGATACAATTTCTTGAGCGACATGACAGCATAAACTGGTGGAGAAAAAAAAAATGATGACTATCAGTCACGTGGTTCGGCCGCCATCTTGGAAAAACCGAAAAACTTTGCACCTCTATATCTCCGAAAGTGCTGAATAGAAAAAATGGAGACATGGCTCATTGTAAAGAACTCTCCATGGCGAATAAAATGTGCTAATGATGGTCATTTGCTGCCTCCATTATGACGTCATAATTCGACAAGTACAAAACTTCATCCGATCAAGATGAAATTTCTTGAGCATCATCAAGGAATAAATTAGATTAGAAAACAAATAATGATGACGTCATCGGTCACGTGGTTCGGCCGCCATATTTGTCCAAAATGGCCGATAAGAAGGTACATTCCGGCAAGTCCTCTGTCTCTGACCGATTTTTCATTTGTTTGTTTGTGTGTTTGCCAAGTTACATACATATGTTGAATTTGTGCCACAAACCATCTTCTTCCTATAATAAAAAAAATCGTCTGCTCTGAGCTGGTTTGTGTCACCTATCTCTCCTACTGCTCTTCTTCTTCTTCCCAGAAACGCCATACGTGATTCACGCACATGCCATGCACATTGTTTATGAGTGGATTGCTGCACGTACATTATGCATTCAGTGCAAAAAAGGTTCAATAAATGAACAGATGAATAAAGATTTGTGACAAAGTTATGATGCTAATTATAAGCTGATGGTTATAAGAACAGCTGAAGAAACGAATAATAACTGTGCTGATGCAGAAAACGCTGGTGTTTTCATTTTTATGGTGTCCCCATTGTCCTCATTTGGTGGCCCATTTTTTGAGCTCACCTGGACCAAAAATTGTTCAGGTGAGGCATTAACGTCACGTGGTGTCCATCAGTCAGGCAGTCATGCTATACGTAAACACTCAGAACTTCTTCTGTGAAACTGCAGACACAATTCCGATGAGACGACCCCAACCTTCATCACCCATGATGGTTTGTTTTCATGGCATTTGTAAAAAAAAATCAGGGGTTTGCCCCCAAAATAAGTATTGACTTTCTTCTCCATTGCATATTTCATATCATCCACACCTTCCAGTGGCTCCCTGGTTCTATCAGGTGAGCCCAAGGATATTTCCCCTATTTTTATTTGTACCACCCTGGTGATATCCCTGAGCTTGAATGCCACACTTTTGCCATTCCCACTCCTCCCCCCATCCACCCAATTAAATTAAGTCGTTAGCTTGACGGATTTATTTAATCTGCTGTTGGTGTAGCACAGACTTGATAGGCCGAATGGCCATCTCCTGCGTCAAATGTCCTTGTTATTCCACGTTATTCCTTGTTACTGAGAGAAGTGCTCGTCGATGGCGCATGCAGAAAGTCATTAGGGAGTGCGCACTCTCAAGGAAGAGCATTCTGTGGGCTTAAGCGTGGGAGTTTCAAGCTAAAGAGAAAGGTGTTGTTTACTTTGTCACGGAAAAAACGGGATGAAGGACCGTCCATTATAAGATACGTGATTTTACCGAAAGCACGTGAGGTTGCTCAAGAGATGTATGTGCCGGAATCGGAGTTTAAAGGCAGCCCTGGATGGTGCAAACGCATGATGTGTCGTAACGGTTTGGGTTTGTGAAAAAAGACAAACCAAGCAGATGATTCATTGTCGAAAGTAGTATGTGGTCGTCTTTTATGTGCAGCGACATATAAAAAGTTTTTTTTGGCACTCCACCCTAAAGTGAGGGTCATCTTATATTTGAGACCGGCATATTACCAGGCCAATAAGGTAATTGCATTACAATTTATAATATTTTTGCTTTTTGCTTCCATTAAACTAGCACCACCAATAAATATTTTGCTAAATAATATAAGGTGATATTATATATTATATATATAAAGATATATTCTCCGGCCTTGCTCCCCCAGCTCTCTCTGTGCTATGTCCCCCCAATATTCCTCCAGGTCGCACAAGATCTGCCAGCAACTCTCTTATGGTTAAACTGACAAAATCTCGGCTCTCTGCTCACCTTCACTCTTTCATTCACCTTTTCTCCCACCTCTGGAACAAACTCCCCCACTCCCTTCAATCCCACTCCTCCCTCCAGGTCTTTAAAACAGCTGTTCACCACCATCTCTTATCTTCCCCCATCCAAAACCTCGATCTTTTCTACCCCCACTAATTCACCCCAGATCCACTTTTTTTGAAATTCCAACTTCTTTCCTGGAAGTCCTTGCAGTATCCATATGTTTTATACCTCTCCCACCTCACCCCAAGCCCTCTCCCTCCCACATTTCTCTCGACGTCCCTGCTCTCAAATGTTGTGTTTGTGTCCTTCCCCCTCTCTCCCCATCTTGTCTACCGCTCCCATTATTTTGTGTTTTATGTGTCGGTTTGACTTTTTTGTGTGATTAATGTTAGCTCTTTCACGAGCCTCGATCTTGTATCCCCCCAAAAAAAAAAAAAAAAAAAAAGGTGGGACTAATATGATTGTTTACGATTTGCAGTAAAAGCTAGGCGTCAAGAGCTGGTTGCCAAGTGATTAAAATTAAGTTATTAGTGCTTGACATAAAGTGTTGCTATGATATATTTAAAGTGGATTTCCGAGTGCTTTTCAGAGAAGTGCTGGATTTCAGAATCAAAGTGCCATAGATGCCTGGATAGTCTAAGTTGAGTTGGGGGTATCCTGATTGGATAATAAGTAATGTGACCAGGACGTTGGGTTTAATGTGATGTGAATGCTGCATTGACAGGTTGCAATAGCATACTGTAAAGATGCAGGCTTGCACTGCTTTGTCCCATCGCATTGCGTGCTTCGCAGGTGTAGTTTCCGTAACTGTCATCCGTTACATTTTTGAAGATTAGCAGAGAATGGCTGCCACTGTTCGCGATGCTCACACCCTGCCAGCCATCTCGTAAGCTGTGGATATGGAAGGTAGAAGTGGGTGGAATAGGTACATATTAGAATGAGGAAGAAGCAGAGATATATGCCTTTAAATTACCAAATTAAAGAGCCTGTAATTTAGTGGAAGTGGGCAAAATGGCATCTTTGCATCAATCTCGGACACATTTTTCTGACTTCAGGCATCATAAAAAAGACATCAGCATAAATTTATGTTTTTCACTACAGAATACAAAGCGTAGTAACAGAAAGAAACGTGAAGCAAGCTGCTTCACAAGAGTAACAAAAACGTCATCAGTGATGTCATCAATTACATACTATTGGCCTGACATATAAACAGAAAGATGCATTGGATATGAGCAGGTGCATTCACATTCATGAGAAAGATCTCTCTTAAAAAAACTTTTCACACATCTGTCGTTACTCAAGGAAATGTTTTTGGACGGAAGATGCATATTGGAAAATAAAGACACCACCAACATGTGTTGACGAGGCCCAGGAGCCATTGTGATGTGGATATGGAAGGTAGATGGTACTCAATTTTGCCGATTTACTAGTTGGTGGTTTGAATTTTTAAAATCAGTTGATGATACATTACACTGGAGGAAAATATCTCATTAGTCGATTGCTATACCATTTACAATACTCCACAATGTCTAAAAATATTGGAATGATGAGGAATATCAGCCTATAGACATAGAAGGGAAAATCCACATGCTCGAGACTCAAGTCCTGGAGACTCAAGTGACATGTGATCTGATAAGCAAGGAGAAAATATCCATAGGTTTAAGCTGAAGTTGCTCAATATTTGTTCAAGATAAAGACCATTTCATCATCTGAAAAGGACCATGAATCCCATTGGAGGAGATAAGCATGTGTACAGAGAATGCAAGGATATAATTTCAAGCTACTCAAATGGCAGAATACTGTCGCATGGACGGGGTCACCAAGGCGGTCCTGCCGTGAAATATGCTTCACTAATGGGCAAATTATATGAAACCACATTCGAGCAGAAAATGCACCTTCTCCCCCTGTTGAGATCTGGTCTCTTAAAACGAGACTGTTTAAATTTTTTTATATATCTCCCCAGGGATTTGCCAAATGGTTTGAGTAGGTGAGAAGGCAGTAATCAGATGACATGTATTCTTAACACAAAACAGTATATTTTAGACATGACAACAGACATGAAGAATCCAAGAATAAAGGCAGACTGAACGAATGAATAAATGAATAGATACACTTCATACAGATGTAAATTAAAGGTGCCACATGCACACAATCACATTCACAACACAACAGGTAGAAGCTAGGATAGGTCTTGAGGATTTGGGATGAGCAGTATGGGAGTGATTCAGGGAGGCATGGGTAAGTTACAACTCCGAAGTTGAATATTGTTATTATTGAACAATACGACTGCCATGAGTCATGAGTAGATCAAGAGGGGATGAAGGGTATATTGCATATTGGCAGGAATGGTAGGTAGCTGAAGTAAGGTTCGGTGATTGAATACATGTTGTGATTTTGATCTCTGTGGGAGGGTCTCATCAAAAAGGAGAATTTATCATGAAAACAAGAAGAAAAAGACATAAAATGGCGTAGCCCCTGCCGTGGTTTTACTAATTTTGCTGCAGGGAGTTAAAGGCCATCATTTGGCCATCTTTGGTCGGATGACAAAACAAAATCTTCTGCATATGTATACTCATGTATTTTGAAGAAAATCGGTCCATGCATGTCCGAGAAATGGATGGGGACACATTTAATTAACAAAATGGCTGCCAGTCAGCCATATTTGGTCTGATCTCAAAAAAAAAAATGACACGCATATGTAAGCCATCATTCATTATATGTGTGCCAACATTGAACAAGATCGGTAAATGCGTTTCCGAGAAATGGTGGAGGATGTGTTCAATATTGGGTTTTTTACAACTAAAATGGCCGCCAGTCTACCAGCCGGACATCTTTGATCAGATCGCAAAATAAAGTGAAATACACGTATATGATGTCATGTGCTGTGCTTGTGCCAGGTTTGAACAAAATCGGACCATGCATGTTCAATAAATGTTTGAGGACACATTTAAGTAACAAAATGGCCACCAGTCAGCCATATTGGATCTGATCTCGAAAAACAAAATGACACGCATATGTAAGCCATCATTCATTATCTGTGTGCCAAGATTGAACAAGATCGGCAAATGCATTTCCAAGAAATGGGTGAGGATGTGTTCAATATCGGGGGTTTTTACAACTAAAATAGCCGCCAGTCTACCGGTCGGCCATTTTGTATCAGATTGCATAAAGATTGAGGCATGCATGTATGCCATCATTTACTGTCCTTGTGCCAAGTTTGAACAAAATCGGACCATGCATGTTCAATAAATGTTTGGGGACACATTTAAGTAACAAAATGGCCGCCAGTCAGCCATATTGGATCTGATGTCAAAAAGAAATGACATGCGTATGTAAGACATCCTTCATTATCTGTGTGCAAAGTTTGAACAAGATCAGTAAATGCAAGTTCGGAAAATGGTTGAGGACGTGTTCATTATCGGGTATTTTACAACTAAAATGGCCGCCAGTCTACCAGTCGGCCATCGTTGATCAGATCACAAAATAAAGCAAGGTTCATGCGTATGCCATCATATATAATGCTTGTGCCAAGTTTGAACAAAATTCTTGAACTTTGACCCTCGTCTTCTTGAACTTTGACACTCGTCTTCTTGAACTTTGACACTCGTCTTCTTGAACTTTGGCACGCGTCTTCTTGAACTTTGACACTCACCTTCTTAAACTTTGACACTCATCTTCTTGAACTTTGACACTCATCGTCTTGAACTTTGACACTTATCTTCCTGAACTTTGACACTCATCTTCTTGAACTTTGACACTCATCTTCTTGAACTTTGACACTCATCGCCTTGAACTTTGACACTCATCGCCTTGAACTTTGACACTCATCGCCTTGAACTTTGACACTCATCTTCTTGAACTTTGACACTCATCTTCTTGAACTTTGACACTCATCTTCTTGAACTTTGACACTCATCGCCTTGAACTTTGACACTCATCTTCTTGAACTTTGACACTCATCTTCTTGAACTTTGACACTCATCACCTTGAACTTTGACACTCATATTCTTGAACTTTGACACTCATCTTCTTGAACTTTGACACTCATCTTCTTGAACTTTGACACTCATCGCCTTGAACTTTGACACTCATCTTCTTGAAATTTGCCTCGAGTGCTTAACGTCACGTCACAGACAAAGAGCAGTCGAATGGATCGCCAAATTCGACGCCAAATTTTATTTTTCGGAGTGATTGAAGCAATGATCTGATGCCCCCACACCACCCAAATAAAGTTATATGTCAGAAGAACCTTTTGCATGCTTAGAACAACATCGCCCGTCGGGTGAGTACTCTGCTAGTAATACACCACAATGTTGCCGTTCCGACCCGAATAATGCATCATGGCATTCAAACGCCATGAGTGCATGCGTACCGCTTCACTTCCTGTAGGGACAGCTTCAGCAGTATATACTCGAGTCTATTTTAAAGAATGGTGATCTGAGGTCACATATAAAGAAATGTGGAGTCATCAAACATGGTTTCACTCTTATTGAAGCTCATCAGGATGACCCACCACAATTGCTTACCTGTGATCATGTATCCTCGTCGGCTTAAATACTGTTGGTCCGCTTTACTGTTTTAACAAGCTGGGAGATACTTACAGCATTTAAGCCAACAAGATTGCATTGTCATGGGTAAACAGTATATATATATATATATATATATATATATATATATATATATATATATATATATATATATATAATATATATATATATATATATATATAGATATATATATATATATATATATATATATATATATATATATATATATATATATATATATATATATATATATATATATGAAGGAGCTGTGCTCCCACGTAATCGGAAGAATGGACGCGACAAAAAGCTGGAATTCGTCCGAGTTTCTTTATTGTCACAAAACAACTCGGGTACTCTGAAAAGCCCGTTTATCGGGCAGCAATATATATATACACACATTATCCCGGAGCGTTTGCCCGGGAAAGGCGAGAGGGGGCGTAGCCGGGCGTCCTGGCCGCGGCCTGGCAAGTCGAGGGCGGGCATGCCCGGGCGTGGCCTGGCAAGTCGAGAGCGGGCGTGGCCGGGCGTGCCCGGGCATGCCCGGGCGTCCCGGCCGAGGCCTGGCAAGTTGAGCACGGGCCTGCCCGGGCGTCCTGGACGAGCCCGGCATGGTGATCGCTCCGCGTCCTTGGTAGGTGCAAGGCGATTGTGTAAACCCAGCGGTAGCCGCTACACACGTCCCCCCAGAATCGACTTGCACCGGCAGGGTCAATTTGAGGGGGGTCCTGATGACCCGGCCGAAGCGACCCCTGGCGGGTCGTGGGGGGGGGGGGGGGGTCCGGTGTGGTGGTGGGCGGTCGAGTGGGGGGCACCGTGGACGGGGGCGGCCCCGCCGAGGCGGAAGGGCCAACCGTGGCGGTTGGTCGATGTCCACGTGCGCCGGCTTGAGGCGGTCCACCGCAATCCGGTCCGACCTGCCGCCGATGTCGATGACGAACGACTTGTCGTCCCGTCGCAGGACCCGGAAGGGCCCGTCGTACGGCGGCCGGAGTGGCCCCCGATGTGCGTCATGACGCACAAAAACGTACTCCGCTGTGCGAAGCGCTGGGGTGACGTAGGACTGGGGGTCACCGTGGTGGGATGTTGGCACGGGGGCAAACCGTCGGGCGGCCTCCTGGAGGTCCGAGCGCTGGTGAGCTGCGGACCAGGGACTGGTAGCGTCGGGCACGAATTCACCCGGAACGCGTAGCGCCTGGCCGTAGACAAGCTCGGCGGTGGATGCCCGGAGGTCCTCCTTGGGGGCGGTGCGGAGGCCCAAAAGGACCCACGGCAGCCGGTCGGCCCAACCGCCGTCTTGAAGGCCGCCCATGAGCGCGGCCTTCATGGAGAGGTGGAATCGCTCGCACAACCCGTTGGCTTGGGAGTGGAAGGCCGTAGTACGGTGGAGCTTGACCCCCAGGTTGCGGGCGACCGCGCCCCACAGCTCGGAGGTGAACTGCGGTTTGCGGTCCGACGAGATGTCCGCCGGTGCGCCGAAGCGGGCGACCCAGGTGGCGATGAAAGCCTGCCCCACGTCGGCGGTGGTGGTGGAGACGAGGGGAACGGCCTCCGGCCACCTGGTGGTCCTGTCCACCATGGTGAGCAGGTGTGTGAACCCCCGTGATGGGGGGAGGGGGCCCACCAGATCCACGTTGACGTGGTCGAAACGTCGTTCGGGCACGGTGAAAGGTGCCAGCGGGGCCTGGGTGTGTCGGTGGACCATGGCCTGTTGGCAGGCTGTGCAGGTGCTGGTCCAATCGCGGACGTCCCGTCGAAGGCCGTGCCAGACGAATCGCGCTGACACCAGCTTCTGGGAAGCTTTCCGGCCCGGGTGGGAAAGGCCGTGGAGGGAGGCGAAGATGCGGTGTTGCCAGGTAACGGGCACGATGGGGCGAGGCTGGCCTTGGGAGACGTCGCAGAGCAGGACAGTATCCGCGAAGGGGATGTCGGCCAGGCGGAGGCCCGTGTCCGCCGCCAGAAGGGCTTGCACCGTGGTGTCGGTGGTTTGGTCCGCCACCATAAGCGCGAAGTCCACGCCGAGGTGGACCACGTTCGCGCTGGCCCGAGAAAGACAGTCGGCCACGGCGTTGTTTTTGCCGGCGACGTGCCGGATGTCCGTGGTAAACTCCGACACGGCGGAGAGGTGGCGCTGTTGGCGGGCCGACCACGGCTCCGTGACCTTGGCCATTGCGTAAACCAACGGCTTGTGGTCGACGAACGCCGTGAAAGGTCGGCCCTCCAGGAGGTGGCGGAAATGGTGGACGGCCAGGTGTAGACCGAGGAGCTCACGGTCAAACGTGCTATATTTGAGCTCGTTCGGCCGGAGCTGCCGGCTGAAAAAAGCGAGTGGCTGCCAAACCCCGTTCACCCATTGCTCATGTACGGCGCCCACCGCGTATTCGGAGGCATCCGTGGTGAGGGCGATGGGAGCGTTGAGCACCGGGTGAGCGAGCAGTGTTGCGTCGGCGAGGGCCCGCTTTGAGCTTTGGAAGGCCGCGTCCATTGCTGCGGACCAGACGATGTCGTGCTTGGCCGGCTTGCCCCGGAGGGCTTCATAGAGGGGCAGCATGAGTTGAGCAGCACGGGGCACGAAGCGGTGATATAAATTCACCATTCCCAGGAATTCCTGCAGGGCCTTTATGGAGCGGGGACGCGGAAACGTGGTGATGGCCTCGACCTTGGTTGGCAGCGGCACGGCCCCGTTCTTGGTGATGTGGTGGCCCAAAAAATCAACGGCCATCGTGCCGAAGTGGCATTTGGCCGGGTTGACGATGAGGCCGTGCTCGCTGAGGCGCCCGAACAGTGTTCGGAGGTGGAGGAGGTGCTCGGCCCGGGACGTGCTGGCGACGAGGATGTCGTCCAGGTAAACGAAGAGGAACGGCAGGTCACGCAGCACGCCGTCCATCAAGCGCTGGAACGCCTGAGCCGCGTTCTTGAGGCCAAACGGCATCCGTAGGAATTCGAATAAGCCAAACGGCGTGATGATGACCGTTTTAGGGACGTCGGCCGCCCTGACAGGTACCTGGTGATATCCCCGTATGAGATCGATTTTTGAAAAAATGACCCGTCCTGCCAGACGGGCGGAGAAGTCTTGGATGTGCGGGATCGGATACCTGTCGGGGGTGGTAGCATCGTTAAGGCGGCGGTAGTCGCCACATGGGCGCCAGCCGCCCCCTGGTTTTGGCACGATGTGTAGTGGCGAAGCCCACGCGCTATCGGAGCGCCGCACGATGCCGAGGTGTTCCAATGCGTCAAACTCGGCTTTGGCCACGGCGAGCTTGGCTGGGTCGAGGCGGTGGGCTCTGGCGTAGACCGGCGGGCTCTGGCGTAGACCGGCGGGCCCGTGGTTGGTATGTGGTGCTCGATCCCATGTCGTACTGCGACGGCCGAAAACGTCGGCCGCGTGAGGGCCGGGAACTCCGTGAGCAGGCGAGCAAACTCGTTCGCCGCCGGGAGGGCGCATGCCAGCTCGGTCGGAGCGGAGCTGCTCAATGTGCATACCAGGGAGCTGAAGGTCTCGGCGTTGATGAGGCGACGCCGTTGGACGTCCACCAGCAGTCCGTGTGCGCAGAGGAAGTCGGCGCCTAGCAGAGCCATGGGTACGCTGGCGGTTACAAAAGTCCAAGTAAAGCGTTGGCCGCCGAAGCAGAGGGTGACGTTGCGAGGGCCGAAGGTGCGGATGGCCGATCCGTTGGCCGCAACCAAGGAGGGGCCGCAAACCGCGGACTGCCTGTCCTGATCGGAGGCGGGTATGACGCTCAGTTGGGCGCCGGTGTCGCACAGGAAGCGCCGTCCGGACGCTTTGTCCGTGATGAAAAGTAAGTTGCCCGTGTGGCCGGCGCTCATGGCTGGTAATGAACGCCGGCCCGGCCGTTTCCCGGCCTGCCGAAGGTGCACGGGGGTCGGCATGTCCGGGCCTTCTGTCCGAACCTGGCATGATAGTAACACCACGCTTGGTCAGGTGGAGGCCCCGGTCGTCGTGCTGGAGGTGGTCGGCTCGGCGTTGCGGCCGCCAATTGCATCGGCAGTTCGGTCGTCGACCGTGCCGGGTGCTTGGGCGCCCTGGGTGTTGTGTCGGACGGCGGTGGGCCCCAGGTCGCTGCTGCAATGCGTTGGCCTGCCGCGGAGATCTTGTCGGCTTCCCTGGCGAGGGCGCGGGGATCCGTGATCGTCGTGCTCGCCAGGGCGAGGCGTACCGGGCTAGGCAGCTGACGGAGGAACAGCTCCTGGAACAGGCTTGCCGGAGAGTGCTCGCCGAGCAGCGAAAGCATGTAGTCCATTCGCTCGGACGGGCACGTGTCGCCGAGCTCGGGCAGGTCGAGCAGGCGCCGTGCGCGTTCCGCCGATGGGAGGGCGAAAGCGTCGAGGAGGAGCTTTTTAATTGCGCCGTATTTGTCAGCGGCTAGCGGGCTCTCGAGGAGGCTCAGGGCGCGGGCCGCGGTGGCTGAACCGAGCGCTACTACCACATGGTGGAAGCGGGTGTCGTCGGCCGTGATGCCTCGCAGGGCGAACAGGGAGTCCGCCTGGGCGAACCAAACCGCCGCGTGAGCCTCCCAGAAGGTAGGCAGTTTAAGGGCAACTGCCGTGTCCATGTCGGTAGGTCACCAATGAAGGAGCTGTGCTCCCACGTAATCGGAAGAATGGACGCGACAAAAAGCTGGAATTCGTCCGAGTTTCTTTATTGTCACAAAACAACTCGGGTACTCTGAAAAGCCCGTTTATCGGGCAGCAATATATATACACACATTATCCCGGAGCGTTTGCCCGGGAAAGGCGAGAGGGGGCGTGGCCGGGCGTCCTGGCCGCGGCCTGGCAAGTCGAGAGCGGGCGTGGCCGGGCGTGCCCGGGCATGCCCGGGCGTCCCGGCCGAGGCCTGGCAAGTTGAGCGCGGGCCTGCCCGGGCGTCCTGGACGAGCCCGGCATGGTGATCGCTCCGCGTCCTTGGTAGGTGCAAGACGATTGTGTAAACCCAGCGGTAGCCGCTATATATATATATATATATATATATATATATATATATATATATATATATATATATATATATATATATATATATATATATATATATATATATATATATATGTATACAAGATCGAAGCACGTTTAAGAGCTAGCACATTGAACACATATTAGCACATAAAACAACAAAGGGAGGGGGAGACAAGATGGGGAGAGAGAGAGGGAAGCACACAAGCACAACAGTGGAGAACAGGAACATCGTGAGATCTGTTCGAAGGGAGAGGGCTGGGGAGTGGGGGCGGGGGGGGGGGGGGAAGGTGTACACGGTATAAAAAAAAAAGACACTACAAGGAATTTCAGGAATGAAGTCGGAGATTGAAAGATGTGGATTTGGGGTGTATTAATGGGGGTAGAAAAGATCAAGGTTTTGGATGGGGGAAGATAAGAGATGGTGGTGAACAGCTGTTTTAAAGACCTGGAGGGAGGAGTGTGATTGAAGAGTGAGGGAGTTTGCTCCAGAGGTGGGGAAAAAGAGGATTAAAAGAGTGAAGGTGAGCAGAGAGTCTTGATTTTGGCAGTTTCACCAGAAGAGGTTTGCTGGCAGATCTTGTGCGTCCTGCAGGAATATTTGGGGGACACAGCAAAGACAGAGCTGGGAGAGCTAGGCCAGAGAGGAGTTGGTAGAAGACAAAAAGACCACCAAACCTGCCTGCGGTGAGAGAGTGAAAGGCCCTCAGAATCAGCTTCATCGTGGGAGATTCCAATGATCCTGAAAGCTTTGGTTTCTACTGTGTGAAGCCGAGCTAGGTGTGAGGCAGCAGCACCAGACCAGAGGGGAGAGCAGTATTCCATCAAGCTGTGGATGAAAGCCTTGTATGTGGTGAGGAGCTCAGGTGTGCCAAAGAAGGACTTCGTACGACAGAGGATGCCCAGTCGGCAACTGGCTTTGGAGGCCAGCTTGGAAATGTGGTTTTCCCAGGAGAGATCATGGCTGACAGTGAGACCCAAAAGCTTGAGTGACAGAACTTCTTTAAGAGGATTGTATTGCTTTGATTATTTACCTATTGATTTTTTTCTTTTTGCACTTGTTTTTTGTACTCTGTCAAAGCGCCTTTGGGCTTCTTGAAAAGCGCTATATAAAATAAATGTATTGTTATTATTATTATTGTTGAGAAAGTAGATGGGAGAGTTTTCCAGACAGTCTTTTCGGAGAGACATAGTGAGAGTGTGAGATTTGTCCGGATTGAAAGACATGTTCCACTTGTTTGACCAGTTTGTGATTTTGTCCAGGTCTGCAGAGAGTGAGGAGGCTGCAGACTGCCGATCTGAGAGTTGAGATATGGAGCGGCAGAGAGTGGAGTCATCAGCAAAGAGATAGAGAGTATTTTCCAGAGAGTCAGAGAGATCATTAATGAAGACCATGAAAAGCACAGGGCCCAGAACACTGCCTTGAGGAACTCCAGCCTGAACAGGAAGGGGAGATGAGAGAATTCCATTCATGGCCACACTTTGATTGCGACCGGAAAGGAAGTCCGCAAGCCATGCGTGAAGATTTCCATGGATACCATAGGAGGAGAATTTGGTGAGCAGAACGGGGGTGTCAGACCGTATCGAAGGATCGAGATACGTCAAGGGAGACGGCTCTGATTTCCTGTTTGGCGTTGAGGGCCTCCATCCATTGTTGAGACAGCAGAAGCAGCATGTCCAGAGTAGAGTGACCTCGAATGAATCCAAATTGATGATCAGAGATCAAGCCATTGGAGAAGAGGAAGGATTTGATATCCGAAGCAATGATGGATTCCATGACTTTGCCGATTATTGGGAGCAGGCTGATTGGTCTGTGGTTGCAAGGATCTGTTTTTACACCTTTTTTGTGTAAAGCGGTGATGTTTGCTGATTTCCAAGCAGATGGCAGATGACCTTGAGCAAAAGAGGGTGAAGAGAACAGAGAGAGGGTGAGATAGAGGGGAGTGGGGTGCTGGGAGGTGTGGGGGGGGGGAGGCATATGGGGTGTGGGAGTCTGGGAGGGAATGAATGGTCGGGGAGGGGTGGGAAGATCTTGGAGGAGGCGGATGGGGGTTTGGGGGTGAATGCGGCGTGGGGGTCTGGGAGCACAGGGTGATGGTCTGGGGAGGGGTTGGAAGATCCGGGAGGGGGCGGATGGGAGTGTGGGGGTCTGGGATCATGGGGTGATGGTCTGGGGAGGGGTTGGATGGTCTGGGAGGGGATAAATGTTCGGGGAGGGGTTGGAAGATCTGGGAGGGGACCGATGGGGGTAAATGGGGTGTGGGGGTCTGGGAACACAGGGTGATGGTCTGGGGATGGGTTGGAAGGTCTTGGAGGGGGCGGTTCGGAGTGTGGGGGTCTAGGATCAAGGGGTGATGGTCTGGGGAGGGGGTGGATTGTCTGGGAGGGGATAAATGTTCGGGGAGGGGTTGGAAGATCTGAGAGGGGGCTTATGGGGGTGAATGTGGCGTGGGGGTCTGGGAACACAGGGTGATGGTCTGGGGAGGGGTTGGAAGATCCGGGAGGGGGCAAATGGGAGTGTAGGGGTTTGAGATCACGGGGTGATGGTCTGAGGAGGGGCTGGACGGTTTGGGGAGGGATAAATGGTCCGGGAGGAGTTGGAAGATCTGTGAGGGGCCGATGGGGGTGTGGGGATTTAAGAGCACATGGTGACAGTCTGGGGAGGAGGGTTGAGGGCAAGAAGAATACATTTCAATCATGGCAAGAATAAAAAGCGTCCTTTTTTATTTTATTTTGTGGCATTTTACCATGGGCTTCCAGCTAGTTAAATATATTACAGTATCTGATCACTCTCTACTAACCTCTTTCTTTACCTCTTAAAGTACTATTGGATGTAAGCTCTCTGGTCCTGAAGGTAAATTCACTCTCAAACTTCCCAACTGCCTTCTATTCCCCGATCAACTTACTACAAGTATGTTGTCTACCTGATATTTGTTGGGTTTAGTATGATTCCTGCCACTTGCTTTGCAAATGTGGATGCAAAATATAAAAAAATAATTGCACGGTGTCACTATCTTTTCTCTGTTATTTTCTTGTATTTGTTGGTGAGTCACCCTACACCCGTTTTAACCACATTCGATCATCAAGCTGGGTCATCAAGATAAATGTCAGTGTGCTACAGGCTTGTTAAAAAATTGGCTGCAAACAACAAATTGTGGCCAGCTCATCCGCATGTTGAAAGACCCCACAGGCCTACACAAAATGGCATGAATGTGCGTCAAGGTCGTAGACATTGGATATGACAGCTGGGCTGATGCAATGCCTTTTCCTTGAGTATCGTTTTAACTTTGACTTCAAAGGAAGACAGGAATTTGGAGACATGCTGCAGAATAGTAATTCCCGGCAACACAAACATTGCATGACTGGAATAGCAGAATGGTCCAAGCTGGTATAACTTCTTGTGATATAATTGCAATAATTATGATTGATAAATGTGCAACTGCTGAAATCATTATTTAAAATTATCTTGCTGTCATACCTTTCATGTCCATCACTTTCATTTTCATATCATCAACGGTGGCAATACGCTTTCAAAAATGACCACATTTGGAGAGGACTATAGACATGTGATATCATGTGTGGGCAGCAAAGGTAATGTTTCACATGTGTTTAAATGTCACTCCCAACAAGTGTTCAAAACAAGTCCTGCATTTGTGAACATGAATGCTAGTTGATGTTATATGTCTAATATTTTTAGTGTACTAGCAGAGCCTATCCGTCGCTTCGCGGACGGACCAATTAGTCGTCTTGTTTGCCAAAATAGAGTGCTTTAACCTCAGCATTGCTCAGGTAAAAAAGAAATTGTAATACCCTCTGCCACCACAATGTGGCGCTACACAGTACACATTTACATAGAGAATTTACGCCTCCTCCCGGCCCCTACTCCTCCGCGTGAGGCCGCAGCCACGTAGCCTATGTTACCCCTTACACAAAGTTGTATTTGTACCCTGAGTTTGGAGGTTGTAACTTAAAAGATGTGGCCATGCATAGAAAACATACAAACAGAGAGAGTGAGAGAGACTTTTGTCTAGATTTGTCTATTGGTATAGATGTACAGAGCATGTTGGGTGTGAATATGGCTCAATACAAGGGAAAATAGCCCAGGGATTTGTTGGAAAGGCTATTTATGAGGCAGCTTTCTTCTTTTATTCTATTCCCGAGCTCGATTTGTGCATGTCATGTGTAATACAACTAAACCGAGGTTTACAATTATATCCCGAGTGCTGCAAAGCTGAATCCGATCAGTATTCGTTCACCGAGGCCATTGATGAAAGGCCAGTGGAAATGTTTGAGGCTGATGGCTGTTTTGATTTGGCTCAACTATTCTATATGCTGTGTTTTATGAAACACCATTTGGAAACAACATTGCAAGCATGGTTGATGATGAATCATTCGCACCTCCAGACTTTGCTTCGGTTAAAAATGTCTTTCCGCATCAGGAGAGCATGAAAGCGGAGCCGTCCAAGCTCTGCAGGAAATTTGTTTATGATATTGCGTGAATTACGAGGTATTTTGGCATAAAATACATTTTCAATTTTCTGCATGCCAAGGCGTGAAATCTAAAATACACAAAAACCCTCCTTAGGGTCCATTTATTTTTTACGTTTGCAGTGGGTGTTTGACCAGCATGTACATGATGTATAAGAGGAAAGGGGAAAACAGTCAGGGGTCTGTACAAATCACAATCAGCAATATAATAATAATTAATTTGGAATATCTTTTTCCATTTGGAATTTTTTTTTTGTTCTTTTGGGGAAAAAAAAAAATTCTTTTGAAATGTGGAATATTTTCTTTTTCCAATTACTTTTCTCCTTTCGTATACCAATGTTATTTTTTATTTTAAATTTCAATTCCGGACTTGGGAAGCGATAGTGTTTCTTTTAAGTCCTAAAATTGTATTGTATTCACATTACATTACATATTTCATTGTGCGCCTCCTTCCCCATTATTAAGTTAAGATCCGAGTGATGAATTGATTCTCACTGAGCCTTGTCGGGATTCCAGAGCCATGACAGAGTTTCACTCTCACCAAGGAAAATCAAACCATCCTTCCCTCTCTCTATAAAGAGACATCTCTATGGGTATGTAGTTGTCTTCCGATACAACAGGGAGATGGATGCCACTGCCTTGCATAACCCAGGTCACCTGTGGGCAAGGTGTAGTACCCGTCAGCCCCCCTTACCAGGGTAACGGTCTGCAGCCATGCAGTTTAAATGGCAGATGTCTCTGCACATCTGGTGGATGAGTGTCCAGTTGACTCCAACAGCACGGGTGGAAGAGGGTGAATTCCCCAACGGCCATCAGAGAGTCGGAGAGGAGTGGCGACCCCCAGTCTATACCACACACTTACCCGTGTGTACCAGCCGTAGAAAGGCAATGCCATCATTGCCCGAGGAGACTCGACATCATCATCATCATCACCATCATCACCATCATCATCAACAAAGAGACATTAACAAAAGCCATATCTATCCAAACATTGTCAACATATAATTGTTGGATGCTTTCCTATCACCAGGTAAATGTTGTAGTTGATCTGGGTACGATTCCAACTCGACTCAAATAGATAAACTGTCAGATTGGTGCTTTGCAGACAAGGCCTCTTTGCATCAACGAGTACGCCGCCTGTCGGATGAATATCTAGCTGGGTAGACGTTTGATAACATTCGTTGGTGGACATGAAATATTCCATCGTGCTTTGTGAGGTATCGCAGGAAACCTGGACAAATCCGGAATTCCTGACATAAACCACCAGGGACACCGATCATCAGCGGTTCAGGAGAACCCCCAACAGATAATGGTACACACCCATGTTCCAAACATGGAGTCCATTCCCGGTCCAATAAGCATACGCTCACCAACAAATGGACCAATTCCAGGGAAACATGAGGCCTGTTTGCGTCGTTTGAATGCTTCTTATGTTCAAACATATGAATAAGTTATAGTTCATTCTGCAATTTTTGTTCGTTCCAATAACATGCCGATAATTTTTCAATAATTAAGATAATTCAATAACATGTTCCAACTAGAACGGGCACTCGGTAGAGCGCATACCTTCGCCGCAGCTACTGTTCTGTACTTGGTAAAAATACGATTTTGACCTTTTCGTGACCTTGACCTTGACCTTTGACCCGATTGCTCCCAAAATCTAATCAAATGTGTCCCGTATAATAACCAATCATCCCACCAAATTTCATGCAATTCGGTTGAATACTTTTTGAGTTATGCGAATAACATACACACACACACACAGACATACAAATAAATACACAGCGATCAAAACATAACCTTCCGCTTTTGCGAAGGTAATAAAAGACGGACCCCGTGGAAAGCAAAAACGGGTGCACAATTTGCCAACTTGGGATCTCGGTTTTATTTTCGTTTTCTTTCTAATTTCTGTTTTATTCTTAGGTTCATTCTATGTGCATGCAAAGGATATGAATCCCAAATTTCCAATGGGCTAAAAAGGATGTCTGGCAGTAATTCGTTCTTTCACATCAATTCATCTAGTTTTTCTTAATCAGTTTTCCAGTTTTCAGTTCGAGTTCTTTCATGAGCTGGCTCATGAAATTGGGGCGCATGAGCCGGTATAAATCACTGTCGTGCCCTTCTGCTAGATCCTGTACCCTCGTTCCTAACACGCATTACTTATTTAATGGCTCCATTATTCCCACCTTGTAGGTTCGCCTGTAGGAGAACTTTCAGCCTGTCTTTCACGAACTGACTGGCTTGCCTAACGCTTGACTGGAGCTGTGAAAGACACCGGTGGGATCTTCAACGTCCACAAACTAATGCTAATAGGTGGGGCATCCGGCTTAAGGGTGTAGTACTGGTGAAAAATTGAGAAAACTACATAGGTACCTTTGAGAGGCCTTTACACAAAAACAAAGTCAAGTTAATATCTAATTTTCAGTTTTTCTTGAAAGATATAATCTTGGCTTTAACTCAGACCAGTTTCAACGCTTCTTTGTCATATTACATGCATATAATTTGCATAAATTAGACCGTCAATAAAAAACAAGGAAAAACAAAGAACACATTTCTACTTCTATCTTCTATGTCACCTATCATTCTTTTCACACAAAACTTGGTACATGTATTATACATGTGTTACTCTACTACCTGATGAGAGGATTTTGTGAAATTATGTCAAATGTTCACTAATTAGCTAATTATGCCAATTACCAGATAAAACTTGGTTGTCCTTCAATAAATCCACAATGGCTAATCCTATAAACAAAAGCCTTCATCATTTTAAAGGAAGTGATATTCTGAATATCCTGTCCAAATTTCAGCCCAAAAGAATGATGCAAATTAAAGTTATAACAAATTTCATGCAAAATATTATATTTCTTGTAAATTGCGTGTAAAGATAACATTAGATATTTTAAAGGAAATACTGAATGAGTTTATACAATACGTATGAATCTAAGCCGTAAAAACATAGTTTTTTTTAAAAAAAAAGAGGCATATTGGAAAGTTCACCAGTACTACACCCTTAAGGTCAATCCTAGGGACAGCGCACGTTGTGATGCAACGCGATGACTGTGTAGCATCAATCCGACAATTTATAACCTGGCTTGGATTTAAACTCAGAGGAGACAGCGGAAAGGTAATATTGTGCTACCTGTGCACCATCCTGTCCTATTCAAGGTTAGGCAGGTGTATACATGGTGAATAAATAGACCAATTCCATTTCAAAAACTAGAATTCATAGAACACTTTAGCCTACGTGATCTTGAGAAAAAGGACATGGGAAATTCTTTTCAACTCTTGCTTGGCATTCCCGAGCACATTCTATATTAGCCTTGTTCAAGAAATTTGAATAGCAGGCAAGATGGCAACCATATGAGGTCAATGGATCAAAGGCAAAAGTCCAGAGTTGAGTCTTCTGCCAACTCTTCTAGGAGAAAATGACCATTTAGGAACGAACTTTGATAAAAACATGAACTGAAACAAACGTATCTTTTGGACGAAGTTAGCTGTGTTGTTGCATCGCTCGATGCTGCCATTTTGTCTGAATCTTGTTGTTGCTCCACCCTCAGAGTGCACAGCAAATTTGATTGGTCGAGATGGCGTAAAATGTTGCCCAAGTACTACTAAACTGTAGGGTTTTGAAAGTGCAAACAATGTGATTTGTGTTCTTCAGTGTTCAAATATATAATTTAATTGAAATAAAATAACAGTTTCAATGTCGCTGTAGAAAACAAACAAACAAAGGAAACCATTGAATCAGAAGTCGAATCTGATGCACTCTCTTTTACACAACCTTATTTAGGACATTAATTAGTTATTCGTACCTGTTGTTTGTGTCCTTTATGCCGTCACAAAAAACAGTAAGTTGTTTATCCTTTGTTACAAATTAATGATTGAAATGTAACTAGATTGCAAAAATGTGTAAATATGAATAAATACACATTTGTATACCCCCAACATACATTTTAAGGCATTGACATATTAATATATGCAGTTATCCTGCATGTAACCTTTAATAAGTGCTTATCGGCATGATAATGAAAAGGTGCCAAGTTGACATTGCGAATAACCATCTGGGTTGATACACACGTTACCACGTAACAATCTATGCCAAGTCAAGTCCAGTCAATCTATGCCATTTTGAGGGTCAACCTCAAACTTGCAATGTAAATAATTTATGGTTTAATTTTTTAAATCTTCAAACACAACTTTATCACAGACAAAAGTCTACTCAAGTCCAGTTGGTTTGACATGTATTTTCAGCAAGGAACACATATATAACAAGAAAAAGAGCAATCAGAGATTGCAAACCCTCGCCAGGATGTATTTTCAGTGGTTTTTAAGGCTTTTGTGTTAAAACAAATATGGCGGCCGAACCACGTGACCGTCATCATTATA
This sequence comes from Myxine glutinosa, assembly GCF_964187855.1. Lineage (NCBI taxonomy): Eukaryota > Metazoa > Chordata > Myxini > Myxiniformes > Myxinidae > Myxine > Myxine glutinosa. The sequence goes on from NC_136267.1 coordinate 101,156,758, forward strand.
TATTTTTATATTTAATGTATACGTCATCATTATATATTTTTTCTAAACTAATTTATTCCTAGATTACGCTCAAGAAATTTCATCTTGATCGGATGAACTTTTGTACTTGTCAAATTATGACGTCATAATGGAGGCACCTATGACATCATCATTAACATATTTTATTCCCCATGGAGAGTTCTTAACAGGTGACAAGAACAAGCCGATTAGATTTTGGTTCAGGTCCGAATCCAGATCCGACCTATCATTGGGATACAAAACATAAACTGTTCAGCCTGATGGAGGTACGCTCTCTACCGAGTGCCATTCTAGTTACCCTCGCCAGAGGAGAGGGTATTGCATTTGAGTCCGTTTGTTTGTCTGTCTGTTTGTTTGTCCGCACAGAATAAATATCATTTTCTCTGCAACCGTTGGTCCGATCGAAAGGAAATTTTCAGCATGGGTTCAACTCCACCTGTAGAATGTTTTGATGATAATGATGACGTCATCGGTCACATGGTTCGGTCGCCATCTTGGAAAAACCGAAAACTTTGCACCTCTCTATCTCCGAAAGCGCTGAATAGAAAAAATTGAGACATGGTTCATTGTTAAGAACGCATGGCTTGTTAAGAACGCAAATCTCCATGCATGGCTTGCGGACTGTCACCTATTAAGAAATCTAATCGGCTTCTTAAGCCAGACAAACAAACAGACAGACAAACAGACAGAGGTGAAAACATAACCTCCATCCACCTTCGGTTGCAAAGGTAATAAAGTGTGAATGTTGAGCCCATTATTGCCGACATGTCAATCTGTTGTTTGCGTGCGGTAGGAAATAGCACAAAAGTCTTTATGATTTTGACCAAATTTGGTGGACTATTTAAGAGTAAAAAAATGCTGATTTATTGAATATCTTGTGACAGAAGGTTGAAGATTAGGTACAAAAATAAAATATTAATTATTGAACCATGCTGGAAGGTGTTCCAGCATTCATATCAGTCACCATGATTATGGGTGAGGTCATACTATGCAGTGTGGTTTAGTTTAAGACAACACCGGAACCAATTTGAAATCTCCACGCATGGCTTGCGGACTTCCTCTCTGGTCGTAGTCAACGTGTGGCCCTGAATGGATTTCTCTCATCTCCCCTTCCTGTTCTGGCTGGAGTTCCCCAAGGTAGTGTTCTGGGCCCTGTGCTTTTTCTGGTCTTCATCAATGATCTCTCCGACTTTCTGGAAAATCCTCTCTATCTCTTTGCTGATGACTCCACTCTCTGCCGCTCCATTCCTCATCCCTCAGATCGGCAGTCTGCAGCCTCCTCACTCTCTGCAGACCTGGACAAAATCACAGACTGTTCAAACAAGTGGAGCATGTCTTTCAATGCTGACAAATCTCACACTCTTACTATGTCTCTCCGAAAAGACCGACTGGACAACCCTCCCATCTACTTTCTTAACAATCCTCTCCAAGAAGTTGTCGCTCAAGCTTTTGGGTGTCACTATCTGCCATGATCTTTCCTGGGAAAACCACATTTGCAAGCTGGCCTCCAAAGCCAGTCGCCGACTGGGCATCCTCCGTCGTGCAAAGTCCTTCCTAGACACACCTGAGCTCCTCACCACATACAAGGCTTTCATCCGCAGCTCAATGGAATACTGTTCTCCCCTCTGGGACGTTGCTCCTGCCTCACACCTAGCTCAGCTTCACGCTGTTGAAACCAAAGCTTTCAGAATCATTGGAATCTCCCGCGATGAAGCTAACGCAGAGGGCCTTTCACGTACTCACCGCAGGCAGGTTGGTGGTCTTTCTGTCTTCTAGCAACTCCTCTCCGGCCTTACTCCCCCAGCTCTATCTGTGCTCTGTCCCCCAAATATTCCTGCAGGTCGCACAAAATCTGCCAGCATTCTTATGGTTAAACTGCCAAAATGAAGACTCTCTGCTCACCTTCACTCTTTCATTCCTCTTTTCTCCCGCCTCTGGAACAAACTCCCCCACTCCCTTCAATCCCACTCCTCCCTCCAGGTCATGTGTTTGTGTCCTTCCCCCTCTCTCCCCATCTTGTCTACCGCTCCCCTTATAATATGTTTTATGTGTCGGTTTGACTTTTTGTGTGATTAATGTTAGCTCTTTCACGAGCCTCGATCTTGTGTTAAAAAAAAACAAAAAAAAAAAAAAAACCAACATTCTACTAATTTCTTGTAAGGTGATTCATAGTTACTAGCAGTGGGGACTATATTTTGACCCCCACTCTAAGACCAGTAACAAACATATACAATTTATTTCATATTTCTGCAGGATAAATAAGCAGAAGATACGAGTGCTTGATTGATATACAACAGATCCCTTCAAGATGTAAAGCCAACAGTGAGTTTTTGCCAGAAAGGCAGTGATGATGTCAATGCAGTGTCGCCAGTGAGCAGTGTGTGATATCAGTGTCCGGACAACTCCAGAGCAGATTGTTCAGTAAGACTGCCAGAAAGAGTATTACAACTCGAATCGAATTGCCCTGGACAAGCAAAAACAATGTGATGTGGACATTCCTGTGCCTCAAAAATGTGTTTTGCGGTCAGAAGAATCTATATTTGACTACAAAATGCATTGCCTGTTCTGTGGACAAGGTGCAAAGTTTCAAGGGAAGAAAAAGGTGTTTGATGCAATTCCAGTCAAAACTGTGAACTTCCATTGCAAAATTCATGAACGCTTGCAAAATGCGAAAAGACCAGTGGGCAGGGAAGGTAGAGGAAAGGATACCGGAAAGGATAAATGTAGCGGATCTTCATATTGCCAATGTTTGATATTTTGGAATTTGCAGTGCCAATTTCCACACAGGTAAAAATATCCATTTTCTCTGAAGGTGAACCTTGCGCGAAGAAACGATGGAGACGGCTGCAGAACGAAATAAGAGCAGCAGCTTTTCTTTGAAGTTATAGAATACTTCAACGCCAATGATGATGAACAAATGACAGTTATTGACCTTGTCACCAAGATAGAGGGATATTTGGGTGATTCTAGGTTTCGGCCGTACAGCAGCGCTTGCATGAAGAAATGGCTTCTGGAAGAACGCGGAGATAGCATCATCACAACAGAGATCAATACCGAGCCAAATGTGTTGACCAGTGGGCAGGGAATATCCACAGCTGCAACAATTCTTCATGTTTTTACAGCCAGTGTAGAGATGATGGCCAGAATATCAGAAAATCGCAAATTTATAGAAGCTGCTACCAAACTGATACAGAATGATATCAAATCAATCCAGCACAGAGACAATGAGATGGTATTCATAAAATACTGACCCCGTGCAGTCAACTCTTATGTTTTTTTATTTGATCTAATATGGCTGCCAGACCACGTGAGCAATGACATCATGAATTTATATTCTCAGATATAATTGTTGCGTAGATCATGCTCAATAAATTTAAAACTGTCCCGTTGTCCCCGTCAAATTATGATGTCATAATTAAGTCACCAATGGCGTCATTGTTAACAACACTTATACCCCATGCAGAGTTCTTTACAATGAGCCACGTTTCAATTTTTTCCATGAGGTGGTTTCGGAGATTTAGAGGTGCAACGTTTTTCGGTTTTTCCCCAGATGATGCCGGTACCACGTGACATATGACGTCATAATTCTCATTAAAATATTGAACAGAAGGAGGTACTCCTATGGAGAAAAATTTGTGTCCATCAGACCAACAGTTGCAGAGAAAAAAAAATCATACTGATCGGATGAAGCATTATACTTGTCAAATTATGACGTCATAACGAAGGTACCGATGACATCATTATTAACATATCTTATTCTCCATGGGGAGTACTCGACAATGAGCCGTGTTTCAATTTTTTTCCATGGAGCAGTTTCAGAGAAATAGAGGTGCGACGTTTTTCCAAGTTAGCACCCATACCACGTGACCTAGGACGTCATAATTAGCACGAAAATTCTACAGGCGGAGACGCTGTTATGGTGAAACCCTTGTGTCAATCAGACCAACAGTTGCCGAGAAAATGAATTTTTAAAATGCAGACGCATGCCACACGTACGCACTCGATCACCTAACCCTTTTTTTCGCTTCGCAAGCGCAGGATAACTAACCTGATCCAAAGAGATGTACTACTACTGAAGGTAATATGCTATATATCCCTACATCCCGACGTACAAGATCTATTAAAAGAGTTATTCCAGTGTAAGTGAAAATACGGATGTGAAACTTGTGTCATACAGTCACATGAAAAAGTAAGTACACCCCATGTAAAGTTTTGACTTTTTCAACATATTTCAACATACAGCTATTTGATCTTCATTTCAACAATATTGATAGATAAAGGTGATATAATATACCAAATATCATGAAACATTTACATTTTGTAGTCCATTGTATAATTTAAATAAACATAAATGAAACTTTCACATGTGGAAAAAGTAAGTACACCCCTACATTTATCACGACTTCAAATACCTAAAATTAGAATCAGGTGCACCAGCTCAGGTGCAAATGATTAGAACATCGATAGAGAGGATCTTGGAGGAACCTGTCTTATTTAAACCTCAGACATTTAGTTTGGTTTGCTCTTTGTTGTTGAAGTGTGCGGCGTCACCATGCCTAGATCAAAATAGCTCTCTGAGGCATTCAGAAAGAAGGTTATAGATGCCGACAAGTCTGGGAAGGGATTTCAAAAGATCTCCAAACAAGTTGAAATCAATCATTCGACTGTCCAGAAGATCATCTACAAGTGGAAAAGATTCCAAGCAACTGCCAACTTGTTCAGGCCAAGCCGCCCCAGCAAGTTCAGCCCGAGAGCAGACTGCAAGATGCTGAAATAAGTCTCTAAGAACCCCAGAATGTCATCACGGGACCTACAGGTAGCTCTTGCCACTGTTGATGTCAAAGTGCACGAGTCTACCATTAGAAAGAGGCTGCACAAATTTGATCTATACACAAAGAATTAAGTTAAGCACCCCCCCCCCCCGTTTTTTTACAACCTCGCACATTACAAGTTTGTTGTCGTCAAAACAGTGTAATATACCCATGATATTGCTATATTTTCTGGAGAAGTGATATTATGGTCACATAAAAACATAACAATCATGCCGTTTTCAATATTTTATTCTGAATAATTTAAGGTGAAATTTTTTGGGAATTTTAGGCATATTTTCACCTCAATTTAAGTATGGAGCTATAGGTCCATCACGGACAGTGTGGATGACGTTTATGTTTTCTAACGTACAGTCATTGTTCTGAGAAGACCTCTAGCGATCTTTGCGTCAATAACGTGTGTAGGACCCACGTGATCGGATCACTGACTCAACCCTACGTCTCATAGACCCTGTAAGCCGTCGTATGCGTTGCTGTGGCAGGTTGTTCCATTCCCGATGTAATGCACGTTCCAATTCATCCAGATTGGCTATTGGAGGGACCATCTTCGCAATTTGTCGTCCCAACATGTCCCAAACGTGCTCGAGGGGGTTCAGGTTCAGGACAGGATTAGGGGGTGCTTAACTTAATTCTTTGTGTAGGGGTGCTTAACTTAATTCTTTGTGTATACATGGGAGGTGTGCCAGGAGGAAACCTTTGCTGCCCAGAAAGAACATCAGGGCAAGACTAAAGTTTGCCAATGAACACCTAGGCAAAGACCAGCACTTCTGGAACAAAGTGCTCCAGACAGATGAGTCAAAGGTAGAGCTATTTGGCCACAGTACCAGAAGACATGTTTGGCGAAAACCAAAGACAACATTTGACCACAAGAACGTGATACCAACTGTAAAGCATGGTGGTGGAAATATTATGGTTTGGGGCAGCTTGGCTGCATCAGGGCCTGGGCAGCTCACCATCATAGAATCCACTATGAATTCTTCATTGTACCAGAGAGTGCTTGAGGATAATGTGAGGCCATCTGTCGGAAAGTTGAAGCTCAACCGAAGGTGGACCTTGCAGCATGACAATGACCCTAAACATACCAGTAAATCCACCAAGGAATGGCTTAAGCGAAAGAAATGGAGGGTTTTGGAATGGCCAAGTCTAAGCCCGGATCTAAATCCCATCGAGATGTTGTAGGGGGGGGGGGGGGGAGAGGTTTGAAACAAGCTGTGCATGCAATTATGCATGCTGTGCAACAATGTTTTGTCGAATAAATTATTGCAAAGTCAATTTTTCGTTGTTTTTTTGTTCAATTAGATTACCTTTATCTATAGATACTGTTTAAATGAAGATCAAATATTGATATGTCCACATATGTTAAAAAGATTTTTAAAACATTTAATGGGGTGTACTTACTTTTTCCACATGCAAAATTTGCATTTATGTTTACTCGAGAAATACCCGTGCTATGCACGGGTGGGAGGCCAGAAGCAAACAGGCAATGCAGATACGGTGAATGCTAAAGCATGAAACCAATAAATTCCACATTCCTGTAGCACCTTCAGTCGCACATCAGACATGGACAGCAAGTTCGTGAAGGACTTCCATGAAAAACGTACCTGTTCGCAAACAAACAGGTACGTTCACGTAGAGAAACATCGATCGTGGGTCCGTGGCGAATCTGGATATGGCGATGGGAAAATATCAGAAATTGAAGGCTTTTTTTTATTTTAAACGATTCACATAAACATCCGTTGAATCATATCACACGGAAATCATCAAAATCTAAACAGCATCTTTAGAATTTCAATAAAAGCCATATCACTGTTCACATCGGTAAATATTATTCCATCGTGTTTAAAATCCTGATCGATACACTATGATCGTGATGATCGTGATCGTGATCGATAAAATCATGATCGATAATCATGTTCACAATCGCTATGTCGTATGTACTCCCGATACGTGTACCAAATTCCCGATACGTGTAACTGTACCAAATCAACAGTTAAAAGGATTTTGAGCCGATAGGTGTTACGGCCTTGGCAAGATCGATGGAGACAGCGATCTGTAAGATCTGATCCTCCTTCATGCCGAAGTGCAGATCCTCCTTCATGCCACATCCGATCAGTGCAGCTGTGCAGCGATCGGTACAGCCGTTTGTGCGGCACACGGTGCAGCAATCGGTGCAAACGTGGACTCCCACACTGCCACATCCTGCTGATACTTGCTCCCACATGATGTTTCCGCATGACGAATGTTTATAAAAATCGATTAAAAGAAAAAAAGGCTTCAATTTCCGATATTTAGCCTTTTCATTTGAGCCTCCCAATTGAAGCCCCGCCCATAGGACGGGTACCGTTGCTCGACGTAAGAAGACGTCACAATGAACGTCATGCAAACGCGAATGTTATGCAGGAGTCCAAACCTGAGAATGCTGGAGACTAAAGCTGAAATTGGGAAAACTAAATAGCCTATTTTACTCCTGGGGATCCCAGGATTATCCACCCAAAATATCTTTGCGATCGGTTCAGCAGTTTTTACGGTACCTTCGAAAAGACAGACAGACAAACAGACAGACGGACATTTGGTGAATTATAGCAAGGTTTAAATTATACAATGGACTACAAAATGTAAATGTTTCATGATATTTGTTATATTATATCACCTTTATCTATCAATATTGTTGAAATGAAGATCAAATAGATGTATATTTTGTGGTATAGATGTTGATGTTGTGGCGGAAGCACACACGTTGAACAAAGGTAGGCCACAACGCTTTGGTTATTATCGAGCTCTTTATTCATTGCTCACTCATCCGCACTGATGTGCGCGCGGCAGCGAGCCCGCGTATATTTCTCCAGGCCACGCCCTACCTGGGGCGTGGCCGCCACCCGCTGGTGCGCGGATTTATGTCTCTGCGCCAGCGAGCCGTCGTGTCCGCCACACGCGCCCCCCCCCCCCCCAGAATTCCCACGCACCTGAAGGGTCAGCTTGCGGGGCAACCGGATGACCCGGCCGAAGCGCCCACGGGCGGCTGGCGGCGTCTGGGATGCCGGGATGCCATCGGGGATGCCTCCGGCGGCATCTGGGATGGGTGCAGGACAGGGGGGTGGCGTGACGGCGGGGTTGGGCGGAGCCGGGGGTCCGCCCGCCAGGGGGCGGCCCTGACGCGGGGGCAGAGCCGCTGGCAGAGGGTGGTCCAAGTCGAGGTGGGCCGGCTTGAGGCGGTCCACGGAGACGCGGTCCGGAGCACCGCCGATGTCCAGGGTGAAATGCTTCGCCCCGGTCTCCAGCACGCGGAGGGCCCGTCGTACGGGGGCCGCAGCGGTGTCCGGTGGGCGTCGTGGCGGACGAAAATGTACTCCGCCGTGCGAAGCTCCGGGGCGACGTGCGTTGGCGGGCAACCGTGGTGTGCCGTCGGCACCGGGGCGAACCTCCGGGCGGTCTCCTGCAGGGCGGAGCGCTGCTGCGCCACGGACCATGGTGCTGTGGAGTCAGGGAGGAACTCGCCCGGCACCCGCAGCGGTTGTCCGAAGACCAACTCCGCCGCGGATGCACGCAGGTCGTCCTTGGGCGCCGTCCTGAGGCCAAGCAGGACCCAGGGGAGCCTGTCGACCCAGCCGCCGTCGCGGAGGCTGGCCCGCAGCGCGGCCTTCATGGCGCGATGGAAACGCTCGCACAGGCCGTTGGCCTGTGGGTGGTAGGCCGTGGTGCGATGCAGCTGGACGCCGAGCCCCCGCGCCACCGCCCCCCAGAGCTCCGAGGTGAACTGGGGGCCGCGGTAGGACGAGATGTCCGAGGGGGCGCCGAAACAGGCAACCCAAGTGGCGATGAACGCCTGCGCGACGTCCGCCGCCGTCGTTGCTGCCAAAGGCACGGCCTCCGGCCACCGGGTGGTGCGGTCCACCATGGTGAGGACATGGGTGAAACCCCGCGAGGGGGGCAGAGGTCCCACCAAGTCCACGTGAACGTGGTCGAACCGATGTTCGGGCACCGTAAACGGGGCCAGCGGGGCCCGGTTGTGGCGGTGGACCTTTGCGCGGTGGCACGCGAGGCACGTCCTGGCCCAATCGTGGACGGCCTTCCGGAGGCCATGCCAGACGAACTTGTCGGCGACCAGCTTTTGGGAGGCCTTCGTGCCCGGGTGGGACAGGCCATGGATGGCGTCAAAAACCCGGCGCTGCCAGCCAGCGGGCACGATGGGGCGAGGCCGGCCGAGGGAGACGTCGCACAAGAGGGCCGTGCCCACGCCGTCGAACGGTACCTCGGCGACGTGGAGGCCCGTGACGGCTGTCCGAAAAGCCTGGACGGCGGGGTCGGCGGACTGGTCCGCCGCCATCCGGGCATAGTCGATCCCGAGGTGGACCGCGTGGGCGAGGGCCCGGGAAAGGCAATCCGCCACTGGGTTGTCCTTCCCCGCAACGTGCCGGATGTCCGTCGTGTACTCGGACACGGCCGAGAGGTGACGCTGCTGCCGGGCCGACAACGGCTCGGCGACCTTGGCCATCGCGAAAACCAGGGGCTTATGGTCGACGAAGGCCGTGAACGGGCGGCCCTCGAGCAGATGGCGGAAGTGCCGGACCGCCAGGTGGAGCCTGAGCAGCTCGCGGTCGAAGGTACTGTACCGCCGTTCGTGCAGGCAGAGCTGCCGGCTAAAGAACGCCAGCGGCTGCCAAGCCCCCTTCACCCATTGATCGTGCACCGCGCCCACCGCGTAGTCCGATGCGTCGGTGGTGAGGGAGATCGGTGCATCGGGCGCCGGGTGCGCGAGCATGGTGGCGTTAGCCAAGGCGAGCTTCGCGCCCGCGAACGCCGCGTCCATCGGCTCGGTCCAGGCAACGTCGCCTTTGCCCGGCTTCCCCCGGAGGGCCTCGTGCAGGGGGCGCAGGAGGTGGGCGATGCGGGGCAGGAAACGGTGATAGAAGTTCACCATGCCCAGGAACTCCTGGAGCCCCTTGATGGTGCGAGGGCGCGGAAAACCCCTGACCGCCTCCACCTTGGCCGGCAAGGGGATGGCCCCGTGCCTGGTGACGCGGTGCCCCAAAAAGTCGATCTCGGTGACGCCGAACCGGCACTTGGCGGGGTTGACGATCAGGCCATGCCGGTCCAGGCATTCGAAGAGCATGCGGAGATGGCGGAGGTGCTCCTCACGGGACGCGCTTGCGACGAGGATGTCGTCCAGGTAGATGTAAACGAAATCCAAGTCACGCAAGACGCTGTCCATCAGCCGCTGGAACGCCTGGGCCGCATTCTTCAACCCGAAGGGCATCCGCAGAAACTTGAAGAGGCCGAATGGTGTAATGACGGCCGTCTTCGGTATGTCCTCCGGTCTGACGGGGACCTGGTGGTATCCGCGGATGAGGTCCACCTTGGAGAAGAGGGACATGTTCGCCAACCGGGCGGAAAAGTCTTGGATGTGGGGGACCGGGTAGCGGTCGGGGGTGGTAGCATCGTTGAGGCGGCGGTAGTCGCCGCACGGCCGCCACCCGCCGCCGGGCTTGGGCACGATGTGTAGCGGCGATGCCCACGCGCTGTTGGAGCGCCGGACGATGCCCAGTCGCTCCAGCGTGGCGAACTCCCCCTGCGCCACGGCGAGCTTCGCCGGGTCGAGGCGGCGTGCCTGGGCGTAGACCGGTGGCCCGACGGTGGGGATGTGATGCTCCACCCCGTGCTTGGCGGCCACCACCGAGAAAGTGGGCCGCGTGAGGGCGGGGAAACTGGTGAGGAGGCGGGTGAACTCGTCCGCTGCCGGAAGCGTGCAGACCAACCTTGCCGGAACCGAACCGCTCAGCAAGCCGCTTGGCGAGCCGCTCGGTGAGCCGCTCAGGGAGCAGCTCAACGAACTGCTCAGCACGCAAGCGAGCAAGCTGAAGGTTTCGGCCTGGACAAGGCGTCTGTGCCTCACGTCCACCAGCAGCCCATGCGTACAGAGGAAGTCCGCTCCGAGTAGGCCCATGGGGACACTAGCGGTAACGAACGACCACTGAAAGCGCTGCCCCCTGAATCGCAGCGAGAGGCAATGTTTCCCGAATGTGCGGATGGGCGTGCCGTTGGCGGCAAGCAAAGCGGGGCCCCGGCCCGCAGCTTGCCGGTCGGATGCGGAAGCAGGGAGGACGCTCACCTGCGCTCCCGTGTCGCACAGGAAGCGACGACCCGAGGAGGTGTCCGTTATGAACAACAGGCTGCCAGTATGGCCAACGCTCATGGCAGGAAGCAAGCGCCGGCCTGGTCGTTTCCGGACCTGCCAAAAGTACAAAGCGGGCGACAGGACCTGGCCTTGTGGCCGAACCTGGCATGGAAATGGCACCAGGTCTGGCCCGGTGGTGGTCGCTGCGCCGGTTGCGACGATGGTGGTGGGCGGGGCGTGGCGGTGGCCACGCACGGATCCGCCAAACCTACGCCGCGCTCGGAAGGAACCGAACGCCATGCCATGCGGCGATCTGCCAAACCTACGCCGTATTCGGGAGGATCCGAACGCCATGCCACGCGGCGATCCGCCAAACCTACGCCGTGCTCGGAGGATCCGAACCACACGTGCCGTGCGCGGCGCCGGGACCCACGACGGCCGTGCTATATGCCGGCCGCGCATCGTGGGCTGCGAAGTACTTGTCCGCCTCCCTGGCCAGGGCCCGCGGTTCCGTAATGGTCGACCCGGCCAACGCGAGCCGTACCTGTACAGGCAGCGCGCGGAGGAAGAGAGCACGGAACAGGAAATCCGCGCGGCCGTCACCGAGCAGGGATAGCATGTAATCCATGCGGGCGGATGGGCGTGTGTCGCCGAGGGCGGGAAGGTCCAAAAGACGATCGGCGCGGTCGGCCTCTGGGAGGCCAAACGTATCGAGGAGCAGCTGCTTGAGCGCCGCGTACTTGCCCTCGTCCGGCGGGTGCCGGAGGAAGGACACGACGCGCGCGGCCGTGCCAGAGCCAAGGCCAGCGACCACGTAGAAGTACCTTGTGTCGTCCGCCTTGACGCCCCGCAGCTGGAATTGGGCCTCGGCTTGAAGAAACCAGGTGTCGGCCTGCGCTTCCCAGAACTCCGGTAGCTTGATGGCCATTGCGCATTCGGGGGTTCAACTATGGTTGAACCAGTCGGAGGTCACCAATGTGGTGCGGGAGCACACACGTTGAACAAAGGTAGGCCACAACGCTTTGGTTATTATCGAGCTCTTTATTCATTGCTCACTCATCCGCACTGACGTGCGCGCGGCAGCGAGCCCGCGTATATTTCTCCAGGCCACGCCCTACCTGGGGCGTGGCCGCCACCCACTGGTGCGCGGAATTATGTCACTGCGCCAGCGAGCCGTCGTGTCCGCCACAATATCACCTTTATCTATCAATATTGTTGAAATGAAGATCAAATAGATGTATATTTAAATATGTTGAAAAAGTCAAAACTTTACATGGAGTGTACTTACTTTTTCATGTGACTGTAGTACACGCCATAGTGCAAATCTAGACCACATGTACTCATTGCTCCGATTCAGCTTGGTCTTGGTGTTAAGTTACATTATTACAGACTTTGCTTCAAGATTTCTTGTTTGAATCTCTCAATCATCATGGGTTTTGCTGTCCACATCCAGAACTTCAAAAGTATGAACGTAGAGAAGCTAAAACACTTAGCACACATGTACTGGTTTCACACCAAGCCACTTTGCAGTTTTTTTGCAGATAATGTAGACCACAGCATAGGCACTCTGGGTGGCATGAACTCTTTTATGGCATGGGCATGAACTCTTTTATGGCATGGGCATAATAGTAGTAGTCACCCCAGGTATCAAAAAGACATGCCAGCACAGAAGAGCTCACAGCTATGGTGCATATGAACATTCAACCTTTCATTGCCGCTAACTCTGAAATGAACAAGCAAGTCCATGAACGATTGGTTACCTGATGTCGATGTCAATGACCACACATAAAACATTGACCCACTGTGGAAAACATAATTGTTGCTCCACTCACCTAGACCAACCTGGTCAGGTATGATGCAAATGGTACATAAGGGCAATCACCCTGGCTCTCCTATTAATTTCCTGCCCATGATTGAATAGCCCATGTATATCGACAATGAAGGCCTGAAGGAAGCAGCCGTGCTGCACCATAAACTCATAAAGTCAGAAATTCCCATAGAAGATATCTGCTCTGCTAATCTCCTGACAAAGGTGAAGAACACAATGAATACGATGAAACAATCAGTGGGCCACCTTCGCAAAGCTCGTTTAAGGCTCCTGTATATGGATATGGTGGGCATACTGAGAAGATATATACTGTATAAGCACAAAGAACAAGAAACTGGGAGTTTCATCTTCAGACCACAGCTGAAATGCTCCCTTTCTTTGCAGCTGCAAGACACAATGTATATGCAAAGTCTAGGTATCTTTACCTCCAAGATATGCTCAACCTTGAAGAAGAGCACCTCGACGTATATAACAGCTTCAGAATGGGATATCATGTCATTCGTACAAAAATGAATGAATGATCGTTTTAAGGCCATTTTCCCCGCTAGAGCGGGGGTTAGCCTTGCGGGCCCCATGACAATCATGGTTCCCTGTTTGAGGCAATGTTTTATGGCCGGATGCCCTTCCTGATGCCAACCCTTGGTCGCCTCTTACGATGCACAGGGATACGGTGTACCTATTCTAATCGGGGTACACACCGGGATCATTCATCCCAGCAAGCTGGTACTCAATTTGCCGACCTCGGAAGGACGACAGGCTGAGTCATATCATGTCATTCGTACAAGCGATCAATATTGGGCTGGATTATCAACAGATCCGGTGATAGAACGGGTATTAATGATGAGTGTTAAACCAAGCGGAGGTACAGTGTATTCAGAAATTATTCAGACCCCTTCACTTTTTTCACATTTTGTTATGTTGCAGCCTTATGCTGAAATCGTTTATATTCATTTTTTCCCTCATCAATCTACACTCAACACCCCATAATGACAAAGAGAAAACAGGATTTTAGAAAGTTTTGCTAATTTAAGAAAAAGAAAAAACTGAAATATCACATTGACATAAGTATTCAGACCCTTTGCTGTGACATTTGAAATTTAGCTCAGGTGCCTCCCATTTCTCTTGATCATCTTTGAGATGTTTCTACACCTTGATTGGAGTCCACCTGTGGTAAATTCAATTGATTGGACATGATTTGGAAAGGCGCACACCTGTCTATATAAGGTCTCACAGCTGACAATGCATATCAGAGCAAAAACCAAGCCATGAGGTCGAAGGAATTGCCTGCAGAGCTGAGACTGGATTGTGTCGAGGCACAGATCTGGGCAAGCTTACAAAAAAAAATTCTACTGCATTGAAGGTTCCCAAGAGTCAGTGGCCTCCATAATTCTTTAATGGAAGAAGTTTGGAACAACCAGGACTCTTCCTAGAGCTGGTCGCCTGGCCAAACTGAGCAATCGGGGGAGAAGGGCCTTGGTAAGAGAGGTGACCAAGAACCCGATGGTCACTCTGGCTGAGCTCCAGAGATCCTGTGTGGAGATGGGAGAAACTTCCAGAAGGACAACCATCACTGCAACACTCCACCGATCTGGGCTTTATGGCAGAGTGGCCAGACGGAAGCCTCCTCAGTGAAAGACACATGAAAGCTCACAGAATCTTGTTTCTCACAGTCTGAGAGTCCTTCAGGTGCTTTTTTGCAAACTCCAAGCGGGCTATCGTGAGGGTGGAGAGAGGAGAGTGTCAGATGGAGAGGAGTGAGGGGTCACATATGATGTGAAATACATAAATTGTGTTCATTACACCATTTCTGGATGTGATGACTTGCCAGTAACCATTTTGTAAAATTTAATGTGCAGCATCTAAATCAAGATGTCCAAATGTCACACACGTCCATGCCCGTGGGATTCCCACAGGTGACCCCACTAGTAATATTAATAATAAGCGTAATTACACATAGATTCAAAATTGATACAAAACAAAACAAAAAACAAAAAAAAAAAAACACATTGCAATGCGTTTCGGAGAACCTCCGCCGAACCACTGAGAATGGCTCACTGAACCCCCGGGGTTCGGTCAAACCCAGGTTAAGAACCACAGCACTAGAGGATGTAGCATGACAGAGGCTCAGAGAGCTATATGGCTTCTGGGTATGGCAGCTTGTGCTGAAGTTGATGATACAATGCAAACCTTCTCCGGTTCGGCATACACAACAAGTGGATGGCAGAAGGAAGCAAGCTAAACATGCCAGGAACATGTCTGTAAAGACACTACACAGATATTGACATATCTGGAAGATCTAAACCCAATCGCTGATGATCCTAACCCACTGAGCATTGCAAGTGGCATAATTGCTGATAATGAAGCCAATGTTGACAGTGCAAAGGAGGATGGGGCTCAAATCCTTGCCAGTATGGTTCGAATAAACACTTGAGTACAAATCCAAGAAAAGCATTAAGCAGTTGCACTAAAAGATAAATCCTACATCAAGATTAATGATGAGGTTGTTTTAGCAGCTGATCTTGGCTGTTGAGAGATGCGATGATGTTCCATTCCTGTTGACACATGAACTTTGCAATTACCCCTCTGCACTTTCTGAAGCTCCTGTTGTTATGCGACAAGCAAGTACATCTGCATTAGAGGATGCCATATGGGATTTACTTGACCGACAGAGCCAAACACAAAGTCCAGCCAGTGATGTTCAATGTGTGTGAAATGGCGGTTCTCTTCTGCATCACATTCCTTGGATGAGTGGCACCACCTATAATGTTCTCTGCCAATGTTATGTTAGCTATGTTGGGCAGCAATATGAAAGTGTAGTCATTGTCTTCAAAGGTTACGAGTTTGGCCTATCACCTAAGCACATGGCCCACATGAGAAGGCGGAAAGGTTGTATCAGAGCAACATTGCATTTTACAGGTGACATGCAATTCCAAATGAAGAAGGAAGTACCCAGAACAGTACCCAGACCAAGCAACGTTTTATCAAGCTCCTTAGCACTTGACTGCAAGAATCTGGCTGCATCTGCATTCATGCCAATGTTGATGCTGATGTCATCATAGTCTCGGCTGCTTTGGAGAGTGCTGAAAGAATGCTCACAGCATTCATTGGGGAAGATACTGATTTGCAGGTTTTGCTTTGCTACCATTACAAACCAGAACTGTTTCATGTATTCCTAACCTCAGAGTCCAAGCAAGCTGTGAAAGGCAAACCAAAATATGGAAGATCAGGTCCACGAAAGAAGTACTGTACTTTGGCCTCAAGTGAGCAGTCATATAATGTTCATTGATACCTTGTTTGGATGTGATACAACATAATCGGTCATTGGTATGGGCAAAAGAGTAGTCCTGAAGAGAGCAAGGACAAATGACTACTTCATTAAACAAGCGCAAGAGTTTCAGACACAGGCACCAGTTGTCAATGCACTGATTGCAGCTGGAGAGGAGGCTATGGTCTGTATCTATGGAGGCAAACATGGAGCCACACATTTCCTGGAGCTACACATTTCCTCCAACTTCAACAGCTACACATCTCCCCAGCCTGCGGACATACAGTCATGGCCAAAAATATTGGCACCCTTGCACTTTTTTCAAATAACTCACGATTTTCTCGAAAAATAAGTTGAAATTGACAAAAGTATTTGGTGCCCACAATTCTTCATTTCACTGCTAATATTACAGAACCTTTGTTTTTGATTCAGAACTTAATATATCCTTTTAAATCAGAAAATAAAAAGAAATGGCATTGACAAAATTATTGACACCCGAGACCAAATATTTGGTAGAACAAGCTTTGGATAAAATAACTGCAGTCAAGCGCTTCCTATAGCCATGAGTGAGCTTCCTACACCTCTCTACTGGCAGTTTGGCCCACTCTTCTTGTGAAAACTGCTCCTGGGTCTCCTTCCATAGAACCCCCTTTCTTTGAGTTAGCGATGGATGGTGCGAGTTGAAACTGTCGTACCTTGTGTCTCAAGGTCAGCTTGAATCTGTTTGGCAGTTGATCAAGGTGCTTTCTCCACCATTCAAACAATCCTTCGCTGCAATCTTTGATCAAGTTTTCTCTTGCGGCCATGTCTAGGGAGGTTGGCTACAGTGCCATGGGCCTTAAACTTCCTGATAACATTGCGTACGGTGGACACAGGAACATCAAGGTCTCTGGAGATGGACATGTAGCCTTGCGATTGTCCATGGCTTGGCTACAATCTTGTGTCTGACCTCCTCAGACAATTCTCAGGTTTTCTTTCTTTTCTCCATGCTCATTGCGGTGCACACAGTGACACAAAACAGCAGAATGACTCCTTTTCTCCATTCAAACTGGTTGAATGAGTTATTTTTATATTGCAGGCACCTGCAACTCATCATAGGTGAGTTGAATTCCAAAGTAAAGGAGAATCACCTGCTTGAAATCTAATTATTTCTAACAACTTCTAAAAGGTGCCAATAATATTGTCCGGGCCATTTTAGGATTTCTGTGTGGAATAAGGTAAGATTTAGTAATTTTTTCAGCTTTTTTTGGTTTGTTCCACTGCAAAAAAACAACAAACAACTGGATACTGCAAACTGCAAAGATAAAAACTGCCACTGGAATCCAAAGAAATACATATGTGGATACCAAAAGATTTTTTTTTTAATTTCAACTATTTTCTGGAGGAAATGGTGCATTATTTGAAAAAAGTGCAAGGGTGCCAATATTTTTGGCGACGACTGTATGCAGCAATGGAAAGGGACTGCCAACAACCTAAACCCTGTTGACTGGGGATGGAGGATTCGGGAAGGAGAGCTGGAACCAGTGATGACTGATTTCACTTGCTTTCACTTTCACTTGCTCCACAGTCATGATGCCAATCATCAGATGTAACTGCAAGAAAAACTACACAAGTATGAGATGTACATGCAGAAGTATGGGTCGGACTGCACATCTGCATGTGGTGAATGCAGAAGAAACAACTGTGCCAATTCGCCACATGCGACGGTAAATGATCGTGCTGTTTTCAGTGAACAATGAGATGTTGATGCAATCAACAATGATTCCGTTTGAGAACACCGACATGACTTTATAAGGATTCTTCCTTGCTTATTGATATCACATGCTTGATTACAACGAAACGCATGATTTTCAGATATCAAGGGTGAGTGAAATCGGCCTTCAGACTTAGCAACAGCAGCACCATATTAGTAAAATTCATTCTGTGGCTATGATCACCAACCTATCCTCAGCAAGCATTGTCCAATTAATCTGTTACATATACTCAAATTTTCCATCAAATTTGATTCAAATCGAAGAAATAGTTTGAGAGTTATCCCTCAAACTGTTGGCATACATATAAATACACATACAGTCATGTGGAAAAGTAAGTACACCCCATGTAAAGTTTTGACTTTTTCAACATATTTCAACATACAGCTATTTGATCTTCATTTCAACAATATTGATAGATAAAGATGATATAATATAACAAATATCATGAAATATTTACATTTTGTAGCCCATTGTATAATTTAAATAAACATAAATGCAAATTTCGCATGTGGAAAAAGTAAGTACACCCTTGGCTCTAATAGGTGGTATTGCCCCCTTTGGCAGAAACAACCTCAAGTCGGCGTTTCTTATAACTGTCGACCAGTCTCTGACATCGACTGGGAGAAATTTTTGCCCACTCCTCCATGCAGAATTCTTTCAGCTGTGCGATGTTTGGGGGGTTTCTTGCATGCACAGCTCGTTTCAAATCCCCTCACGACATCTCGATGGGATTTAGATCCGGGCTTTGACTTGGCCATTCCAGAACCCTCCATTTCTTTCTTTTCAGCCATTCCTTGGTGGATTTACTGGTATATTTAGGGTCATTGTCATGTTGCAAGGTCCACCTTCGGTTGAGCTTCAACTTTCCGACAGATGGCCTCACATTATCCTCAAGCACCCTCTGGTACAATGAAGAATTCATAGTGGATTCTATGATGGTGAGCTGCCCAGGCCCTGATGCAGCAAAACTGCTCCAAACCATAATATTTCCACCACCATGCTTTACAGTTGGTATCAGGTTCTTGTGGTCAAATGCTGTCTTTGGTTTTCGCCAAACATGTCTTCTGGTACTGTGGCCAAATAGCTCTACCTTTGACTCAGCTGTCCAGAGCACATTGTTCCAGAAGTGCTGGTCTTTGCCTAGGTGTTCATTGGCAAACTTTAGTCTTGCCCTGATCTTCTTTCTGGACAGCAAAGGTTTCCTCCTGGCACACCTCCCATGTAGATCAAATTTGTCCAGCTTCTTTCTAATGGTAGACTCGTGCACTTTGACATCAACAGTGGCAAGAACTACCTGTAGGTCCCATGACGACATTCTGGGGTCCTTAGAGACTTCTTTCAGCATCTTGCGGTCTGCTCTCGGGCTGAACTTGCTGGGGCGGCCTGGCCTGAACAAGTTGGCAGTTGTTTGGAATCTTCTCCACTTGTAGATGATCTTCTGGACAGTCGAATGATTGATTTCAAATTGTTTGGAGATCATTTTAAATCCCTTCCCAGACTCGTAGACATCTATAACCTTCTTTCTGAAGGCATCAGAGAGCTCTTTTGATCTAGGCTTGGTGACGCCACACACTTCAACAACAAAGAGCAAACCAAACTAAATGTCTGAGGTTTAAATAAGACAGGTTCCTCCAAGATCCTCTCTAACGATGTTCTAATCATTTGCACCTGAGCTGGTGCACCTGATTCTAATTTTAGGTATTTGAAGTATTGATAAATGTCGGGGTGTACTTACTTTTTCGACATGCGAAATTAGCATTTATGTTTATTTAAATTATACAATTGGACTACAAAATGTAAATGTTTCATGATATTTGTTATATTATATCACCTTTATCTATCAGTATTGTTGAAATGAAGATCGAATAGCTGTATGTTGAAATATGTTGAAAATGTCAAAACTTTACATGGGGTGTACTTACTTTTTCACATGACTGTACATTGCAGCACAGGCAGTTCTTTATTTCTGATTGGTATAAGAAAAAACAACATGTTCCACCAACTATATTTCAGTAGACTTTTTATGGTAATACTATTACACCCCAAGACATGAAAGTATTTCGAAATGAAACGAGATGCTTGCAACACTCTGAGACACGCTACAAACAAGATGCTCACAAGAAGATTCAAATGCAATGCTCACAACACTCCAAGACAGGCCAAAGTTGTTTTTATATTTTTCAATGCAACTTATACAACAAACTCCATGCAACTAATGAAAATAATTAAATAAATAAATCCAAAATTTATATATATATATATATATATATATATATATATATATAATATATATATATATATATATATATATATATATATATATATATATATATATTATATATATATATATATATATATATATATATATATATTGTTGCGGATATGAGGATGGTATTTTTTTTGATTGTGTAACATTGTTGATTATGGCCCCTCCTGCCTCCGGAGTTGTGTAAAGGTAAAAAGGGCGTCCCGGTAGTTAATTCCATGAAACACCACATTGAAGGACACGATAAAACCCTTGTTCAGTAGCTTATATCTTATTATGTGTTTTAGAGTAAGGCCTTGTCTTCCACTAGAATGACACTCCATTGCACCGGGTGAAAGAGATAGATTCCCTTCATTCCCATTCCCAAAAACCTCCATTTCCCCCTTTCGTCATTGCCAAGCCTCGATTGCCAATTACATCCCCTCCAAAGCCGCCATTGACCACGAGGCAGGTTTGGGGAAGAAAGGCGGGTCCCCACCTCGTCAGAGAGGGGAGGAGTGAGTCAGCCCCCACTCAACCAACCACGAACAAGGGGTTGGACTTGGAGAGAAAGATCAAGGAGGTTTGCGAAGGTTGAGGGGCGGGGCCTATATAACCTGCTGCGGGACGTTCCCCAACAGATCGCAGATGAGCTGAGAAAGGAGAGGAGCTTTTACACGAGAGTCGCAAACAGGGTCCAAGAGAGAGCTGGGTTGTGAGGTCCAAGAGAGTTGAGAGTTGCACCGTTGTTGCGTGCGAGATACGAAAAGCCTTTGACAAAGAGCCGCTTCAACCAGCCCCGTTTCAACCAGCCGAGTGACCCTGCCGGCGTGCGCTGTAAAGCCGAATACAAGGAGCTGCCGGCGTGCGCTGTAAAGCCGAATACAAGGAGCTGCCGGCTCCCCGCTTCGCGCCCGGAGTGGACCCGCTCGCTGTGCCCTGTGATCCCACCTGCTCATCCCTCCAAACGATTCCTACCCTTCCATCCATTTGCGTACGTGAGTTTGTTTTGTTCGTGCTGTCCTGGGTAGTAAACTAAGTCTGTATAAGCTAGTAATTTTCACTGTGTCACCTGCGTTTTCATGTCACCTGTAAATAATCGTGACTGCTCTTTTTGCTTATGTGTGTGTAAATAAGAAACCCCGTTACTCTTCTGTACGTCTTCTTCTTCTTCCTCTTTGCATTCGTCGTCTTAGTCTTTTCCACATTGAATATCTGTGGCGCGATACGGCCAACGTTTGGGTGAATCGGGTTTAGTCGGGGAACAACTGTTCGGCCGCGGCGCCTCCGCTCGGCAAACAACATCCTTAACCGTGGACCGTAACAATATATATATATATATATATATATATATATATATATATATATATATATATATATATATATATATACACTATTCACAATAAGTTCGGGATATTGTGGGAGTGAGTTTACTTTTTTTTATCAGGGTTAGGGGTTTAATATAGGGGTTTAATGGGTTAGGGTATTGAAATCAAGAATGCTGTGTTTTTTCACACTCATTAATAACCATAGAATTAATACCAACAAATTTTTTCAACATAATTAATACACAAAATCATCCACACCGAAGAACCTGCCAATATCCCTAACTTATTGCGAGTAGTGTGTGTATATGTATGTATATGTATATACATATATATATATATATATATATATATATATATATATATATATATATATATATATATATGCCGGGGTTACATGTCTGAAAAATGCCGCAATATTCAAAACTGCAATAGGTAAAACCAATTTCCTGTGGGAACTGGAGAGTCCATATAACACAATACCCCACACAGTGTTGAAGTCTAAACAGTATTTCATTTTAAAAATAAAACAATGATTTTATCGATCGTTAAAAAATAAATCTGGAAGTTTTGTGCTGATGAAGTATTTCAGAAGCGGTCCTGAACACCACCCTTATACAACACTCCATTGTACTTTATTAAAATTGAAGTCCTGCAAAACTTGACGTTCTTGGAAGTATTACGACAGGAAATTTGTGTTCTACAGTCTTCAAGTATATAATTACATTTAAGTGTTCATTTTCCACAGTATTTATTGCATCACCCTATCAAACACATTACATTCGTTATTCATGCCTGTTGTTTGTGTCCTTTATGACGTTCTTTTAAAACAAACAGTTTACGGTTTGGAATGATTTTCAGTCTTGTTTATCTGCCAGGAAGGCAGACAGAGTAAAGATATAATATCACTCCTCTCTACACATATAAGATCAGAATGAATTCAAAGCCAAAGTACTGTAAAACGAAAAACTTGTCAGTCATTTTCATGTTCCGATTTGTGTTCAACATGTAACATTTGATTTAAAGAAGTTGTTCATCGATCATAAACTGATAAGACAGACAGATGGACAGACGAACGGACATTGACCAATGGCTCAGGCTCTCTTTTCGTGTGCATCAGGTAATAAAGGGGTTTTTGGTTCCTGGGATTCCGGAAAATATAGAGGAAGGTGGGCAGCAGCCAAAAAGAAGCACATCACAATAATTGAAATCATAAAATAAGTACAAATTGGCTTTACAATGAAGTGTCATGCTGTGTTGAAGCAGATTAAATGTTCAGAGGTGATTAAACTTGCCCCCTCACCTCCACCATTCCTCCACTATTAATCTCTTTAATCGGTTTCCTTTGTAATCTGTCAATGTGTTTCTTTTATAAATCATTGTGCAGCTCTGCAGTGTTTCATTCTGCAGCTCCATAAACAAGCGAATAAATAAAATAAAACACTTTTGTCTATTGTTTTCCACTTTGGTGCCATTATATTATTAACGGTGCGTGAAAGCATTGTGCGAGATAACCATTAGAGCTCAGCTCAAAAACCATGATTTGTCGAAATTAAACTCCGGCAATAACTAAATCGGTTTATAAAGTGGATGCCCACGATTGGTCAAAACAGCGATATTTAAGGATTTACTTCATATAAATGTATTTATATTTATGTATATTGCTTTGACATTATGCTTTATTTATGAGACTTTGGTCTTGTGTGATTTTCTTTCTTGGAAAATCTTTTGAAGGGATTTAATGGGATCCTCTCATTTTATACCAAAGTGTCCCGCATCCTGTTTGATACCTTCCTGGAACATATCAAAAATATTCCCAGTATTTTGGCTTATTTCAGTTGTGATGCCAAATTTAAGTTGAGACATATACAGTATGTTTACTGTGCTTTTGAGATATAACATACTGTGTACACATGCAAAGTTTGTTAATATACCATATATGTTTTGCTTGACAAAAAGCTTTGTTCAGACAGTTGTATATATTGTTGCGGGGATGGCCATATGGACTAATGGGAGTAAGATAGATTAGTTACTCCATCCATAAACACATAGCGTAAGTGTTGGTTTCTCTGTGGAATTATAGGTCACGTGTTGGATGACGAGTGTTTTAGTAGAAATTCTGAGTGCACCCAATATTATGTATGTGCCTAAGCCCATACCATTCACACAGCTTAATTCTCCAAATCGTTCCCTTTTGGAATCTGTCCATATGTGCTTTAATTTAATTGTATTTAATTGTAATTGTAATTGTAATTGTAATTTAATTGAATTTAATTCTGGTGAAACTGCCAAAATCAAGACTCTCTGCTCACCTTCACTCTTTCATTCCTCTTTTCTCCCGCCTCTGGAACAAACTCCCTCACTCTCTTCAATCCCACTCCTCCCTCCAGGTCTTTAAAACAGCTGTTCACCACCATCCCATCTTCTTAAAACATGTAAAACATCTTCCCCCATCCAAAACCTTGAACTTTTCTATCCCCGTTAATTCACCCCAAATCCACTTTTCTGAAATACCGACTTCTTTCCTGGAAGTCCTAGCTGTGTCCATGTGGTTTTTACCACCCCCACCCCCCTTCCCCCAACTCCTCCCCCCAAGCCCTCTCCCTCCCACAGATCTCCCGATGTGCCTGCTCTCAAATGTTGTACTTGTGTGCTTCCCACTCTCTCCCCATTTGTCTCCCGCTCCCTTTATTTTATCTAACGTGTCCATTTTTTTTGTCATTAATGTAAGCGCTTACACAAGCCTCAATGTTGTAAACAAAAAAAATAAAAAATCCTTCATACCCTCTTGCACAAAGTGGTGCAGTTGAATGGCTCGAGGTGCATACAAAGGGAAATTACGAGTCACCTCGCCAACCCACGAGGAGGGGTAAGAACCCTCTCGAAGCCACGCCTGCTCACTGCCATTTATAAAATGGTAGCGTGCAGTGTGGCTCGAGTCTGTTCTTAAGGTCCTACTTCTGCTCCCTTATTCTGCCGACTTCTTCTCGTGAAAGTGCTTCAGCTCGAGTGTGTTGCTCAATTGATACAAGTTAGGGCTGCTTGCTCAAGAGGTTTGCTACGAGTAGATCTCCGGCATCATTGGTGTAGGGGTGAAACCGGACAGGAGTGAGGGAGGACCAGCTCTGCGTCCCCGTGATAGCATCAGAGAGGATGCAGCATGACAAGGCAAAAAGCCAGTGGGAACCCATATCAGGATCCACAAGGCACAATGCATAGCACGTGGACAGGTTTCTTTCAGTCTCGTATTCCTCTATATTTGCCCATATTTGTGAGTGTGTGAGCCTCAAGGTATCACGTAAGCTGACGGGATTATTTCGTGTGCATGGGGATTATAGCTAAACAGAATTCTCCTTCATTGCAATATTGCTTCACTGTCCTCCCCTAACGCACCTTTCTTTTTTCAATGAACCCTGTTTTCTCCACCATTGAAGTATTGGCTTGGTGTGCAGTCTGGAATTGGGAATTGGTGCAAAAACCCCTCGTTTGGACGGTACAACTGCAGTAGTTTGTTGAGGGTCTCACTGATCAGCCCCCATCCTTTATAATCAATGAACACATCACAGGCGGCAGGTGTGTTGGAGGAACTGCACGTCTTAAACAGAAGTAAAGATCATTTGGGCTTGCCCAGCAGACGGGGTCACAGTCCCAAGGACTCTCTGTCGCTAAACAGGTGACTGTCCGGATGGAAGATTTGCCTTCGTGTCCACTCACCAATCCACCATTTAATACTTATCACTACAAAGTTTTGCGGAAACTTCCTAATTAGATACAAGTTAATAATCATGCTCAGTTATCAGAAAAATTCTATTTTTCCTGTTTGGCCCAATAATACATTCCAAATTGTATCACACTATCAACGGTACCCACCCTACGGGCGGGGCTTCAATTGGGAGGCCCAAATGAAAAGGTAAAATATCAGAAATTGAAGGCTTTTTTAAATTTTAAACGATTTATATAAACATCCGTTAAATCATATCACAAGCAAATCATCAAAATCTAAAGAGTATCTTACTATAATTCACCAAATGTCCCACAGTGATCATTACACTATGATCGTGATCGTGAATCATGATCGATAATCGTGTTCACAATCGCTATGTCGTATGTCCTCCCGATACATGTTTCCTTCAGTTGAAATGGGTTAGAATTCTCTCAAGCAGGGATTCAACCCGTGTCCTTATAAAAGGTCTTTGTCCTTATAAAAGGTCCTACTTCTGCTCCCTTATTCTGCCGACTTCTTCTCGTGAAAGTGCTTCAGCTCGAGTGTGTTGCTCAATTGATACAAGTTAGGGCTGCTTGCTCAAGAGGTTTGCTACGAGTAGATCTCCGGCATCATTGGTGTAGGGGTGAAACCGGACAGGAGTGAGGGAGGACCAGCTCTGCGTCCCCGTGATAGCATCAGAGAGGATGCAGCATGACAAGGCAAAAAGCCAGTGGGAACCCATATCTGATATGTCCATTCACGAGGTCACCGAGTTCGATCAGTGCAGCCATGCAGCGATCGGTGCAGCCGTTTGTGCGGCACCCAGGAAAACAACATCGTCACAATGAAAACATCATCACAATGAACGTTATGCGAACGCGAATGTTATGCGGGAGTCCAAACTTGAGAATGCTGGAGACCAAAGCTGAAATATTCACCAAATATCCCACAGTGATCGATACACTATGATCGTGATGATCGTGATCGTGAATCGTGATCGATAATCATGTTCACAATCGCTATGTCATATGTACTCCCGATACGTGTTTCCTTCAGTTGAAATGGGTTAGAATTCTCTCAGGCAGGGATTCAACCCGTGTCCTTATAAAAGGTCTTGTCCGAGGTCACCGAGTTCGGTCGGTGCAGCCGTGCAGTGATCGGTGCAGCCGTTTGTGCAGCACCCGGGAAAACAACATCGTCACAATGAAAACATCGTCACAATGAACATTATGCGAACGTGAATGTTATGCGGGAGTCCACACCTGAGAATGCTGGAGACCAAAGCTGAAATTGGGAAAACTAAATAGCCTATTTTACTTCTGGAGATCCCAGGATTACCCACCCAAAATATCGTTGCGATCGGTTCAGCAGTTTTTACGGTACCTTCGAACGGACAGACAGACGGACAGACGGACGGACATTTGGTGAATTATAGTAAGATACGGAGGTCAGAGGAAGGGCTGGAGGAAGAGCTTTGTCTGGTTTAGGTGTCTGCATCACTAATTAAATTTAAGCTCATGAGAGCCCTTGCAATGCCTCTATATGGTGATTTCTTAATCCATAGACTATCAAACTCAACTTATATTGCTCGCATCCTGCGCATTCCCTGTTATTGACCTTATTTTTGCATGATAAGGTCTTTGTAATATGCATAATTATCTTCACAGAAATTCTACTTCAGCTATTTATCATGTAACCATTTTTCATTATCCTGCTCTTATCTGTCTGCTCATAATAAGCAAACATGTATATTGTATAAATTGCAATCAAAGTAATTTCTCAGCAAATTTTGAAATAAAATAATACCTATGTATTTAAAGCAACAATAATGGCCCGAACGATACAAAAAAGTAAAATCAATAGCATTAAATATCCTTAAAGACTGTTATAAATTTTTGGATTGGCCTGTTTAACCTTCCCATCTTATTAGCTCTCTCAGTATTAGTATTAGCCTTCTATTCTGGGTTCATTACTTGACCCAACTACAGTCACGTGAAAAAGTAAGTACACCCCATGTAAAGTTTTGACTTTTTCAACATATTTCAACATACAGCTATTTGATCTTCATTTCAACAATATTGATAGATAAAGGTGACATAATATAACAAATATCATGAAACATTTACATTTTGTAGTCCATTGTATAATTTAAATAAACATAAATGTAAATTTTGCATGTGGAAAAAGTAAGTACACCCTTGGCTCTAATAGGTGGTATTGCCCCCTTTGGCAGAAACAACCTCAAGTAGGCGTTTCTTATAACTTACCAGTCTCTGACATCGAGTGGGAGAAATGTTTGCCCACTCCTCCATGCAGAATTATTTCAGCTGTGAGATGTTTGAGGGGTTTCTTGCACGCACAGCTCGTTTCAAATTCCCCCACAACATCTCGATGGGATTTAGATCCGGGCTATGACTTGGCCATTCCAGAACCCTCCATTTCTTTCTTTTCAGCCATTCCTTGATGGATTTACTGGTATGTTTGGGGTCATTGTCATGTTGCAAGGTCCACCTTCGGTTGAGCTTCAACTTTCCGACAGATGGCCTCACATTATCCTCAAGCACCCTCTGGTACAATGAAGAATTCATAGTGGATTATATGATGGTGAGCTGCCCAGGCCCTGATGCAGCAAAGCTGCCCCAAACCATAATATTTCCACCACCATGCTTTACAGTTGGTATCAGGTTCTTGTGGTCAAATGCTGTCTTTGGTTTTTGCCAAACATGTCTTCTGGTACTGTGGCCAAATAGCTCTACCTTTGACTCATCTGTCCAGAGCACATTGTTTCAGAAGTGCTGGTCTTTGCCTAGGTGTTCATTGGCAAACTTTAGTCTTGCCCTGATGTTCTTTCTGGACAGTAAAGGTTTCCTCCTGGCACACCTCCCATGTAGATCAAATTTGTGCAGCCTCTTTCTAATGGTAGACTCGTGCACTTTGACATCAACAGTAGCAAGAGCTACCTGTAGGTCCCGTGATGACATTCTGGGGTTCTTAGAGACTTCTTTCAGCATCTTGTGGTCTGTTCTCAGGCTGAACTTGCTGGGGAAGCCTGGCCAAGTTGGCAGTGGTTTGGAGTCTTCTCCACTTGTAGATGATCTTCCGGACAGTGGAATGATTGATTTCAAATTGTTTGGAGATCTTTTTAAATCCCTTCCCAGACTCATAGGCATCTATAACCTTCTTTCTGAAGGCCTCAGAGAGCTATTTTGATCTAGGCATGGTGACGCCGCACACTTCAACAACAAAGAGCAAACCAAACTAAATGTCTGAGGTTTAAATAAGACAGGTTCCTCCAAGATCCTCTCTAACGATGTTCTAATCATTTGCACCTGAGCTGGTGCACCTGATTCTAATTTTAGGTATTTGAAGTAGTGATAAACGTAGGGGTGTACTTACTTTTTCCACATGCGAAATTTGCATTTATGTTTATTTAAATTATACAATGGACTACAAAATGTAAATGTTTCATGATATTTGTTATATTATATCACCTTTATCTATCAATATTGTTGAAATGAAGATCAAATAGCTGTATGTTGAAATATGTTGAAAAAGTCAAAACTTTACATGGGGTGTACTTACTTTTTCACGTGACTGTATATAAACCGTAGGATAAATGCTTCTCAGGCAGGATATAGCATTACTAAGTGCATCGTCCCTCGATTTTACATTAAGCTGGGTGTCCCATGTGCTAGCATTGGTTTGTGGACTTTAAAGATTGCATAGAGTATTTCACAAAGAGTAGGCGAGTTATCATCAGTACCCTGAACAAGCTCATAAATCCTGGCCAAACAAACTCTGGTGGAATGGAAGGAAGGACCAGCCAGTGTACAAAAAACTTAGGCCAAATACTTTCCCCCGCTAAACCCTCAAGAAAGTGGAATTAATTTGGGCTCATAAAAAAGTGGTAGTTTTGTTGAGCATTCCCATGTGAAATAATGGATGCTGATGTTCATAAACCCATGTTCAAATCCCAAATCACTTCCTCATGCTCTCACCCATGCACAGCCACGATCGTTTCTACAAACGGTTCTTTCTCCATTCTTTTCTTCTCTGGGCCATTGTCACTCTTGTGTGTTATTTCTCCAAGTGTATGTCCGTCCATACCCTCCCCAACCTCACCCTTTAGTTGTTTGTAATCCTGCTGCTCTTTGTCATTTGGCTCCTCCATTAGTTTGTGTACCATATTTCTGGTTTACAATATCTGTCTTTGTCTTATTTCAAATTAGTTTGCACAGCAGCATATTTGTCTTGTTTTTCCATTCGTTTGTGTACCATATTTGTCTTATTTTCCATTAGTTTGTGTACCATATTTGTCTTATTTCCATTAATTGTGTACCATATTTGTCTTGTTTTCCATTAATTGTGTACCATATTTGTCTTGTTTTCCATTAATTTGTGTACCATATTTGTCATATTTTCCATTACTTTGTGTACCATATTTGTCTTATTATACATTAGTTTGTGTGCCATGTTTATCTTATTTTCCATTAATTTGTGTACCATATTTGTCTTATTATACATTAGTTTGTGTGCCATGTTTATCTTATTTTCCATTAATTTGTGTACCATATTTGTCTTATTGTCGTGTCCCTGGGGTCAAGACCCCAAGAGGATGAATGACCGAAACGAGATTTAACGAGGTGTAGTTCGAATTTGGCGGGATTATGTTTTGAGCGCAGGGGAAGGTTTGAGGCTTTATCTGATGGGGAACACACAGGGTTATTCCGAACCCACAAAACAAAGAAATGAACCAGGACAGAAAGTAAAATTCAACAAATATAACTTTCTTTACAGTAATGTAAAATAAAACGAAAGGTGAGGTAAACTGATATTCCTAAATGAGGGACCCTCCCCTCTGATGCAAAATACAGACAGGGGAAAAGCTAATGAAAATAAAATGGTGTTTATAGTGCCACGCTGTTGAAACCAAAGCTTTCAGAATCATTGGAATCTCCCGCGATGAAGCTAACTCCAAGGGCCTTTCACTCACTCACCGCAGGCAGGTAGGTAGGTGGTCTTTCTGTCTTCTACCGACTCCTATCCGGCCTAGCTCCCCCAAGCTCTATCTGTGCTCTGTCCCCCAAATATTCCTACAGGTTGCACAAGACCTGCCAGCAACCCTCTTCTGGTGAAATTGCCCAAATCAAGACTCTCTGCTCACCTTCACTCCTTCATCCCTCTTTACTCCCGCCTCTGGAACAAACTCCCTCACACCCTTCAATCCCACTCCTCCCTCCAGGTCATTAAAACAGCTATTCACCACCATCTCTTATCCTCCACCATCCAAAACGTTGATCTCTTATACCCCTGTTAATTCAAATCCTGGAAGTTCTAGAATCCTGGAATTCAAATCCCCCCCCCCCCCCCCCCCACACCTTCCCATGCCTCCTAAAAGCCTTCTCCCTCCCACAGATCTCTCGATGTCCCTGTTCTTTGCTGCTGGACTCGTGTGCTTCCCTCTCTCTCCCCATCTTGTCTCCCACTCCCTTTATTGTATGTTTTGTGTGTCCGGTTTTTTTTTTTTGTGATTGATGTTAACTCCCACACGAGCTTCGATCTTGAATACAAAAAAAAACAAGAAAAAAAAACGAAGGTGATGGCAAGTGGTAAAGCATGTGGTGAGGTGGAAAGAACTGGGAAGTGGCCATGTGCTGTGTACAGGAAGGGTGTCGGAGTGAACTCCATTCAATGTACAATGTGCGCTGAGTGGGTTCATCACAAATGTAGTGGTTTGAGAGGGTCATTAACCAGTGTGGCAGCTACATTCAAGTGTAAGGTGTGCACAGAGGGAGCTGCAGATTGAGGTAATGTTGAGTTGGATCTTGGAGACGGCGTGAAGCTGGAAGGTGTGAAAACATTTTGCTACCTTGGAGACATGCTGAATGGAGAAGGTGGATCAGACTCGGCAACGGTTGCTAGAGTGAGATGTGCATGGAAGAAGTTTCGGGAACTCAGTGGCGTGCTGACGAGGAGGGGAGTGTCGTTTGCATGTGTGAGAAGTGTTATGATTTATGGGAGCGAGACATGGGTAATGAACGTAGAGCAGCAACGAAGGCTGGAAAGGGTGGAAATGTGAATGGTTCGGTGGATGTGTGGAGTATCGTTCAGAGGAAGACAAATGATGAATTGCGAAAGATGATGGGAATAGAGCCTGTGATTGCTGCTGTGAAGAGGAACAGGTTGAGATGATTTGGTCATGTGTGGAGGAAGGATGAAAGTGACTGGTTGAGAAGAGTGATGGAAATGAATGTAGAAGGAAGTAGAGGACGGGGAAGACCGATAAATACTTGGTTAAAGGCGGTGGAAGAAGAAATGCGGGCAAGGGGGTTAACAAGGGGAGATGCAGAAAATAGGGCAAAATGGAGAAGATTGTCATGGGGCCTGCAAGGCTAACCCCCGCTCTAGCAGGCAAAATGGACTTAAAATGCATGTTGTTGTTGTTGTTGTTGTTGTTGTTGTTTGTTTCCATTACTTTGTGTATCAGATTTGTCTTTGTCGTTCGACTCCTCCATTAGTTTTTGTCTCCTCCATTTCGCTCCACCTCCCTAGTTGGACTAGCTAGACATAGTCTAGACCCCTGTATAAATACTCATATACTCCATATTTATCTATACATTGTCTACTTTTGTCTTTATCACTCATATTAAGGTACACGACAGTTATCTTAAGTTATTAAAGTAAATATTATAATTCATATTAATGTATAAAGGTACATTTTATTTATGTACGAGCTCCATTATGAGCCTTTGATCAAGGTAAGAAAATAAACTGTGCTTGATACTTATTTTATGTTTAAAATAAGTATCACATGTTTAAAATAAGTATCACATGCATTTTGTTTTGCACATATACATGATACTTAAGCATCATAGGCTATTCATGAATCTCGAACCTGTCTTCACTTTGACTCATTCATTGTCTTTTTCAATTCGTTCGGACCAAAACTGGCAAATAGGTCGTGAAAATGAATCCAGCATATGACTTGAGCTGGATTAATCAAAAGGTGCGAGATCACACACAAGGCATTTATTTCCTTTTTCATTTACTAATTGAAAGAGAAACATGCATTCATCAGGAAAAGTCTTTCAAAATTTGGCAAACAAACTGTTAATCATATATAATAACACGTGTGTGTGTGTTTGTTTGTTTGTGTTTGTTTGTTTGTTTGTTTGTGTGTTTGTGTGTGTGTGTGTGTGTGTGTGTGTGTGTGTGTGTGTGTGTGTGTGTGTGTGTGTGTCAATCTTTCGCACCGCCTGGTTGGACAGCCGCCCTGACTCCATCCACAATTGTAACTTCAATTGGTATTTAAGATGCTTTACGAAGAATATAATTAACTTACGATCATTTATTAACTCAATTAGGACACTCATAATTACATATTAAAAATTACACGGATAGACAAACGACCGACCGTAATAAGCCATGATCTGTCGGACATCCACTTCCTGTTTCGATCGCGCTTTCCGTGACGTCAGCTATGGCATGAGGTAATGACTAAATATGTAATGGCGATATAACAATTTACTATTTAGCTTTGAAGAAAGTGAATAAATGGGGGAGGAGGGTGTTGTGTCTGGTTAAGGACTTTGAGTGGTGAGGGGGCTTCAAGACAGATTTCATCCTATGAAAATGTTACGGCCGCCATGTTGGCGCTAACTGCGATGCGAGACAAAGACCCTCAGATTTATCATATTCACAATCGCTCTGCACTCCCTATACGTATGGAAGTCGTCATGTATGACCTTCATTGTAAAACTACCAAAATGACAGTTAAAATAATTTTGAGCTGATCGGTGTTACGGTCTTGTGAAGCTTGGCCTCTGCAATCGAGACAACGGTCTGTCACCTTATGCACCGCTCAGATAAATAACTTCGGTATGTGACATTCTCTCATTGAGAAATTAAACCGATGTGTGTGTGCATCTATGATTTAGGAAGAATATAATTGGTTTGGGTCGTTTATTGTCACATCATTTCCACGTATCTCGTGTGAATGTGAGTTGGACAGGCGACCGTGATGGGTGGGGAGAGGTTTGAAGGCTTGAATTTGGGAGAAGATTGACTGATGGAGTTGAGGGCTTGAAGGAGTTGAGGGCTTGAAGTCATATTTTCGATTGCATGGAATTTCCATGGGTCCCTGCTAGTAATCTTACAAGTGAATAAAAAAATTTCTGCTAAATTAAAAAGGCAATGTAGGGATGACAAACTACAGTCTAAAAAGGTTCTAAACAAGATCGGGATGATGTTGGTTTAGAGTAGCTAACAGTGTTGCCATCACATAACAATCCGACATCACTGCCTCATTTACACTTCATCAGTTATCGCTTCAAGCTTCGACAAACACTCCACTGGTTACACCAGTACTTGATTACTCCTGTAGTGTCGCCACATACTGAGACTGAACAAATTATCAGCCCAAGGACAATGTTATAATATCAGTACATGATCATCAACTTCTTACAAACTGCATGAACATCTCCAATAACAGCATTCTATAATTATCTGCATTTGTGATTAATTACTCTAAGTTGATTTAAAAAAAAGAAAAGTAGGAAGGACAACTGAGGCTGCAAGAAGTCCCTGAAATTATATCGGAGCTTCTTATACTTATGCAGAAATTAAATATAGGAGCTTCTAATACTTTTAGCTTGGCCTAGCCCAAGACAATAGTCTGGAGGCAGTGATGTTGGGATTGTTATGTGATGTTGGGGTTGTTACTTGTTCGGGTTAGGGTTGTTGTTAGTCGACCGTGATGACTATGTCGACTAGGTTATGTTATGGTTATGGTTATGTTATGTTATGTTATGGTTATGTTAGGGTTGTTGTTAGGGTTAGGGTTGTTAGGGTTAGGGTTGTTAGGGTTAGGGTTGTTAGGGTTAGGGTTGTTAGGGTTAGGGTTGTTAGCGGGGGAAGAGATGGCATATTTATAGACGTAGCAATACGCCTGTTTGAGGACGTACTATTTCCAGTATTACCCATGTACCGGTAATGCTGGAAATAGTACGTAGAGTCGACAGTGCCAGCGCACTCTCTGATAATAGTTTTGTAAAATTAACTTCAATGAAGAACTTTATCAAGACAAGATATAAGTATTTATCTGTAGTGTCAAAATCCTGGTTCTGAGAAATCAGAAGACCTCGGTAATACTTGAGTAGGTTCTCACCAGACACTAAATCATCAGAAAGACGTTAGTCAAGCACACTGTACACGTGACACGTTTTCTTATCTGCGCATGCGCATATCAAGTTTCAGGGTTGATCGAGTTGGCGTGGGGAAGGGCGTGGCCTTGCCAAACTACGATGGCCTCGGTTGAGCACGAGAGAACACGCTCTCAGAGAGCATCTGTAAATATTTAACTGGAGAAATAAACTGGAGAAACAAATTATAACAAAGGATGCTGCACCAAGTAAAACTCCAGTCATTGCCATTGAGAGAGGCCCAGCTCAGAATTACACAATCTGAATAATTATTATAATATTTGAGTAGATGATGTTCTACTACTGATTTACAAATGTTGTAGTACAAACTTTATAGACGTGCTCACCAGTGGTGTACTGAGGGGGTCTGGCATAAAAAAAAATTCTTAAAATAACAATTTCTCCTATTCCTCCCCCCTCCCCTACCCCCTGCTTCCACATTCCTCTCCCAAATCCCCAATCCCAGTAGCCATAGGTAAGAGGGCATAGACATAAGGAAACTAGGATATTTATATTTAAACATTAATTAATTGACCATTGACCACTCCAGGCGATGCAGCATGCCAAAACAAAGATGAAAGGATCACTAAATGTAAGTTCAAAACTTATTAAACTAGGGGGCCCGTTGGCCCATTGGACATAATTTTAATTGGGGACTTTTGGATCTTCGGGAACTTTTGGGTCTTTGGTGAATTTTGGGTGTTCGGGGACTTTTGAGTCATCAGGGTCATCTGGGTCTTTTTGGTCCTCGGGGACTTTTGGATCATCCTGGTTTTTTGGGTACTTTTGGTTCATCGGGACTTTTTGGTCATCTGGGTCTTTTGGGGACTTTTGGATCTTCGGGAACTTTTGGCTCTTTGGGGACTTTTGGGTCATTGGGGTATTTTGGGTCATCAATGACTTTTGGGTCCTTGGGGACTTTTTGGTCCTTGTGGACTTTTGGGTGATCTCTGTCTTTTGGGTCATCAAGGACTTTTGGATCATCTGGGTGTCTTGGGTCCTCCAGGCTCTTTTGGGTCCTCTGGGAGTTTTGGGGCATCTGGGTCTTTTGGGTCATCAAGGACTTTTGGGTCCTTGGGGACTTTTGGGTGATTGGGAACTTTTGGGTCATCAAGGACTTTTTGGGTCTTTGGGGACTTTTGGGTCCTCAGAGACTTTTTGGTGATTTGGGTACTTGGGAACTTTCTGAGTCATCTGGGTCTTAAAGGTCATCTGAGTTAAAGGGTCTTCCAAGGTCTAAGGGGTCTCAGCAGTCTAGTCTAAAGGGTTAAAAGGTACATTTGAATAGTACTTAATTAATTGACGTCAAAAAGTATGACGCACACGCACACGCACACGCACACACACACACACACACACACACACACACACACACACACCCTCCATTTATAGATGTTCTTTTCGATGGCATCAGTGATACTCCGCCGTAGCGAATCTGCCGCCGAGAAACCGTGACTTGAGATGGTTATTGATCACGTGGTTTGCTTTTGCCTTGACCCGCGACTAGACACTAGACGACTAGAGGGTTCGTGATCACGTGTCCCGTGTGCGGTGTGTCGCACTTGCACCTCGCTAATATTTTATTTTCATAAATGTAACTGAAAAACAAGGCATATCCCGAGGCAGGATATTTCTGCTGATATTATTTGATCCTACATAACATTATCACCCATAACGCAGACACTGAGGAAAATGTGCCTAGCGGCCCCGCCCACATCAAGCTGATTGACAGTCATAGCCACGCCTACACCGGTCCAAATCTTTGACAAAGGAATGTAGTTTTACATACTTTTCGTGGAATTCTTTCAAGCTACGAGAATTATAATACCAAAGGATGTTGCAGGAAGTAAAACTCTGGAGAATGGCAGCAGAATCATTGCCATTGATCGAGGCAGCTCGGAAATATGCCGTCTGAAGAAGATAATAATAATAATAATAATTATTATTATTATTATTATTAATATTACTAGGGCATGCCCGTACTATATATATATCTAAAATTATATCCCCCCCCCCCCTCTATTTACATGAAATGGTTTGGTCCATTCGCAAAGCCAAAGCGAACGGCTTGCGAGTACGGTAGAACCCCCCCCCCTCTATTTACATGAAATGGTTTGGTCCATTCGCAAAGCCAAAGCGAACGGCGAACGGCTAAATCGCCATAGCTCGGTAGCTCGCTGCTCTCTGATTGGTCGAATCGTTTTTTGGACATAGCTCGGTAACTACTTGTCCGATTAATATGAAACCTTGAAAAGGCACATCCTCGGGTCCCCAGCAATATACCTGGCAAGTTTCAAGTATATCGGACCGGTAGTTGTCGAGAAACAGCGGTCGCATACACACAGAGATTACTGGAATTATAGATAGACTAGGGCATGCCCGTACTATATATATGCCCGTACTATATATCTATCTAAAATTATATCCCCCCCCCTCTATTTACATGAAATGGTTTGGTCCATTCGCAACGCCAAAGCGAACGGCGAACGGCTTGCGAGTACAGTGACAATCCCCCCCCCTCTATTTACATGAAATGGTTTCGTCCATTCGCAACGACCACAGAACCCCCCCCCTCTATTTACATGGAATGGTTTGGTCCATTCGCAACGCCGGCACACGCGATCGTTCGCTGCTCTCTGATTGGTTGAATCGTTTTTTGTACATAGCTCGGTAAGTAATTGTCCGATTAATATGAAACCTTGAAAAGGCACATCCTCGGGTCCCCAGCAATATACCTGGCAAGTTAAAAGTATATCGGACCCGTGGTTGTCGAGAAACAGCGGTCACAGACAGACAAACGTACAAACGTACAGACAGAGATTACTGGAATTATAGATAGATTATGAACAAGAAGATGAATTCCCGGGTTTGACCGATCTCGTTTTTGTCCCCCGTCGCACCGCGGAGCGAAAGGGGGACTATGGTTTTCCCCTCCGTCCATGTGTCCGTGCGTCCGTCCGTGCGTGCGGGCGTGCGTGCGTGTGGGCGTGCATGCGTAAGCAACCCACGTCAAAATCCAAGATGGCCGCCGCCATGTATGTCTGAACCTTGTGAGCGGGATATCTTGAAAAATAAGCGAAGTACCAACTTCTAATTTTGTGTGTGGGTGTATCTCGGCATAACGAAGAAAGTTATTGAAAATTGGGTCACCACATTCAAAATCTAAGATGGCCGCCACCATATATATGTCTGAACCTTGTGAGCGGAATATCTTGAAAAATAAGCGAGGTACCAACTTCTAATTTTGTGTGTGGGTGTATCTCGGCATAACGAAGAAAGTTATTGAAAATTGGGTCACCACATTCAAAATCTAAGATGGCCGCCACCATATATATGTCTGAACCTTGTGAGCGGAATATCTTGAAAAATAAGCGAGGTACCAACTTCTAATTTTGTGTGTGGGTGTATCTCGGCATAAGGAAGAACGCTATTGAAAATTGGGTCGCCACGTCAAAATGCAAGATGGCCGCCGCCATGTATGTCTGAACCTTGTGAGCGGAATATCTTGAAAAATAAGCGAGGTACCAACTTCTAATTTTGTGTGTGGGTGTATCTCGGCATAACGAAGAAAGTTATTGAAAATTGGGTCACCACATTCAAAATCTAAGATGGCCGCCACCATATATATGTCTGAACCTTGTGAGCGAAATATCTTGAAAACTAAACGAACTACTAACTTCTAATCTGGTGTGTGGGTGTATCTACGCATAAGGGAGAACGCTATTGCAAATTGGGTCGCCACGTCAAAATCCAAGATGGCCGCCTTGCGTCTTCCACTTTGTCAACTCACATCACTTCACCGACGGGGGACCTAGGCGTAACGCTTGTTTCGCTTTATTTGTGTCAAATGAATCAAGATTTTGAAGTGGGTTAAATATGCCATTGATATACTTCGCCCATCTCTTCAAGTATGGGATGGAATTAAGAAACTCCTAAAGGGGTTTAACTGAGAGAATATACAAGGAAACTTCAACATGGTTGTACTGTATGTTATTTCATTTAAGTGGTCCACAGGACCAGGAATGACCGGGGCAGGGTTAAGGGATGAGCACAAATGGTTCAAAAATGGCGGAGGTGTTAAAGGCAAGTTTTCGGAGTCCTAAAACCAGGACCAAAACCATCTTAAAATCATGAAAAATAGGCCTCACAACCAACCGAGGGGACAGAAACCTCCCATACCAGCCTAGGGGAAAGAAAGAAAACTCTTTGCCATGGTGGGGGGGGGGGGGGTGGAGGGAAGGTCCATCTTTGACTTTGGGGTCCCTTCCATGATATGCCATCTATAAGTGAATTATCCTCCCACATTGCTACATTATGCAGGCAATACTCACAAGCACAAAGGAATATTGTTACGTTTGTGGAGGGTAGGCCATGACATACCTTAGTCCAGGTAGAAGTGTATCGATTACCATGCGATTACAATGTCACGATGAAGAAGAAGAAACCCCATGTACCATAAGTAGGGATCCGTTAGACCGTATGTCGTGTAAGAGTGTATCATTGTTCCCATGACGAAGATGGGGTTATGTTAATTAGTTAGGGATTAATGGTAAATCCCTTGTATGTAATATTGCCCCTGTCATTTCCCCTCTGTTCCTTATGACGATGCAGCACACACACACATCACCAGACAATCGGCATAATTAATAACCAGACATAATCGGCCGAGGCCTGAGGAATGGCAGAGCTGGCAGCAGGTGCTCACCACATTGGCCAGCTTGGGGCTAGTGGGGCCGTTTTCCTCGCAGGGTCCGAAGGATGGATGGTGGGTCGCACCCTTATGGACATTCATGGGCCATGTTGGCGTTTTGGCTGCTACACTTACCCGATGGCCCTTGCATAGTAGAGGGGCGGAGCTGTCATAGCCAAGGGTAGTAGTGTAGTAAAGGTCACCGGAGGAGGCGGATCCACATGCTTGCCAATACAGCCGGATAAAAGGAAATTTGGGGAAATTGATTGGCTCCATGGGTAAATTTGGAATTCGGCAGGGTGGATGGCACTCTTGGACCCGACCAACCTGCGACTACCTGCACTTAAGGTAAGTGCCTTGATGTTTACTGTCCCAGGGCTTTGATACATGCTCATAAATTGGGACATCAGTAATTTGGAATGGGGGCGGGTGAGAGTGACGGCATGGTCGGTGGTTGGATCGGAGTGTGTGCCACAAAGTGTCTTGTGGGTGGTGTTTGCTTATGTGCAGAGGTTTTGGTTGTTGTGTGGTCAAGAGGATGGAAATTGAGATGTGATTGGAGTGTGAATGTGGGAATTCACGTGTACGCAGGCCATGATAGTATCTCTTTACAGTTAAATGTGTTGAGAATTGAATGGCAGCGGGGTAGGAAATGTCATTTTGGATTTTGTGGGTGGGGAAGGTGTGTGTGCCCGCAGGTACGAATCAAGCTCTGAAGAGCGGTGACTGTGGCCCCGCCTGAGGTAATTTGCCCATGGCAGCCAGTGGTGTCTGGTAATTGGACACCCGTCGACGGGGGGGGGGGGGGGGGTCTTGTTGGGCACCTTGAAGTATGGAGACCCCTGGCGACACTGAGGCTATGAGAGCCTGAGGCCGAATGAGCCTGGTGTCGAGACCTTCCTGGCGACGACAGCTAAGGAGCTGTTTGGCTATCACGAGGCCGAGAATTTAAGGAGGGAGGGGGGGAGGAAGAGGGTGAAGAAGTCGCAAGTCAGGCACTTGCATTGATCCGCTGCCCAGCACGTGCCTGCACCCTTGACGAGTATGAGACCATCATGAGGCCGGCCAGCATCATCTGCCAGCCAAGTTTGCCAGTCTGCCATGCCATGTTTTTGCCATGCCTTTGCCTGTTTGCCTTGCTTCTGCTGCCGCCTTGTCATGTCAACCCACCACAACACATGTTTATGGATTGCCCATGCTGCTCCAGCAGCCTGTTTCCTTTCTTTTATTGCATACTACCCACCATGCTGCAGCCTTGCTGCCTTTTTCGGCTAGTTCAAATGGACTGTGTATGGCATAATTGGCATATGGCCTGCCGTGTTAAGGGTGGATATACAGAAGGTTCCCCTCTTACAGAATTTTCTTTCCAGGTCCTGGGTCATTATTTGTAAATAAGTTGATTGATTGTTTATGCCCACCGGTTATGTGTTGTAGTTTCAAAAATTCCGGCAATTTTGGTTGTTGTTGTTTTGTTGTTGTTGTTGTAAGGTTGCCATGTGAGTCTGTTTGTTAGTCCCCAACACATTAGGTGGGACATATCTCGTTTAAATTGTTGCACACAAGGGGTAGGGTTATGAGTCAAATGTAAGTAGTTAGGGGATAAACACCTGCCACACGATGTTTTTTTTAAAGGTAATGGTAAATGGCCAAACTCACCTTGCGTTTCACATGTGTGAACAACTCAGGATGAGTTTGGGGAGGAGAGGGGGTAGTGTTGCTGTTTTGGGAAACCGCTAACAAGTAATGACAACCACCATACAGGTCCCTTAGAATAGTTATATGTAAACGGGTATATGTAAAATTTTCAAGAATGCAATCTTTTTGAAGTTGGTAAAAAAAAAGACAGAAGGAAATTATTTGGACCCTTCTCTCACCACATTATTAGTCCATGAGCCAGATAAAATTTGACTCCCCAAAAAGAGGGCAAATCGCCACTATATTTTTCAGTTAGCCTTACATATTGCCTGTATGAAAAAATGTGATGGACATTTGAATTCGGTAGCTAAACCCATTTTGGTGGCCATTTTCCAAAATGGCCGCCAATTTCATATTTCATCAATTTTCATATTTCATATCTCATAAATTTGGCCGTAACTTTTAATCGGCTGGTCTGAGGCACATGCACCCTACATAAGATATGTTCAGTATGTCATTTGGCATATTTCGAAGTAAACTAAAAGGAAATTTGTTCACTACCTGTCGAGATAATTGGGAAAATATGTATAAAATGTGTAATTTTCATGCAAAAATGCTCAACTTGCCCAGCTTGGGGAAGGTTGAATATTTTTCATTGCTGGCTGTCATTAATTATTTAATTAATAGGCTGTGCGCTTGTGGAGAGTTTCCCTGTGCCAGTGCATTTTGAGGGTAATTTACACCCAAAAAACATTCTTCAAATCCGTAAAAACGGAATGAAGAATAAAATCTATAAGTTGTGTGTTATATATAGGGACATTTGCAAACAGAAATTTTAACGTAGAGCCATTTTATGTTACTTCAGGTGAAGAATGATATACGTTTGATTGCAGTCATTTCATATACATGATATAATAATCCACTTACTGATGATGGTGTCTGTTCGTACTCTGGTCAGGCTTGTATCGTCTGACTTCTGGGAGTTGTATGCCCCCGGTTGCTCGTCGTACTACCCTTGTTGTTTCACCGCTGACATCAGATGGTTGCCAACTGTCACTGGACGTTTCGACCCATTTGTCTTTATGCGGCTTCCAATGGGGATCTTTGCGACGATACCATAACCAGCATGACGCCCTCCCTGCTTGCTCTCCTAGTCTGCGTATAACTGTCCTCTGCCTTCCTCGAATACCTAGCATTTGGCACATCCTCTAAAATGACTGCGCAGGGAATCCGTGATAGTCCACCTCCACAGGGAATAGTCATGTCTTCCAGCCCCTCTGTTGACACATCTCCATCAGCTCGGTGTACTTGGCACTGTTCCTCTCATAGGCCTCCTCGCAGCCTTCTTCCCATAGGACTGCTAACTATCACGATGATGATCTTTCGCTGAGTTGACCAGATAACAACATCTGGCCGAAGGGTTGTATGCACAATATCTGGAAAGGCTAGCTTCTGGTGCAAGTCCAACTGCATCTCCCACGTAGATCCATCTAGAAGGCACGCCTTTGATTGATGAATATGTGTAGGCCTCTGATGTTCTTGCAGACTTTATATGTAAACAATGTGTGTTCAGTCATCATCGCTATCCGACGAAACGTTTTCAACCTGTAGAAATTCTTCTTCGGCATTCACCATGTTGGAGCATGTCAACAGCTTGCAGGCTTCTGTACATTTGAGTGCATTGATAATACATGTGCAGTCAGATGGCCGGCAAGATCGAGCACACTTGCAAGACAGGAGACTTATCACGACCTCTGGAGCTGGGGAACCTGTCATCCACTTTATAACTGGAATGCCGTTTCCACTTGATGTCCATCCATGACCTGCGATAGGATTGGGAATGTCTGGGGAGTTAATCAAACTACGTCTCCAGATATCAGCCTGGTAGTTTGCTCGAAGTGTGTATTGTCGAATTGTGTCCTCACATGGGGGAAGCTGTCCGGACTCGATTTCCCCGCTTCTGCTACGGAACATTTGGTATCGTAGCTCATTTACTTCACTTATTTTAGTGTTGCGGCAGTAAAGTTGGCATGTGAAATCTTGAATGACATTGAATAACTCGTTTGAGATGTCCCAGTTGTTGCCAAGTGACGCAAAGGCTTCTCTGAACTTCTCATCGCGTGGGAGAATTTTCAACACTTTCAACTTTCCTTGCCCAGCAAGTGAGCTGACAGTATCACATCCAGTCCATGGATGAAGTCCCAATAAGGCAGTACAAACATCTCGTCCCAGTGCTGCAGCCAGTTTGGTGATGTCGACAAGCCTGACTGATGATTTTGTTTCCACGTCTTATGAAGAGTTTGCTGTTGATATCTCTACTTAGTGCGAGGCAAATGATGAAGACATCAGTGTCTTCGGTGACACAGATCAGGGATGAATAGCTGTCTGCGGCATGTTTGGCATGCAGCAATAGGTGTGTATCAGCCTCTTCTTGGCTTGAGTTGAGATCTTCAACTTCTTGCCAACTGTCGTGGGTAAGCTTCAGGCAGAGATCACCACACGTCACAAACATAACTCGGTTTCCAAGCTTCTCTCTCTTCTGTTGGTCTTTCCAGTTTTCAGCTAGGAAAGAAGTGAGCTGGTTTTTGCTCTCGGTACATGACAACAGCCGCCTCCAATTTTGTATCTTGTGGCCTGGCATTTTCTTGATGAAGGCAACCCCATCTTCTGAACCACGATTAGCGTGCTCAGCGGCTTTGATTGATTGATCTTGGTAGATATCGAATACCACATCGATCCTCTCACTTCCCTCGCTGGCATGGATCATTTGTGCAAATACATGATCAGAGAGTTCATTGAATGTGCGATTCTCACCATGAAGTTTCTGGATGAGTCCCATTGCATCGATGAGGGTAGCAGATGGGTGAGGGACAGCTAGTTAACCAATTTCCTTTTAGTTTACTTTAAAATATGCCAAATGCCATACTGAACATATCTTGCATGTGCCTCAGACCAGCCGATTAAAAGTTACGGCCAAATTTATGAGATATGAAATATGAAAATTGATGAAATATGAAATTGGCGGCCATTTTGGAAAATGGCCACCAAAATGGGTTTAGCTACCGAATTCAAATGTCCATCACATTTTTTCATACAGGCAATATATAATTCTAACTGAAAAATATAGTGGCGACTTGCCCTCTTTTTTGGTAGTCAAACTTCAAAATTCGACAGTGGGCACAAGGACTATATAGGCTCTTTGTCCCTGAGATTGTAGCTGTAACAGTGAAAATGGATTGAGCCCTACCTTATAGGACCCCAAATATCCTATAAGCTATCTGAATGACCTTGTCCACCAAACAATGAAAAAAAAAAAAAAAGCCATTTCTTTTCCTTCAAATTTAATATGGCTTATCGAAACAGATTTGAATTCGAAATTTCCTCATGAGTTTATTTTAATGTTTTTCCAAACAGTTGCACATAAACGTGCATTGTGAGTAACACACATAAACATGCGAACAATAAAAAGTGAGCACCTTGTGAAAAGAAGGCCACACAAACCATGGTGGTAAAGATTCCTAATTCAGTGTAGGTGACCTTACAGTTGTAAACTACGGAATTACTTTCTAGGCATTACTTTCCATTTCCTCATTGAACAGAAGCAATGTCATGATCAGGGATGAGTAGTGATGCACAGCACTAGTCAACAATTTGGAATTTAGCCATGGTACTAAAACACAATGTCCTTATTCTTCAAAGACAAGCATAAAACAAAAACATGTAGTGACAATTCAAATTCACCTAATCAGATGCCCTGTTTACAAAATGAGTGAGCAACATATGGAAAAACAGACAATGATACAGGTTATACAACAATAAAATGACAAAAATGGTTGTAACTACACCTTTGGGTTGTTACAGCACAAAGTCCAGTACTATGAGAGCAAAAAAAGTACAAAACTAGAAGGGCACTCAGTAGAGAGCGTACCTCCGCCAGGCTGAACAGTTTATGTTTTGTATCCCACTGATAGGTCGGATCTAGATTCGGACATGAACCAATCTCTAAACTGCTTGTTCTTGTCACCTAACCAACTCGTCCACCAAGTTTAGTCATAACTCATCCATAATTAAAAATAAATATCATGTCATATATTGCTTTTTGTCAGATCTCTCAATGGTGAAGAATCACTTAAAAATTAAATAATTCTCGTATCCGAATCCATATTCAGATCTTC
Organism: Myxine glutinosa; assembly: GCF_964187855.1. Lineage (NCBI taxonomy): Eukaryota > Metazoa > Chordata > Myxini > Myxiniformes > Myxinidae > Myxine > Myxine glutinosa. The sequence goes on from NC_136267.1 coordinate 101,201,540, forward strand.
ACCAAAATTGAATCGATTAGTCTTGGTCACACACCCAACCTCTCCACCAGCTTTCGTCCAAATCCGTCCACAACTTTTTGAAATACCATACTATTTGTCGTTTTTGACCCTATCTCCCAATGGTGAAGAATCACTTTAAAAATTCTACTAGCCGGATCCGAATCCGGATTTTCACAAAAATTGAACAATCTCGTCCTTGTCACATACACTACCTCTATGCCAAATTTAGTGCAACTCCGTCCACAGCTTTTTGAGATATCTTGTTCATAGACAGACAAACAGACAGACAAGGGTGAAAACATAACCTCCATCCACCTTCAGTGGCAGAGGTAAAAAAAAAAATGAACATCACATATGATGACATTCAGGTAATATTGTGCTTCTTCGGTAAAGTTCATCTGAGCTTTGCCAAATTTATTTGGTCCTTATCTTTCAGCCTTTATCTTTGATATGGTCGCTTCGATATATGACCTTTGTAGTGGGGGGGCCAATGTAGCAGATTGAAATGCCCGGTGAAATTGCTTGTTAATTTTTGGACACTGGTTGGGCTGTCTTTAGGGATGATATAAGTTCTAGAAAAAATATGTCTCCAATTGTTTCAAGTTCTTTATGGCGGCCATTTTGGATTTTCAAAATGGCGGATGTCGAAAACGTAAAATTCCATTATCTTGGCTTCTAAATGACCTAGAGTTTCGATTCTGGTGTCCAGTTGTACATTTTTGGGGATAGAGAATTGAATGAAACCTTCTTTAATAACCTACAAGGGATAAAAATAGGTTTTTATGGCACAGCCGAACCAGTGTCCAAAATCTAACTTAATGCACATCTATCTTAATTGTTATTTGTTATTTGTATGTTCCAGATTCGTGACCCTGAGCTATGATGGAGCCAAAAAGCAAGAAAACCAAGAAAGAAACTGATTTCACACTTTGCATTCAGTGCCAGGATCCCCAAGGTGCACTAGTGACTGAGCCAGCACTGGGCTCATATGCAAAGTTTCTCCAGTTCATCCAGGAGAGGGCACGATATGGTGATGCCGACTTCAAACAGATCAGCGAACGATTAAGCTGTTTCACTGCCACTGACTTGAGGAACAATAAAGCAAAGTGGCACCGGGCATGTTATGGATCTACATGCAACACTGCTCACCTGGAGCGTGCTAGAGTTCGCCACCAGAAAGCCTGCGAACATGGCGACACCCAGCATCTTCATAAGAGGTGTGGACGTCCTTCTTCTGCACCTGCCGCTGCAAGTACCTCAGGTTCTACGCAAGACGAGACTCTTCGCTTCACACGTTCATCATCAACTCCATTCAACAGAGACCTTTGTTTCTTCTGTCAAGAGGTCACTAAGGAAAGTGTACATGTTGTATGCACGTTCAACGCAGGTAAACAGCTGAAGAAAGCTGTTGAAGAAGGCAGCAACCACAAGTGGAAAGTTCAGCTGAGTGCTGCCATCAGTGCACATGATGCTCATGCGATCGACGTCAAGTATCATCTCCCATGCTGGGTGCAGAATGTCCAACGTGCTCCCAAGAGTGGGACATCAAGTGATGACAAAGAACACATACTGCAAGAAACTAATGTTATCAAAATAGCCGCAGACATTGAGTTTGTCAGCCTTGTTCGCTCTCTACTCCAAGCTGGTGAAATTCTCAACATGTCTGACCTGAAGTCGGTTTACTCCAGGATTCTTGACAATAATGGTGTGCACAATGTCCCATCACCTACTACCCAAGGCATGAAGGAGAAAATCAACTCTCACATTGATGACGTTCACTTCATGAAACCAAAACGTCGAAACGAGTCAGACTGTGTATTCTCCACTGCCGTGCGTGATGCAGCTGTCGAAGATGCAATGACGAAGACAAATGAAAAAAACATCGAACAACTGTTTGAGAGTGCCTCTGTTCTCCGCAGTGCCATTGCTTGTCAGAACAAGCACCCATGGCAATTTGAAGGAGAAATGAATACTGATGATGCTGAAAAGCATGTACCCAAAGTACTCTATGCTTTCCTCCGCTGGCTACTGGAAGGACCAGCCACGAGCATTGAGCCAGAGACTATGCGCTCAGCCACTATTCATCGAGATGTTATAACCATCAGTCAGAACATCATGTACGGCTACAAGTCAAAACGCCAAGTCACGTACAAGCCCAAAGAGCCAGATGCACCATTCCGCCATCGCTTAGAATGGCCACAGCAGCTTGCCGTTGCCATTGTAGTCCATCAGTCCACCAGAAACAAGAAGCTTCTGGATTTCCTGCATGGGTTCGGTCTGTCTGTTGATTATAGTCGGATCTTGCGGTTGGAGACACAGCTGGCCAACTCAGTCATAGAGTCTACGACAGAACAGGGTGTATACTTTCCAAGAACCATGCGCATAGGGACGTTTGTCTTCTTTGCAGTGGACAACAGTGACTTCAATGAAGACACACCTGATGGGAAGCGGACACTCCATGCTACAGCCTGGGCACTCTACCAACGACGGGAACATGCACCCTCCACAGATGAACATAGAACACTGACACTACATGACCGAAAGGCCAGACACCGCTCACTCAAGGTTCTGACTGCTCCAGACTTTGTTCCTTGCCAAGCACCAAACACCACCCCCTCCCAAGAAGGTGACTGTCATAGACGGCATGGCATTAGTGCAAGCAATGGGTAAGCCACAATGGGTCAAAACATGTGCCCAGTGGGCTGGCCATTTCAATGCAACACTGGACTGCAAGACCAACGGGTATGATGAAGTCCACCTCGTGTTTGACCGATATGATCTGCCAAATTCACTGAAAGAGGCCACACGGGAGAGGCGCCAAGGTGGCAAGCCGCCCACTGCTTACCACGTTCAAGACAGCACCCCGATTGGGAAACTGACAGCAAAACAGTTCCTGTCGCACACCAACACCAAAGATGAGCTAACTGTCTATCTGGCAAAGAAAGCTCTGTGTCACTTTGAGGGGACTACCAAGGTCTTCATCGTCACTTCAAGGCAGGATGTCTTCTCCAACTGCATGGATGTACAGCATCTCCGTAGCTCCCAGGAGGAGGCTGATACGAGGATCTTTCTTCACAGTCTAGATGCCGTCCGAAGAGGTGCAACACAGCTGTACATTCAGTCACCTGATACTGATGTATTCATCCTAGCACTCCACCGGTACCATGAACTATGCAAAGACACATACTTCATCACGGGTGTGGGGAACAAGAAGAGGCAAATCTCACTGGAACCAATAGTACATGAACTTGGTGTCAGGAAGGCTGCAGCCCTACCAGGATTCCATGCATTCACGGGAGCAGACCAGACTGGTCGGTTTGCCGGCAAGGGAAAGCTCACATGTTGGCAAGCCCTCAATAGGTGCTCTGTTGAGGTGGTATCTGCGTTTCATGACCTTGGGGCCTCTGAGGAGCTGAGAGCTGACACAGAAATTGACATTGAGGCATTTGTATGCCAGCTGTATGAGCCTCGTACTACAGTTGTGGATGTGGGCAAGCTGAGGTGGAGACTGTTTACCAAGAAACAGCTAGAGGCACAGAAGCTGCCACCAACACGGGGAGCTTTACATGAAGCCATTGCTCGTGCACATTTCCAGGCCATGGTGTGGCATCAGGCTGATGTACCGGACCCCCAGCTTCCACAACCAACAGAACATGGATGGAGAGCAGAAGGAGATCAGCTGGTGCCCATCACAACCAAGGACCCTCCAGCCCCAGCTGCCATCACACATCTAATCAAATGTAACTGCAAGAAGACCCAATGCATGTCTCACTGCTCATGCAGGTCTCAGCATCTCAACTGTTCTGAGATGTGTATGTGTGGGGCAGATGAAGAGGTGTGTGGTAACACGGGTCAGGAGCGCCCCATGGGAATCGATAACACTGATGATGAGGAGGATGGAGATCCTTCAATGTAACAATGAACACTGCCAACTAAAAATATTGCACAAAGACATTATAAGTGTACATTTGAACACTAAAGTCCAGCCTTTATGTGATTTAGAAGTGAAAATGATGGAAAAAAATATATATATGTGTTGGCATAAGTGCGTGAAAATCCAAGATGGCTGCCATAAGAACCCTTTTGATCATATGTAGGTGTATAAATGTGTGTTTATTGGATTAAGTATCCGCAAATATGTACATTTGGACACCAAAATTAACACTCTAGGTCATTTAGAAGCCAAGATAATGACAATTTCGGTTTTCAACAAACGCCATTTTGATAATCCAAAATGGCCGCTATAAAGAACTTGAAAAAAATGGAGACATATTTTTTCTACAACTTCTATCATCCCTAAAGACAACCCAACCAGTGTCCACAAATTAACATTTGAATTCAACGGGAAAACATTGGCCCCCCCACTATTGTCTAAGACTACGTAAATCCTTCTTGCACTCACATTTGACGCTTTATCTTGGATTCACTCACTTTGATCTTCGTTGACTAACCTTTAATCAAGTCCATTTATTAATAATACACTTTAGACCTACTGTATATTTCCTTCTTTTGCTCTGATGAAAGGCTAGTTCTGAAAACGTTAGCTACAACTCTTCTCCCAAGGCAGTAAACATACTCTTATCAACTTTCGTTTGATAAAATCTATTGTTTATCTGGTCTGCCAACACAAATTGACACTAGCCTTCACAGACAATAGTATTTTGTTGTAAAGTGCACTCACACTGATATTATTCAGATAAACAACAATAAAAGAGGAGAGATCAAAAGAAAAGCTATGAAACAAGAATTGGCAGAACGAAAAGTCTAATACACCAAGCTCAAGGAAATGCCTTCCTTTTGCTGTTGCCCAACGGAACAGAAGTTTTCAAACCATATTATATGTAGTTTTGGAAACATATCCGAATTAAAACCACTAATTAAAGCCACCTAACCAAAAACTAACCAAATTAAAACCACCTAAACCACTTGATATTTAAAGAATGAGTGATAAACAAGCTGCTCTTATGAAATAAAGTGATTAAATTATAAAGCTAAAAGTTCAAGCTGTCTTAGCACTTGTCCGAGTACTCAAGAGTACTCAATACTCAGAAGACAAGTTCAAATAAAGGCTTATCTTAATTTTACAGTTGCACCCCACTGGTCTCGTCCAGCTGGCACAGCTATGTTGAGACAACGTAAGAAGCCATTGTTTGCCCGACGTTAATTTGACATCAGACGTTGATCAAACATCGTCAATATCCACGAGGCCAACCATCTCTTTCTGTCTGAAAGCCAACATTAGGTTCAATACAACTAAGAAGAATAAGGATGGAATGAAAAATGATTTCCAAAAATTCAGAAGTTTACAAAGCTTTATGATAGAATAACATATTGAGAGAAGAGTTTTGAACAACAATAATAAATAGCACAGATCTTCAATGAGAGAACATTCCATCACCATGGTCTTCAACCAAAAACAAGACCGAAAGTCTAACAGCGGCGTAGCCGGGCTTGTTTGATACTTTAGTTGAAGACGGACGTAATGACGGAGCGTGACACAAAACTGCCGCTACTTTAATATATCAAAGATATATTTTAGCCTCTAGTAACTTTGCAGTCACGACGAAGGGATTCGTGTTACGATTACATTTATTATAATATTAACGTTACGTTATCATTGTTACGAAAATGATATTACCAGAAAAAGAATTCGAGGCGAAATCTAATTTTGGTTAGTTCCTTACTTCTGCGGTTATACCACTTATCATTGATTCATAAACCATACATCGCTTCAACCCATTAACATTCCATTCATGACATTGGGATTAGTGTTACCAGCAACGGTACCTGCCCTTTGGGCGGGGCTTCAATTGGGAAGCCCAAATGAAAAGGCAAAATATCGGAAATTGAAGGCTTTTTAAATTTTAAACGATTCACATAAACATCCGTTGAATCATATCACACGCAAATCATCAAAATCTAAACGGTACATGGCGCCAATTTTGAAAAAAAGATTGAATTCTACGAAACGGAAGCGGCCGCTGCACATCTTTCTCAGTCGCACGTTTATGTGTGAAGAGTGTGCACCGAATCTGTAACAAGGAAGCGGCCACTACACCTGTTTCTCAGTCGCTTTTCACATGCTGCCATGTTACTTCGGAGCCGCATGTTTATATAGTAAGAGTTCGTCAGGAGTCGATATACTCTCTCCTGGTACGTAGAATAAACAGTATTTGTAGAATTTCAACAAAAGCCACATCACTGTTCTTATCGGTAAATATGATTCCATCGTCTTTGGGAAAACTGTAAAATTGGAAAATTTGGAAAATTTGGAAAAACAATAGAGCCTATTTTACTCCCAGGGGTCCCAGGAATACCCACCCAAAATATCGTTGCGATCGGTTGAGCCGTTTTTGCGGTACCTTCGAACGGACGGACATTTGGTGAATTATAGTAAGATGGTTATATTTACTAAAATATTATTATTATTATTATTATTATTATTACAAAAACGATACTACTGAAACAATACACTATTGTATTAAGAAACCTGGGCTTAATTTGTCTGAAGCGGTCTGAAGGTGAGACATAAAGCCTAAGGCCGATACGTACCGTATTGTTGGAAAAGCTGTAATGCCGATGCTTTTGATATTTGATGGTCATCTTACTATAATTCACCAAATGTCCGTCCGTCTGTCTGTCTGTCTGTCCGTTCGAAAGTACCGTAAAAAATGCTGAACCTATCGCAACGACATTTTGGGTGGGTAATCCTGGGATCTCCAGGAGTAAAATAGGCTATTTAGCTTTCCCAATTTCAGCTTTGGTCTCCAGCATTCTCAGGTTTGGACTCCCGCATAACATTTGCGTTCGCATAACGTTCATTGTGACGATGTTTTCATTGTGACGATGTTGTTTTCCCGGGTGCTGCACAAACCGCTGCACCGATCGAACTCGGTGACCTCGGACAAAGACCTTTTATAAGGACACGGGTTGAATCCCTGCTTGAGAGAATTCCAAAACCCTCCCCGCCATCACGGCCGTCTCTCCAACTTACAATCCCACGAGATATGCTGAAAGGATGACCCAAAACCAATATAAACATCACATATAAACATCATTAAAAGTAAATAATGACCTCGGCCAAAGTTCAAACGACATTTAATCTCTACATGAGAGAATTCCACATAGCTATTTTGGTGGTGAATACGCTAACAGATCGCTGTCTCCATCGATTTTGCCAAGGCCGTAACAGCTATCGGCTCATAATCCTTTTAACTGTTGATTTGGTAGTTTTTACAATGAAGGAAACATTAACAATGTTGTTAAAAGTTTATTTTGTGATTAATTGGAGTTATGTTGTTTTGGAATGAAAAAAGAGATATCGAGTTCAAGTGAATGACGACATGCCGTGATGGTTTCTACTTTCTGAACGTGAACTTCGCGGATCGCCATATGCAGATTCGCCACGGTCCAACGATCGATGTTTCTATACGTGAACGTACCCGTTTGTTTGCGAACGGGTACGTTTTTCATGGAAGTCCTTCACGAACTTGCTGTCCATGTCTGACGTGTGACTGAAGGTGCTACAGGAATGTGGAATTTATTGGTTTCATGCTTTAGCATTCGCCGTATCTGCATTGCCTGTTTGCTTCTGCGTAGCACGGGTATCTCCCTAGTTTTAACAATCGGTTTGTTTGTGTTTCACACTGAATGAAAAACGTGAAGGTAGAGCATGGCGATTGTGATATATGACAGGTTTGACGATATGTTCGGCCTGAACGAAATTGGAATCAAAATGGCGGTGTGCGGAGTCAGCCGCCGTAATGATATCAGACGTAATCACATCATCCTGTCATATGACCAGATCCTCAGCTCTGATTGGTATATGTTTGAGGGGACATACATGCATACGGACGGACAAACACTGTTCTAGACGGCTTTGCCCTGTGGGCTACGCCGTAAAAAATCATGCTTGCCTACGATTTATAAATGTGTTCTTGGCACTTCGAGCAGACATAAATGTTGAGAGGAGCAAAACGAGAAGATTTGTGCCAGAATAAAAGAATGCGAATGGAAGTTTCTGTAGCCAGTCCATGAATATAGACTGAAAAGAGACAAATTCTGTTTTCTTTCCTGAAAGCCCCTGTCGTGTCCATCTTGTTTATCCTGTGTACCCCGCCCCAGCCCTCTCCCTTCCACAGATCTCCCGATGTCTTTGTTCTCTATTGTTGTTATGCTTCCCTCTCCCCCTCTTGTCTCCCACTCCCTTTATTATATGTTCTATGTGAGTCTCGACTGAGTATACAAAAAAGATGAACAAGTACAGATACATTCAAAGTACACCGCCCCCATGCCAAATAAATAAATAACATCCTCTAGCGCGGCATTGCCGGGGCGCCTATGGTGCCCGTCAATTCCGCCATGCAGTGCATTGAGACTGAATTGAGAGGGAGAGGTGTACAATAATTGATTGATTAATTGCATGATTAAAATCAATAAATAATTAATGATTATAAATTGGCTAATAGCATACCGAAACCACCAGTGCTTCATCCGAAGCTGTATCTTTCTGAAAATTAATTAAATAAGTCATTAATCGAAATTTTTAAATAATTATTCAATTAATTCAATTTTCAATAAATCAAAATGTCCTTCATAGCCACATCACTTGGTCACTGTCATGTCCAAATATCAGCTTCCTAGCTCAAAAGGTGCCTGAAATATTGCCCAGATGAGAAAACAAATAAATAAATGATTAATAATGAAAATAAATAAATAATAATCATAAAATAATTAAATAATTAATCAATTGGCTAACAGAATACCTAAACCACCACCATTTCATCCGAATCTGTAACTTTTTTTTTTTTAAATTTATTAGATCATTAATCAAATAATTAAATAATTAATCGATTAATTGATTAATCAATAAATCAAAAATAGCCTTTACAGCCAAATCACTTGGTCATTGTTGTGTCCAAATATCAGCTTCCTAGCTCAAAAGGTGCCTGAGATAATGCCCAGAAAGAAAGGAAATATATAAGTACTTAATTAATCGATAATAATTAAATAACTAATAAATTAATTGAAACAAAAAATACCGTTTTTGCCAACGCACTTGATCACTATTGTGCCGAAATTTCAGCTTCCTAGCTCAAAGGATGGCCGAGATAGCGCCCAGACAAACAAACAAACAACAAAACAAAAAAAACAAGAAACCAGTGTGAAAACTGAGTACTCCCTTTCAGCGTGCGTCATTGCCGGGCCCCCTTCGGTGCCTGGCAATGACGTTATGCAGCACCTGGAGATGGAATAGGAAAGGAGCGGTGTACAATTACTTAAAACTCTGAAATGTATACGATAGCGAATTGGGAGCCAGGGAAAATGATCGAGGTAAGGGAATAGGAAAATACAGTGTTAATTGTATAAGATACGATAAATAATACAATGCTAGTTTTGTAAATGTCACATACAATAATTGTGTTTATCATTTAAAGACATCTGCGAAATATTTCTTCAGTCCTGACAATAAATCATCTTAGAGTGTTCGTACTATAACTGCTTCCCTCCATTGATCAGAAAACAAAAATCTATCCATCCCATCCATAACCATTTGGGAACTGACCTAATGAGTGTCATTCATGAGATGGACTTCAATTGTAGCTGACTAACTAATTAAAATGGCCTATAACTGACACACAATAAATATATGTTAGTCGTTCGACATTCTACCACATTCAGTGTCATTTAAAAAATATTTTAATTGTCATGCCATTTATGCGTGAAGCTATGAGGATTTTAATGAGTGAAGCAATAAACAACTTGCATTGGAGTTACGTTCAGCATCTCGTGTTGGCTCCCTTAGGAAGTGGAAAGGTAAATGATGACGCAGAGGTCAACAGAGGGCGCTGCAGTCTTTCGTTGTCAGTAAATACGTGCATGTCGTTGTGCATTGTATGATGGCCATGAAACTCTAAATTGTGGACGCATCTTGTACATGCTAGTATTTCTTTTTTCTTGTAATACATAAGATAACTCTTTACACCAGGAGACTCAACTACTAGCCAAACTGAGAAAAAGAGCTTCCAAAGATCACAACAGCACAATCTGCAGTAAATGAATTTCAGAAGTTATCAACAATGTCGAGGTGATGTAGTCTTTGGGATGTATTTTGTGGAGGGGGACCAAGCTGCTTAATGGGTCTCCCCTTTTGACCGTAGGTAGTACATTTTGATCGATACTCGATTGATTTCCAGCGATTTCTTCCATTTCACTGGCAAATGAGAGATGCCTCCTGCCTCCCGCCCCACCGCCTTTAGATAAATTATAGTAATAGCTCTCCTTTATAGTTTCTTTATAGTTTTATGAGAGAGTAACAGAAACTTTATAGTTTCTGTTACTCTCATAAAACAAACTAAAACTAGAACGGCAATCAGTAGAGAGCATACCTCCACCTGGTTGGCCATATCATTCAATGGTGAAGAATCACTTTAAAAAATTCTAGTAGCCGGATCCGAATCCGGATCTTCACCACAATCTAAACATTTCGTCCTTGTCACATACGCTACATCTCTGCCAATTTTTGTCCGAATCCGTACACAACTTTTTGAGATATTTTGTTCACAATAAAACGGACAAACAGACAGACAAACAAACAAACAAACAAACAGGAGTGAAAACATAACCTACATCCACCTTTGGTGGCGGAGGTAACAAGACAGGTACATTCAAATTACACGGCCCCCATGCCAAAGAAATAAATAACATCCTCCAGTGCGCGGCGTTGCCAGGGTGCCCGGTGATACCGCCATGCAGCACATAGAAACAGAATTGGGAGGGAGCGGTGTACATTAATTGATTGATTAATTACATAATTAAAATCAATAAATGGTAATTGTAAAATAATTTCTCAATCAATTGGCTAATAGCATACCTCAAACACCAGTGTTTCACCCAAAGCTGTAACCTTTTGAAAATCAATTAAATCAGTCATTAATCGGGAAAAAAGAAAATGAACAATAAATTGACTAACCAATAAATAATTAATCGATTAATTGATTGATTAATAAATCAAAAATATCCTTTATAGCCACATCACCTGGTCACTGTCGTTTTTGAATATCAGCTTCCTAGCTCAAAAGTTGCCTGAGATATTGCCCAGATGAGAAAGAAAATAAATAAGTGATCAATACCGAAAATAAATAAATAATACTCATAAAATAATTAAATTATTAATCAATCGAATAATAAAATACCTAAACTACCATCGTTTCATCCGAATCTGTAACTTATATATATATTTTTTATTAAGTCATTAATAAAATAATAAGATAATTAATTGAGGAATTGATTAATCAATAAATCAAAAATACCCTTTACAGCGAAATCACTTGGTCATTGTCATGTCCAAATATCATCTTCCAAACTCAAAAGGTGCCTGAGCTATTGCTCACATGAGAAAGGAAATAAATAAGAAGAAGATACAACTGGCACCATGACCAAACCCTAAGAGCGATTGCATCAGGCCTGGCTCCTTATATCAAAGATGCAAATAAGAAGACCAGGATTGTATCAAAGCCAAACTCCATTCCCACCATTGCATTCCGTACAGCTCATGGTACATCGTAGGAACCCAGCCCTGCCACTTCCACAGTTAGAAACACAGGACATCCTACAGAAGGCTAATGATTGGATGTTTCTGATGGATGAGGACCCTTTTTTTTAAAAAAATTCCCTTTTTAAGGCCATTTTCCCTGCTAGAGCGGGGGTTAGCCTTGCGCGTGCAATTTATCATGGTGCCCTTTTTGAGGCAATGTTTTTATGGCCGGATGCCCTTCCTGACGCCTTTCAGCGCGTGTCATTGCCGGGCCCCCTTCGGTGCCTGGCGATGACATCATGCAGCACCTGGAGATGGAATTGGAAAGGAGCGTTGTACAAAATTCATATTGATGCTGTTTCCACGGTAGGCATGAACGAACAATAAGAACATTAATGGTAAAATGATTTTTTTAAAATTCAACTTTTCCTAATTAGGTGCCAGATTTACAAAATGAGTGCGCACATGAATGGAATCAGCAATTCATAAAAAGTGAGGGACTGAAATTGACTGAACTACCATCACTTTTGTTGCCATTTGGCAACACCCTATGACCAGGAATATTCATGACAACCATAAAAATAATCGCAGTGTTTTTGAATTTTCATTCACATTGCTTTGTTAGCAACACTTGGAAATTCATAAAATATTTACCAGTATATTCTCATAGGATTAATGCTGTGATTGGTGATAAGCATTTGCAATAAAAAAAACGATACTATAACATTTGAATAATAGTTTAAACAAACATATAGCTGAGTTTGAAATATCATGTGGTTCATGGGAATAATCCAACTGTACAAAACAAGCTCACAGTTGCCTCAAGTGAGAGTCTTCTATTTGTTGCTGAAGAAATGTCCAAGTAGAAAAGGCTGAAAATATATTGCTACTATTTGTTCATGACTGCTGGGAATGCACCATTAGGAGGCAAGAAAAATAAAGCAAGGCCGAGGGAATAGGAACCGCAATTAAATATTCTCAGCAAGCATTCTGGTGCTTACGCCAAAATACAAACTCACAAACCTGTGGCAAAAAAAATTTAAATGGGATTTGCTTCATCCGGTTGAAATTCAGCAAGAAATTTCATTTGTTCCCAGATAGTAACATCTCAACTCATTTGAGGCAGTTCAAGTATAAATAGATGAGCAGAGGCCCCACAGAATAGCAGAGCAGCAAGAAAGGATGGCAACATCCTTTGAAATGACTAGCATCGATGCGGATAAGAAGCCCAGCGAGATGAATCATGACTGCGTAATTCATGGATTGCAACTTAATTGTTCTTGGAAATGCAATAAAAGCGTCCATGCAAAAAAGAGTGCAAAAGTTTCATGTACGATTGAGAAGGTTCCAGAATTTTCTAGCAACTGACATCAGACTAGAAAGCAGGTTGATTTGTTAAAATAATTTTGATTATATCCACTGCCGCTTTGCCTTACACTTGCATGACTGAATATGCACACAATCAAGTAAATCTGCCGACAGGGATCCAAGATACATTACAATGCCACAGTGCAATATGTGCATGACATACTTCTGCTGGTCCTTGTACCAAGTAAAGATGGCCGCCGGGACAGCGGCAGCCTCACAGCGCAAACTGAGGGATTTGCCTGTATTTCTCCCGTCCATGCTCTGAACATCCACGATGGTCGGACGGTCTATGAGGGCAAAAATAACAGCAGCAAGTTGTGATTTCAAGCATAAGTAGGCCATTATGCAATCTCAACTCGATGTGGATGTGGAAGAGAGAGCAAAGCAAAAAAACGTTGCAGGAGCTGGTAAGTGCAATGAGGAAGAAAAACATTTAGGAGCTTTGTTTTGTTGAGATTCAGGAGCTTTGTTTTGTTGAGGTTGAGATGAAAAAGTGCAATAATCGAATGAAGAGTTGTGCTTTGAGTTGAAGCTGCCAGGCCTGAAACTGTTACGTGGGTAAATTGTTGGGAACTACAAAGGTTGATGACGTTTTGGGACCAATATAATGAACATAAAATGCAAACAAGCCACCAGTAGAAGTTCAATGCATTCAACAAAATTTCCAAAACTTCTCATTCTCATGGGTTTCTTTGATTACATACTCATTATTGGGATTACACTATTCCCAATTACTTTGACAAACCTGGAAGCTCAACATGTCGAGAATGATTGAGCATCCCCACTGCTTTAGCCCCGTGACATAAGGATGATGCAAAACATCAGGAAATATTTGCTTTTGAAGGCCTAGGTTTTTTGACTAGTGGTCCTCGTGTTTTTGACCTTTTTAAAGGCCTTTTTGACCAGTTTTTGACCAGATGCGATGCCAAGTGTTCAAAGATGCTCTGTGTGATATTTCTGCCTATTCACACCATCCTTGATGAGATACTTTCGCAGATATTTGTTTTGAGCAAGTTACGGGAACTCTGGCATTTGGAAGTAGCTGGTGAGGAAAATTGATGTGGATTTAAATCCCAGGTGCGGCGTAGGCACAGCAGATACGTGAGAGTTATTAACCCCAACGCCATCATGCCTGAATGACGTGAATGGGCATTGAAGATAAAAGGAAATAATGCTCGTAAAGTGCATGGAGTATGTGGGTGCACAAGCGTGTGGGTGCGTACATCGGACTACCAGCCTGACTGATCGCATGTCTGGTGCAGCAACCTCGTTTGCAGCACTGCACTCGTATTTCCCGGCCTGCTCCCTTGTCACACTCACAATATCCAGGATCTCTCCCTCGTCAAAATCCCTTGCTGGACACACACAATAATCATTGTCCTAAATCTCAGAACGTTCATTCATGCACTGTCAACACACTGATTAATCACACCAACTCGCAATCGTTACTCGTACATTGCTTCATCTCAAGTATACGAATTAGACCGTTGCATTTCAGGAAGGAGAAATTTCAGGAGATAGCAAAACAATCTTTTAAATACAAATCCTCCAAGTCAGATTCACTGAAAAATATTATGGAATTTCAGCTACACTACTCGGTCGTTAACGCTTCGCACATTCGTTGGCATGTAACGTAGACAATAAGGATGTAGGAATGTTATGTCCTGATCCGTTCGGTGTACTACCTCTTGCATGAGCCTCGACTCTGTATGCAAAAAAAAGAGAAAAAAGTGTCAGTGAACATATGTGGCAGAGATGTTACAAATAGGAGGCTACAGCTGCAAAGAATTTTAGCAAATTTTAATTTTAGCAAATTTTTAGCTTTTTCACGAGCCTCGATCTTGTATACAAAAAAAAAGAAGAAAAAGTTATTTTCTTGCACTGTATTTACACCATTATAAATATTCCACTCTACTACAGGTACTCGAGAACTTGCCGAGTGAGAACAATGTGTCATGAGGATTTTTAAAAATCAGAATTAACGGCATGCTTGCCAGCTGGGGTGTTATTGCAATCTGCTCCATTAACTTATAGTCTACCATCTTATCTACAGTAGCATGCCTCTCTGAGCCTTTATATTATCATGTGTCAGGTCCTTGAGTTTCAGAGAAAGTGATAAATTTTCCAAATGAGACTGCTCGGGTTCATTCTGGTTAACTTCAAACTAATCAAGTTTCAGGTCTTTATGACTCACATATATCCAATATTCCTTTCGGCCATCCCTTGGGTTATGTGTCCTCATCATAGGAAACCCGTTCGTAGATGGCCTGGTATGTGACATACATAAAATGAAATGTCACAATCCTTTCTCTCGTGCTCTCTCTCTCTCTCTCTGGTGATCTGGAAATGACTAGATGCTGAACATGTCCCCCAATCCTGGAAAATCATATAATCTCACCATATCGCTCCAGAATGATCGTCAAATGAACCCAGCTATCTATTTCCTTGGTCATCCACTGGAAGAGGTTCAGTCTCTTGATCTTCTAGGCCTCACCATCAGTTATGATATTTTCTGGGCCGACAACCATAGCAAAGCTGCCCTCCCGTGATAAGGCAGATACACAAGGTCTGTCGCTGTCACATCAAAAACATGTCAGTGTGATCTCTGTTTTCTACCATTTCTTCTTTGATATTTGTTCTCTCTCTCTCTCTCTCTCTCACCCTCCATATCTACCTCAGGATGCACACGTTCTTTCAGTAACTCTCTTCCCTTCAGGGCTTCAAGCAAGCAGTGCTGCAATCTCTTGCCATCCCCAATTCTAACCCATGATCTTTATTAACCCCATTAACCTTTCCTAACGCAGCAATCTTCCTTGCTAGTTACAGTATTTCCTCCCATTCTTCTGATGATCCTTGTACCAAGTACAGGTCCTTGTACCCCCCACCCCCTCTCCAGCCTCCTTTTGTCCTCTTTTCCTGTCCGTTCATGCCCTTGGTGTTTGTCGCACTGTCAGCTCTACCTTGCTCTTCCATGAGCTTCGCTCCTGCAAATAAAGAAATAAAATAACAACAACCCTGAACTGTGGTGTTTAAGTTAAATAAATTCCTCAATTAGCAATTTTGTGGATTATTGCATATATTAGAGTATTGGACCACACCGATGAACTATTTGTGGTTGTTAACGATGAGAAAGATATAAAGGGAGTCGCCTTGATGGAGTGAATGTCACCAAGACAGGCACGTATCTATTGCCATTTTTTCCTGACGCAATGCGACTAATCCCATTATGATTTGGAAAAATGTTTCTCAATGAAGTCTGCCAACTTCCAGAAGCATTCTCCCAAACGATTGGAACTCTTCCTTCCTTTTAATCAATATTATTAGTTCCCAAAGAGGTTTGCACAGAGGCGGTCATCTTCTTATATATGTTAGGTGAGATATATTTGATATTATTAAGGTGATGGCGAATCTTCAACCACAGACGACTATCTGTCGGCCTTGATAGAGGGTCTGGGAGTCTTAATTAGAGAATGACATGGTAAACATTGGAGCAATAACCAAGGGAATGATTTCTAATGCCCTGCGACATGTACCAAACAAGGTTGCACAATTGTATCAAAACATTATCATATTCCAAATATTTTACAAGTGTAATAGCTCAGATTGAAAACCCATGACACTGGATTTATTAAAACTGGTGGATACCCTGTGGCCTACACAAATTGTGACAGTTGAACCATCACAGTGGCCGGTCATTATCAGTCCACCCCACAGAGTTAACACTGCTTGTGTCTATTTTATGATCCACAACAATGTTTCTGTTTTAGACCATAACACGTATCTCCCAGCTTTTTCACAGCATTATCTTGACTGGATATCTCCATGCTTCCCACAAACACAACCACATGCTGATTTCAATGTTTCATGAAAGTTTTGGAACATTCCTTGAAGAAAAAGCACTCGCCACTCACTGTATTCAAATTCATTACCATGGAGACAGTAACCGTGGTTACTCTAACTGTGGATAATAAGAATACATCTGTGGTTAATGTGGCTACACATTAGCTACCAAAGTAATGAACATCAGGAAGAAGCCAGTGTGTTGAGATTGGAAATGGTACCAGCTGTCTCTAGTTCCCTGGATGTCTTGGGTTTCAGTCAAAGGTGTTAAAAGTAAGGATGCAGTAGTTGTAACGATTCCCCACCTGTAGATGCCAGGTGTCGCCATGATATGATGGGTTCAGGACGCCCGCTAGCCAGGCAAACTAGGCTCACATTGCTGCCCTCGTTCACCGATACATCATCCGAAACATTGTAGATCTTTGGGGGAACTGTGGGGACAGAAAAGGTCAATGGCTGCTAAGAGGAAGGCTGAGAGAAGTGGATGTCGATTTCAGGGAAAGAGAGATAATGAGAAATGTAATGAGAAGTAAGGAGGAAAATTGGAAAGAACGCAGCAGCCGATTGTGAGTGTGGCATGTGGGTTACAATACGTGTCGGGGTACTATTTGGATGGGATTAAATGAGTATGAGAAGGGAGTGTAGGAAGGAGAAAAATAGACAGGTGGAAAATTGATCAGACTTACCTGGTTTACAGGAGACGTGGCGTGCGTGCGTGTTTAAGAGTGTGTATGGCTGTGTGTTGCACGTTCATGAGAATTTACAGCAGATATAGTAACGAAAGATTGCACATGTGTGAGTGCAAGTGTAATTATTGAAAGTGTGAAAGTGTGTAAGGATGAATGGTGTGACGTTAAGTGTACGAGGCAGCATTGGTATTCATTCAAAAATGGTGATGGGTAATGAGAGTGAAAGTGGGGAATGCAATGTATGTGATGCAGTACCTAAGTATCACATTGGGTGTTGTGAAGAGGAAATAGGCAATTAAGAAACATGATTAAGTGCCGAAAGAATGACAAACCTGCCATCCGAATGAATGTAAGAGTTGCGTAGTTTATATGTGCTTGCTGATGTTATAGGATGAACGTTGCTGCAATTGGGGTGAAAATGTGCACGGGTAGTACCACTAGGTACATAATATGTAATTAACAATAAATATAAAGTGTGCAATGTGCATCTACAAAAGCAAATGTGCGTGTGTGTGCTTAGATGTGGGTAAAGTACGGAGCAATCTCGGGTGCGCGGTGCTAGTGGACAAGGCATGAGGGTTAACGGGCCACATGACTGTGAAGGGGCATCATCCTCCCCATGTTACATAAGAACTATACCTAGCCAATATAGATGTATATAAAAAAGCACTACTCCAAAAGACTATTTAAATTTGGCCAAATGTTGCAACGATCACAAGCTCGTGCAGTATAATCCAGCTAGCAGCACGTATGTCAATTTGAAGCAAATGTTCACTTGGTTTCCACAAGCGAACTCCAACTTAATATTGCCTTGATGAGTAATAAATAGCCCAAACTAACACTGCTATCATTCAAATCCAGTTGAAGTGACTTTTAACCTCACAAACGGTCCATAATTCATTCCTGGTGTTGGCTTAGCGGTTAGGGTACCGGCTTGGGATCATAGGATCCTGGGTTTCAATCCCGGTCGATCACTGAATTAACGCCAGGGGGGTTGACTCAGCCTGTCATTCTTCTGAGGTCGGCAAATTGAGCACCAGTTCACTGGTAATTCCCTGTGTGTCGCAAGAGGCGACTAACAGGGTTGGTGGCAGGAAGAGCATCCGGCCATAAAACATTGCTCAAAAAGGGGACCACGGTGCCCAAAAAAGGCCATCCCCTGCTCTGCAAGGAAAAATGGCCTCTGAAGGTGGTTCAAACGGTCCATAATTCGCCTGCCCCAGACTCGAGCTTTCCTAATCAGTCTACTGCCACTCAAAGTGACTCAAAACAAACTTGCTTTTGAAACACTTGAGAAGACAGCCAGCAATTAACTTTTTTGACAGCATCGGAAAATATACAAAACAAAAAAGACATTCCACTCCAGTGACCACACAAAGTGGTTTTTACAAACTTTCACACTGGACGTATAATTTGAACATACATAGGAATCAATATTGCTTGAACTTGTTTTTTTTTTATCATCATCATCGATGTATCGTGCTCTTTTCAGACCGTCAGTGCTGTCAAATAAGTTCCTGGGCGAGGGTTAGGGTTATACTGAGTGGTTTGCAGTTGCCTTCCGGGAATTTGCAATATGACCAGGTTGCTGGTGATAACTTGCATGTACTTGGCAAAGGACTCGATGGGGCCTTTAATGTTGACCGACTAATGCTAGCAGAAGGGACCCCAAGATTAAAGTCCATCCGATGGATGGTGCACACATTGATGAACCGCCCCGCTTGCGAAACACCAGGGTGACAGTTGATAACTGGGCAGAGATTCAAACCCAGGCTAGACGTCTCAGAGGTGAGTGCGCAAACCTCTCGGGCCTAGGGTATCTTGCTAGCTTTACGTCGTCTATAAGTATTTGGGGGAAAAAAAACGAAATTACCATATGGAGTCCTCTAAAAATAACTTCCACTATAACATACTTCAGTCAACCCGACTCTCCATCTCTATCTCTCACTTCAACTTCTATTCCTTCCTAACACATTTGCCCTTTTCAAGCATTTATATTACATCGGTGTTTGTTTTTATCTCCTTTGTTGTTGCGTTACCACAAGTCCAGCACTATTTCTTCAATACCCCAAAAGCTTCCAGCAGAAGCCTCAAAATATGTTTCACTGTCATACATAATGCAAGTGAAGTGTGTATCTCCTGCATGCATCATTGCACAGCTCATATCTAATTTAACTAACTACACGTTGCTAAATAGTTATCTTTAATCACCACACAAGTGCCATATGGCTCTCCAAAACTTTCCTAACCTTCTGCTGCTCTTCTATAACCTTATCGAACTTCGTTCCAAGTTTAAGCATCTCTTTCACACTGCTGCTAATGTTATAACCCAACCCGTATTTTTCCTGCATAATGCTCCCTCCACAGTCATGCGGACGGGCGGCCCTTAGTTAGGCCACAGTGAGGCCAGCTGGCCAGGTGGCTTCCATACCTTGCACTACCACATGCACCTGAGATGTCCTAGGGGCTAGCAACGTCTGCAGGGAGCACGTGTAAGGGCCCTCGTCGGAGGGGGTCACCCTCTCGATGTGCACGGTGTACTCTGCACTGTTGCGCGCCACCAGCACCACACGTTGATCCTGCGTCCAGCGTTCGGAGCCAGCGAACATGATCGCAGAGCGGTTCAGCCAGGCCACTCGTGTCACCTGGTCATCGAGGGGGCACCTGGGCAGGGAGAGATGTATGGCGGCAGACACCTGACTGTCCATCTGTTAGTATGATTAATCTATGATATGTGATGTCTTCAGCAGCCATGATAACACCAACAGCCTAAAACATGCTGAGAATATTCATTGCAAAAATAATCTTGATAATACATCATAGCCCCAATAACCTGACTGTGTAACGAAAACTCAAAAGCAAAGGTTTTACTTCCACCCTCTACATTTATTACATCACGTGCTCTTGTCCTGAATGTAATCGATGTAAGAGCTACATCACGATCCATATTGTCTGTATAACAAAAAGCAACCACAGCCGAAAGCAATGATGTATCAAATATATAATTGGGAGAACCCTAACCTATATTTACTTTGATATTCTAGATAACCTAGATATGTCAGACTCAGGATAACCACATGATATCTCTGATAGATGAGAACCATGCATATGTAAGAGATGTTATTGGTATGTCTCCAATAACTCTACATAAAATAATGATGGTACCAAAAGGTTCTTCCATCCCTGCCTGCCTGTCTGAGCTGAACTGACATAAAGATTTAAACACCACAAAATTAAAAAGACATTGGGACATTTTTTGTGCACTCCCTCTGAATGACTAATTGTCTGCTCCAATTGTCACAGTTAATTTGTCCAAGTAGGCTGCTGTTGTCAGAATGGTACTGTACATGCATATTGGACCAGGTTTCAGTAACCTCCATCAGGTTTCAATAACATCCTCCAGGATGTGACTGTAATGCTGATGCAGTATTCCTCCACACTAGGCCATGCATTTTGAATTTATCCACCGTGCCAGCGACAATTGTCTCCTCTTTTCAAAAGGCATTGTGGGATATTTTATTATCTATCAAGTAACGCTCAGATGGGGCACTCAGCTTTTACAGTCAGCCCCAGCTGGAAAATAGTTTGTACAGTCGGGTCGAGAATCGAAGCCAGACCATACAGCTCGAAGGTGAATATGAGCCTCCTCTGGGCAGTGGGCCTCCTCTGGGCTATGCTGTCAGCCTCAGGATGGTACATGATCTGCTGGTTCAAAATATAGGGGAAAAAATTCTGCAGCTGCTGTTGGAATCAATAAATTTCTGATTCTTTCTTCACCAAACTAATGGATGTTTCTCACCAACTGACAAACTGAGTGCATCATGGTTACATCTGGTCACACAAAGCAATAAACCACCAAATTAAAGCCTTCATTTTGTGAAGCTCATTAAATTGGAATTGGCTCAGAGGCCTAATGATCCAGACATTGTTCAAGTCCTATGGCAAATCAACCTCCTCGCATATATTTAATTTTGAATGGGGGTTGAAAACGAAAGCTCTCCTAATTAATGCTTTGTTGGTTGTTACACTCACAAGGAGAAACTCTTTTGACAGTCCAATTCAAGACAAACAAACGTCGGTCCATGTTGTGGTTACTTCTTTGTGGATTCTTAATGTGTAACTCAGAAATCATGCTGATATGTGTTCATGACAGATGTGAAACAGGGTAATAAACAAAAAGCATGATTCATTAACTGTTTCTTTGCATGTCCTCATGAGGCTACCATGGAGTCAAAATGTAATGTGGAAATGTAGAGACAGAAAATGTGTATATAATAATTAGTCTCATATGAGAGATGGAATAGAAGAAAGTAATTGAATGAGAGAAATGAAAGAAAAAGAAAAAAACAAGGGAGAGAAACAAAGATGGAAAAAGATGGAGATATGGCGGGTATGGTGGCGATGATGAATGGGACACCAAGATCTGCGACACAATTTCATAACCCCCAATCCTCTATAACACATCCCCCCCATCCGCTCGTCTCTGCTCATTGCTGAACAGAACGAGTGATTCGGGAGATCGAGAGGCCCAGCTGTCACTTCTGTGACTGCAAGACAAAAGTACTGTTAGAATTGCACATGTTCTGAATGGAGGCAGAACTATAACATGGGACGACAAAGAACCAGAAAGATAAAACAAGGAAAGATAAAGGGCACATAATTAGAGGAACAGGTGAATTGAGAGACATAAAGGGGGGAAAGTGGAGATAAGAACAAGGAAAGAAAGATCAACTGACCAGTCAAATGGGAAGAAACAAGTTATGAAAATCCACCCGTTATGTGAATAAATTGGTAATTGTGACGTATAATTGGTGACTGGTAAATACGATAGAGGTCGGTCGAGGTTAATGCGGATCTCTATTGTAGAGCATGTATAAATAATAGTTCAATACTGGGATTCCGGGCAACAGCACTCGTATTGTCTAACCTGAGCAAATTGATCAGGAAGCTGGACATTAACACTGCTTACAGCATTCTGGGAAAACCAAAATGGCAGCCGACATAGTCACATGTGCTGCTGTGGAAGCAAGGTTTATCGTGAAGTTCCTTGTGAGGGAGAATATGAAGGCAGCTCAAATTCACAGATTTTGTCCAAAATATTTGGTCATACCCTCATGCGTCTTTCTCGTGATTGTGTATTTTAAAAGTACAAGAAGTTCAAAAAGAGCCTTCAATTGATTGGTGAGTGATCCAAACTGCTGTCATTAGAGCAAACATTCAATGTGATGAATGGCTAATTTTGGAGAATCACCGGATTGCTATACATCAAATTGCAGAATGTTTGGATATCGGAATTGGGAGTGTGGAAACAATCATTCATTCTCACTTGAAATTCAAGAAGTTCAATGCGTAGTGGTGGGAGTGTGGAAGGTAAAGGTCGAGGCACCAAGGGACCACAGGTTTGGAAAGAAAGGAAACTTTTGTGGACATTGCAACATTGCTCTTTGAATGTCACCCGAGGAGGAGAGATGATTTGTTGAAGAAGACTGTGACATGTAATGAGACCTTGCCAGAGAGAAGAGAGCTAACATGAAGTGAACATTCCTGGTCCGACACTCCAAAAAACTCAAAGTTTAAGCTTCAACCAGAATGCTTAAATCAGTCGTATTTTGTGACCTTCACAGTTTAATTCATTCTTAATATCTTTAACATGGGAAAAGCATCAGGTTGCAGTAAGTATTACAGTGAATCGTTAAGAAATGAAGGGGAACAAGAAATGCACAGACAAGGGTGAGCCATGCTGTCTCAGGGTGCAGCAGACGGCAATGTTCACCCTCACAAGACAAATAGGACAACCACCACTACTCTGGTGGAGATGGGTTACGAGGTTTGAAATCATTTCCCATGCAGTCCACATTAACAACCTTTTGATTTTGATCTCTTTGGACCACTCAAAAATATCTTGGTGGCAATAAGTTTGCAATGATGAAGATTTTAATGTATGTACAGTGTACTAAATTGGCTGTGTACTCGTCCCAAAGATTTATACGCAAATGGATTCAAGGCGATTCCACGTCTATGGGAGAAGTGTGTATGTGTAGCAGTGGAATATACTTTGAGAACTCTGTTGTGTCTTGATTTTCTGAAATAAAAAGTCCAAATCATCGTTGGACTATTGTCATATTTACAAGATATTAGCAGAGACCCGCAGAACAGAATTCTGTGGAAAACCCTCCCTCTTTTTCGAATGGTGTATAGGCAACGGAGCATTGCCTCACATGCTCCGGGAGGTTTATGTTTTAGCAATGGAAGGGTAGAGCATGGAGATTGTGAATATGATGGGTTCGAAGATGTGTTTGGCCTGAACTGCATGAAAATCAAAATGCTGGTGGGTTGAGTCAGTGTTCCTACTAATGACGTCGTTGTGGGAGGAGTCAGGCCAGTCAGGCCAGAAAACAAACCCTTTTTGCACCTGAATGGGGAAATTCAAGATCTCATTTGTCCCAAGTTACCTATTTCAAAAGGCCAATGGCGTCAGTATGCTGCCCACATTCAAAGCTTCACAGGAATGAGGAAAATCAATGGATTTATTTACCAATAAAAGTCCCATCAAATTGGCACCTCGATAACCATTATTGGCAGGCAAACACGATTAAGATAGAGAGAAAGAGAAAGCAGGAGACAGAGAGAACGAGAGAGAGGGAGAGAGAGAGAGAGGGAGACAGAGAGAACTAGAACGGCACTCAGTAGAGAGCACACCTCCACCTGGATGGCCATATCACTCAATGGTAAAGAATCACTTAAAAATTTCTACTAGCTGGATCCGGATCCGGATCTTCACCAAAATTGAATCGATTCTTCCTTGTCACACACACAACCTGTCCACCAGGTTTCGTCCAAATACATCCATAACTTTTTGAGATATCCTGCTATGTATCGTTTTTAGCCCTATCTCCCAATGCTGAAGAATCACTTTTAAACATTCTAGTAGCCGGATCCGAATCCGGATCTTCACCAAAATCTAATCATTTCGGCCTTGTCACATACGCTACATATCTGCCGAATTTCGTTCGAATCCATCCACAACTTTTTGAGATATTTTGTTCACAAACAAACAAACGGACAGACAAACAGACAGGGGTGAAGACATAACCTCCATCCATCTTCGGTTGTGGAGGTAACGAGAGAGAGGGAGGGAGAGAGAGACAGAGGAATGGAAGGGTAGAGACAGAGAGAGGGAGAGGGAGGGAGAGGGAGAGGGAGGGAGAGAGAGACAGAGGAATGGAAGGGTAGAGACAGAGAGAGGGAGAGGGAGGGAGAGAGAGACAGAGGAATGGAAGGGTAGAGACAGAGAGAGAGAGAGAGAGAGAGAGAGAGAGAGAGAGAGAGAGAAGAGAGAGAGAGAGGGAGAGGGAGAGAGAGAGAGGGGGGGGGGTGAGAGACAGAGGAATGGACGGGTAGAGACAGAGAGAGGGAGACAGAGAGAACTAGAACGCCACGCAGTAGAGCGCATACTCCTGCCGTGGGTCAAGTTGGAATAATACGATTTCACAAAAGTTTGAGGGAGTAGTTCAGTGACAAGACAAGACAACACAAGACAGACACTGCATCGATATATATTTAGAATATATAGAAGATAATGTTTAAAAAAACAAGGCAATTTCACTTACATTTACGGATTCAGCGTTCAATTCTATATAAGTGAGTGTATTTTGAGGCATGTGTGACTTCAAATAAAATTGTAAGCCAGGAAAACGTTCGTTTCATTCCTTAGGGATACAACATGTAAAACTGGCCCAAACGTGAAAACAAAACCCGCTCATTTTAAGTCGTACAAGCTAATCTAATGCGACCACTCATTCTTCTGGGAAGAATCCCGTGCACATGCTTGTCACACTTATAACTCACCTAAGTCTTTCTAAGTTCATCAAATACTGACACCGCGATTGACATTCGCTGAGGTAAATCAAATCACAAATGTTGATATCTCTTCTGAGGTTAAAAAAAAACACTTTTAAAGCATTATACGTATCAAACGATACATTTTATGAAACGGGGAAACCTAATACACATTTTGGTGGTTTTAAAATGACAGAATATGTCTTTATTAGGCAAACAAAAAAATTAACATTGAAGACAACACTGCTAAAAAATACACCGCTCTAAAGAATAACCAAGAGTTTAAACTACATTTACCAAAAATATGAAAACTATTTTCATATCACAATGTTAAATAT